>NC_133555.1:14329239-14637934 GCF_048773025.1 Camelus bactrianus
TTGAAAATCATGCACACCAGTAATTTTCAAAAAATCCTCTACCATATGGTCCAAGAGTTTGTGATAGGGGACAGCTTAGTGTACAGACCTTGAATTTCCCCAACTTCCTCTTCAAGTAGAACAGTTCTGTTTTTACATAATTTAAATGTTGTCATCCTATATGAATATTCTTTAAAGATAGGATTCTGTACTGACAAATTATAAAGATAAAGGAAGGAAAGGAAGGAGGGAGGAAGGGGAAGAGATAGAGGACAAGTATATCTTATTTTGTCAGTGAACAAGTGGAGTCATTTCCATGAATTTGCTCAGATTCATCTTGGCTGTAGAATTCTGGATGTGTTAGGGAGTGGTTTCTTCATTATATCACCATGAAAACTGGGGAAGAAAATTAAGGGATGCTTTGACTAGTTAATATACTTCTGGCATTTTATAAATTCAATTAATTATGTGTGGATCACATTACATCTGTTATAGTAATAACAACAGGCTGGTGTTTTCTGGTAAGGAAACTAGTCCATCAATCAGCTTACAATCATTGATCTTCAGACAAGGGACCCATGGTGCCTGGCTTATAGTAACCAGAGTATGCTTTCAACACTGTTGCCAAAATATATCATATTCCACACATCTCTTAAGAAGGCCTCTTCTGTTTCCACTTGAGATGTGAAATGACAGCTGAAGTGGTGATATATGTAGACTTAAAGCAATCTTTTTCAATCATTATAACCTTTAAGCACCACTAGCATCTCCCAGGATTCTTTGACCTTTTCTCTCTGTATTATGCTTTTTGACAGCCCAGAGAGAGGAGTGGTATGCCTGACATCTGGTATAAACATGAAATGTTAATTCTTGGCACATACTTAATATTGCCAACCCCTTACAGATGCTCATGTGATATATTTTGTATTTCCCATGGCTATAACACAGAATCTTTATGAGTTTTCTTAATCCAGTGCAGGTAAGCAGGATAAATTGTTTTGTGGTTTTCCATAACTGTGGTTGTGAATCTTGGATTCCTCACCATAGATTAGGCAGGAGATCAAGTTTCAACAGTCCTTAGCCACGCAGTGAGACGATTTTGTCCTCTATAGTACCAGAGTAGAGAATAAGGAAAGTTAAAGGACTATTAGAACAAGATACAAACACATAAGGAGAATTGTAACATCCAGAGGGTAAAATTAAGGCTTTATTAATCTTTCTATTATTGAAGAATAGCAGAAGCAGAATCCCGTATCTCCAAAAGGCGTTGGAAGGTATCAAAACATCCATGACTTCTTTCTGATTCTTAGTGAAGTTATATTTGGAGGTATGTATTCCAAGCTATGAGACATCATTAAGAATTCTCAACTAAATTGAAAGAAATGCTGGCTTGCTAAAACCAAGTCATTATGATCAGAACATCATAATACAGTGAAGGAAATCTCCAGGAAGTAAAAGGAGTCGATGAAATGCAAGACTTGCTGGATATGCAGATATCTCCAAGTTGGGAGAACTTGAAAACAAGTCTAGAATTGACTTCCTCATCAAAGGAAGCAAGCCTTAAACAGACAGGCTGGAAATTTCAGTTGAGAGGATTATGTAGAGAAAATGTGGAACCGAAAATGTGGGAGGGTTCTGCCCAAAGAACAGGATCTACGTATATCTTTTCGTTACATTTGTGAACCTCCAGGTCTTACGCGCATGATTAGAAACTGATTCCTTGAATCTATTTTAATAGGAATTGGGACAGCTAGTAATGGGGTTATTAGGGCTTTGATAAGACATCCTGATAGGAGACATAACATACAACCCTTACACATATGCAAAATTCTTGAACTATTTGTGTCATGGAAAACTGCTGCTTCTAAGCTGTGTGTAGTATGTTGGCAGAAGGACTTGAGAACCTTTCCATTTGGAATTGAATAAAATATAATAGAGTTGATAAGTGTATAGACAATCATTATTCTATTTTAGTGCTAGCAGAATACTAGTAAGACTTAAGGAAGCAACCTTCAAATGATCTCTGGAACAGTGGGAGGCTTCACTGGGAGACAGAAGGGCAGGCGAATTCTATGAACATTCTTTTGGAATTACAGGGTAATTTTCCTGAAGAAGAGAAAGGAATTCTTGAACAAAGTTGCATAAAGATTCCACATGGAAAACAGGGGACATTTTCTGAAGAATTCCAAGTCAGTTTACAAAGTTTCAGCATAATCTCTGCTAAGATTGAGGGGGTTGGATGTGAATGAATATGAGAATGTCTCCAGCAATCTGGTCCAGTTTGGAAATACATCAAGAGACATTCAAATTGCAAGCCAGCTTCAGGCCTCAGTCATGTCCTTTCCAAGAACAGGGACAACTTCCAAATCCAAGTGCAGTTGAAGGAATCAAAACATGTACTGCCCCCTGAGTATGCCCTATTCTTGTCTTTCTTATTTCCGTGATACCTTTTAAAAACCAACCAGTTACTGTACTAGGGAGATAATCCAGGGATAAGATTTACTCAGCACAAACCTTTTATTAAAGGCCTACAGTGCTGTGTTCTGGAGAATTTTGTTTTCCTTTGTTTAAACGCCAGTTAGATCAGATTTTCAAAAGCACATCAGAAATATTCCTAGTCTTAAATCCAGGGATTTATACAACACAGAGTTGCAAGACCAATGGGAAATTAATTTCCTTTGAAGCACATGAGCTTGAAGTTTGCAGCCTCCCACCGTGGAGCAGAATTTGTTCAAGCATTTCTAATGACCTCTTAAGGTCCTTTCTACCCCAAGTTATAAGTTGACTGCAGGAAATCAGTGATTGCCTGGACCATTCTGGCTAAGCTGGAAAATACCTGATCAAAGAAAGATTAGCTAGAGGCTCATCATGTTGCTCACGACCATCAACCTTCATTGGAGAACATCCCATGTTTGTATGGCCTCTGTGATATGCGCCTTCTCCAAACAGGACAGAGAAAATGGTTTCTTTAAATGTCAACAAGGTGTTATATTTTATCACACTGAGGTATCGTTGCATGCCTGCAATGTAGTGTGATGTTTTACCATCAAGTATTTATTTACCAGTACATTCTAAACTTGCTGTTTAAGATGCTTCTGTAGGGGCAAAAATAAAACAAAACAAAAAAAATGCTGGATCTTCTGCGAAGAACATTTGCCACACTTATATTTCACTCCCACCTTTATATTTTCTCAGTTATGATTCTTCTACTACCACTAAGATTATGTATTCCTCAGTTCATTGTGTCTCTAAAGTTCCACATTGCTTTCTCTTGGACATTACATAGAAAAATACAACAAATCCCAGTTGAATACTAAAACCAAAAGACAACTTCAGTGTTCACTTGTCAGGGAGAATACAGGACCCCTTCGATTCTGCCACATCACTCTTCCAAACCTCTGGTCTAAGAATTGGATGCTGAGAAAGAGAACTTTCATTGTTCTTTTAGTCCTTTGTATAGTTTTAAAGATACAGTGTAACAAATGAGGTGGTGGTGTCATTTTAGCCCTGAAAAGAATGAATAAGTACATGTTCACAGCTGAAAGTCTCCTGTGTATCTTTCCTTTATTGCCTTCTTCCTCTGGCAGAAACAAATAATTATTAGCAATGAGGAATAATGTAGCTGTTGTATTTTAGGAATTTATTTCCAATGCACATATATGCACAAGTGTAGCTTCTTTTGCTTTTGGCAAAATTATAGATTTACTAAGGAAGACAACTGTTTGGACGTAGGAGAATTGCACACATGGAGAAAGGAGGTATTTATTGGCACACAGTCTCCGTATATAGTTAAACTGAGGAACATATAAAAAGTTAAGATTTCAAAATGAAGCCAAGCTTTTCCCTTGAAGGTACTTTAAAATAAAAAAGAATTTGTGGTGTTTTGCTTTTTTTTTTTTTTTACAGATGATAAAAGCAATGATGCTTATTATAGAGCATGTAGAAAACTTAGCTGGTTTAACTCACAAAGGTAGAATCACCCATAGTACCACTTTGCCAAACTAGCCATCATTTTAGTCTGTGTATTCTGCCCGATTTTTTGGTTACTCATTCTTTTTTTTTTCATAATTGATAGCTACTCTACAGACAGATTTGTCTTTTTTTTTCTATTAATGTTACAGTGTAAGCATCTCCCTGTTAATAAAGACCCCAGAAATAATCTTTTTTGTAAGAAAAAAGAACTTTAACTATAAAAACAGTGCCTTTAAATCATTCCTTATATTTTTAAGATGGTTAGCATTTTGTTTGTTATACATGGCACATTTTTTTTCTAATTTGTTACCTTTTGTTACTTTATTTAGTGGACTTCATTTATGTTAGTTTATTTTGCCTTATTAGAGAATTAAAATTTTATATAGTAAAATCTCTGATTTTTATATATACTTTTCTGCCTGGTCATTATTAAAAAAGTCTTCAATTAAAAATATGTTCAACTGTATTTTTCTTTTAGTATCTCTGTGATATTTTTAAATTTTAATTTTAATTCATCTGGAGTTTGATGTAAAATGCAAGATAGGGATATGACATCATTTTTGTCATATGGATACCTAGTTATCCCAACACTCTTGAGTGGATAATCCATTCTTTCCCTACTTCTTTGAAATGCCACCTCAATCATATATTAATCATACAGATTTATTCATATAAACATAAATACATACATATATACACGCATGGGTCAGTTTATGAACTCTTTATCTTGTGTTATTCTTCTATTCCTACAGTGCCACTATGATACTTTAAATGCTATACCGAGTTTAATTCCATAATGTTTTAACAATTTGTAGGACAAGTCCCCCATTATACAACTCATTTTGCCAAAAAAGAAAAATGTATGTATTTTTTCAAATACACTCATTCTTCTGAATGCACATCAAAATCTCAGAGTCTTCACATTTTAAAAAAATTTAAGAATTTGATTGAAATTATCTGACATTTGCATGTTATTTTGAGAAAACTGATATCTTTAAAATATTGAGATTTCACATTTACAAATATGTTATATATCTTCAGCATTGCAAATCACAGTGTTTTGCAGTATATTTCTGTTTCTTTCTGCACAAATGAACTCCACATATCTTTTTAAATTGTGTTGCTGTTTAGCCATTTACATATTATTTTTTAAACATGGTGATTAGATACAAGAATACCTAGTTTTCTACATTTATTTGCAAGTTTTCTAGTGTCAGTAGATTCTTGGGTGACACTCAAGTGTTCCCAGAAGATATATAATCACAAGAGCCATTTTTGAAATACACCTGAGGAGAATTTCATTGGTCTCGTGGAACTAAAGTTACTATTCTCTGTAGTTCTGATAGGTAATCATTATCATGTTGAAGGAAGAACCCCTTTATTCTTCGTTATTTTTTCCTTTGGTCGTTTAGATTGCTTGGACTAATGCTGTTAAAATGCTATGATGAATGTCTTTGAGTGTAGAGTTCAGTTCATTGCTGGGTTATCGTGAAAGGCTTTTCTCTGTTTGAAATCTCTTTTAAGAGCACAGACAAGTAGTGTGGACTATTGATAACATTTCTGTAGTTGGAATATGACTTTTATCTAACTCATCTTTTTTCCGGTTGTTTTCCCCTACTTTAAAAATGTTCCTACAGAAAATAAACAAAATCAGTATCTTGGGCAAACTCCATTGTTTTATAACTGTGTCAGTGTTTTGCAGTAGTGTGCTGGGCATGAAACACACTGTGGAGAAATCTAATTTCATTTCTTTATTTTACAGATGAGGAAACTGAGACCTCAAAGTCTGATTTGAGCAAAATCATGTGGTATACGGCAGGACTGTACTGAGACCAGGTTTCCTAGTGACTCTAATCCTTCTTTTCACTAGAGCATGCTATTTTCTAGGTTATTTTAAGAACATGTTGAGTTCTGCAAGGAAAATACTTTTTTAAAGCTCTTCTTAAAAAGAAGCAGACTTCAGTTTCAGTTGGGAAGAAGAGGTGAGGTTATAGTCAAAGAAAGACAGATGTGGAAATGATTTATCATATTCAAGGCCTCCTAGTTTGAGAAACCTGAGTAACGGACATTGAGAAGACTTGGCCATCCTCTTTTTCTCCTATTTGTCCAATGTGTACAACACCCCTAACACATTTGGAAAGGCTTATAAATAGTTATTGAATTAACAAATGTTTATAACTTCACTTTCACCAAATAGAAATTAAAAAGAAAATCCCTGATTCCTTGGCATCTTTTCTAAAGTAGAATGTTCACCTTAGCCTCACAGTTTAGGTAATTGTTCATTTTGTATAGATTTATTTTATACCTGCTGTACTAGGGGTGGGGGTTCTATCAAAGAGGTAAATCAGAAGCAGTTTGTGGTGTGTAAGACTAGACTTTGATCTAAATAAGGAAAGAATAGAGAATGGTGAATCCCACAAGAGCCAAATGAATGAAAGTATTATAAACGTAGAAAAGGGAAGACTTCATGGAGGAGGCAGCTTGTGAAAGATTGTTTTACATAATAAATAGGAGTTTCCTGGCAGAGGAAACCTCTAAAGTCAGAGTATGGAGTATCAATAAATCTAGAGAAAAGAAAATCAGAGGAGAACTAATTTAACTCCCTTTATTAATGAGTTTTATGGCCACACAATGGATAAGGAGGTCAGAATGTTTCTAAACGTCCAGAAAGTTCTGTTTGGTTTCATGATCACCTTGAACAGGCCCCAGTTTCCTGTAGCATTTTTATGAGTATATACTCTTGAAAACAAACAAACAAAAAACTGAAATTTTAAAATATTGTGGTGGGGGAATGTTGTAGAGGGGCATCAAACACCCGGTTAGGCAGGTCAGATTCAACCTTCAGCCTCTTACGTTTCGCCTTGCCTTTCTGAAGTACTGGAGTTCCCTAAGCGATCAGTTGACATTGCAGAGTTTGTGGGGTGGAGTCCAGATTCTGGTCTCCGTCCTGATACTAAGTGTGCCCCTGAGTCCTCAGGCTGTAAGGAAGAGCGCAGGTGGGAATGCGTGTGAGGCAAGCTGTGTTCTTCGCTTTCCTTTGTTTTCTGTCAGCAGCTCCACTCAGCAAACTCTCCCACAGTTTTGCAATTCTCTAAATCTTGTCCCGGTCATGGTGCTTTCCCAGTTCCTCTCTAGCCTCTCCCTACAATCATTGTCCCCATCCTAGCCAGTTATGGCTTTAAAATGTATGTTCCATCACCTCACTCCCTTGCTTAAAGCACTTTAGCAGTTGCTTATCACAGATAAAATCAAATCCAAATTCCTGATCCTGCTCCCGAGTCCCAGAGCATCTGGCATCAGCCCAGCTCAGGATCCCCCCTCATTCCACTCTCCCAGCCTCTCCTTCCCCAAGACTTGTTGTCCTCTTGCTCCTCCCAGAAGCCCTAGCACTTAGGGCAGTGGCACTGCTGTCCTGTCTGCCTCAAGTGTTCCCCCCCGAATCTTTTCATGGCTGACATCTTATTTCTATTGACAACTTTGCTGAGGTGACCTCTGTCCTGACCACTGCATCTAAAGCAACCTCCTCTCCCTGTCACTCTCATATCACCCAGATTTATTTTCTTCATAACATTTATCATTGTCTTCCATTTTACTGCTCATTTATTTTGTATATTTAAAAAATTGTTTCCCCTTTGCCAAAACAGTGAGAATCTACTTCCAAGGGAGTTAGGACTTCGCTAAGTTTTTTCACCCTGTACCCTCAGAGCCAAGAATAAAACTTAGTATATAGCACGCCCCCAATAAACAGGTACCCAATACTGCTGGGGCACTGGAAATGTTATTTACCACCTACTAATTCAAGGTCATGTGCTCTAGGAAGTTTGTATCACACAGATTAACCAGATACAGTTTGTGATATAAAAGAAGGAGAAACAAGCGTGGCTCTAAATAAGGCAGGGTAGAAAGTGGTCAGTTCCAAACATTTTTCTGAACTTAGATGAGGCTTCCTTTGGTGCGCTGTTATTTAAAAAAGTAAAAAGTCATCATTAAAGACCCCACCCAGCTAGATTACCAGAAACTTCATCTTATGATACAATTCCGTATCCATGCCTTCAGCAGTGCCTCTGTATTTTTTTTCCCGGGAATTGGAGAGAAAAATCACAGACCTCTGGGGTTCTGGGACATAACCATGGGAGACTAACTATCAGCCCAAGAACCCTTTGAAGTTTTCACATGTTACTTTGAAGATTCTTGCAGTTGGCGCCTTCTACCCCATAGCACGTGCACGTGGTAAAATGAATGGCCTTGAAAGATGTGTGCTGTGCACCCCAGGGCCTCACGTATCCTCAGCACCCAGGCTTCTGCTCTGGGGAAGCATACCCTCCAGTCCAAGAAACATGAAAGAGCTGGTATCTTTTACAAAGTTTACTCTTAGGAGAAGATGGGCTTCTTTCCTAAGAGCTTCCCAGCCAAAGCCTATTGCTTAAAGCTAGGTATAAAATCTTGCCGCTGTAAAAGCTTAGTTATTGGAGAGAGATGAGGGTGGTTGGAAGACTGGGCTGTTCTGGAAAAATGACTCGCTGAGGAGCAGAGACCTAGGGTATGTGGAGGGAACAGAATGAGGGAGAGAAGGGATTGGGGAGCAGTCATCACAGAATCGTCATCTTCATCCCTGTGGCTTCCCTGGATTATCTCTTGGCATCAGTTTATTAACTTACGTTGCCTCATGCTGCTTATGCTGAAAATGTTAAATTATGTTTCTCAGATACAATGTATTAAGAGATAGAAGTGTCATACATTTTAGAATGGTTCTTATGAATACCATTTTTTAATGTTTAACGAGACCCCTAAATCAACTTGTTTCAGATAACTGGGAAGGGGCGTGGTGGGGGGAAGGATGCATGAAAATATGAATAAAGCATTCAAATTCACCTAGAGGGATTGAAGACCTGCAGTTTAGAAGTGAATTGGCTAAAAAAAAAAAAGTTTCTGTAAATACTGACTTCCTATTATCTTTTTTATCTTGAGTTCATGCTTTTATGAAAACTAATTTGGTTACAGTAAGGACAGTTTGAATTTCTTTTTTAGTATGAACAATTAAGAAGTTGTGGTTAAAGAAAAACTCGTCTTGTGTAATGATTGAGCTTCAAGAGTAAATTAAGTTGAATCTTTTTACATAGTAGAACTTGTTGATGAAAAATTAATCAATGTAAGAAAGAAATGGAAATTTCTATTTGAGCCAAATTTGAGGATTGTAACCCGTAAAGAGCCTCTCAGAAAGCTCTGAGAACTGTTCCACCGGTTATAAATCAAGGCAAAGTTTTTTGAGACAGAGGTCTGTACATCAAATGAAGTATTATTGACAGTTTACATAATCCAGATCTAAGCATCATCCTGGTGGGCCATGTGACCCCTTACGAGATCAAGAAGGACTGTTATCTTTTAAGGAGTTGCTTTGTGGTTGCTGGGAGAATGATGCTCTTTACGGCTGAGCAGGTATCCCTGCTGATGAGGGAGGTTTGGTTGATGCATAATGCAGATAAACACTGCACAGTCAGGGGACAAAGTAGGCCAAAGGGCAGAGAGAATTTTTTTATGTTTAAGTTTTTCTTACCTTGTCATAAAATATGAATTTTATTTCACAAGCCAAATGTATTAAACTGTTTTTTTGATATTTTCATTAATAATTAAGTTGAGTCTCCTCGTATTCCCGCACGTATAACTTGTCGGTTAAGATGCATTTTTCTATTACAAGGTCACCAGTTAATCCCTCTTGAGTTTTTCTTTCCTCCCCTTCTTACATAAACATTAATTTATCTTTGAAAGAAGTAGTGAAAGTCATGAATGTCTTTTTATTTGGAAATTCAAGTTAGAGGGAATCCTTCACTTTGATCTCAGTACTGATATTAAACACTGGTCCACAAACTTAGGGAAACAAATACTGCATTAAAGTTTCCTTGGGTATGCAAACCAGTTCTTAAAATGTCATAATTGTTGCTGGATTCCCATAAATGGTTCCCAGGAGCTGAAATGTTCATGTACACCCACGTAGCCCAAAGTAATCACCAGCACTCATTAACCAAGCTGAGTACCCAGAGCTTTTATCTTATCCTTTGTAAAGGTCACCCAGTACAGGCTGCCTGGTAATCTTAATTCTCTAATTCCTTAAAAGTAAACAGCTAGAAAGGGGCACATTGTGTTGCCATGGTTGCAGAGAATTGTTGATCACAATTACACTTTTAAACCTGAAATGGCATGGTGATTTTCACAATGGTCTGCAATTGCAAGTTCGTATAAAACTTGCCAAAATAAGTCTCTCTCAAATAGAAATTTTCCACACTGGAGCTCTACAAAGGATGATTATTTTGCAGGCTAAAGAAAATGTGTTAATTACTAGGAAGCAGATTCTAATTGAAAGAGTAATGGAGGATGCAGGACTTCTATCATGACCCCAGCTGGGATGGTGGTCTTATTTGAGAAAGCAATTTCACAGCAGCTCTGAACTTCAGTGTTCCCATCTGTTAAATGGAGATGATCATGAGCACCTCCTGTTTGAAGATAAACAAATGGGAGAGTTAAAAGAAAAAGTAATGGGGTCTTTGAAGGAGAAAAGAAGAGCCTTATGTTAATTTGGAGAGTCTTTTCTTTGTGTAAAATTTGCTGACAAATTTTAATTAGACACATCTTTCAGAAATTTATTTTTAACCATTTAAGACCCAGTTATACATCTCTATCCAAAGCGGTTGAACTTTTTGATTTATATGACACAGCCAGGCACAAGCAGACTGGTCATGAGTTTTTGAGATTCTTCCAGTGAAACTTGTTCATTTAACTCAGCAAGCGTTTATTTTACTCCATGCTGTGCTCAAAGGATATTAAAATAAATAAGACATCTCTGTTGCATTGATACTGCTCATGGTCTGTTGAGGGAGAAGCATATAATAGGCCATAAGCCATATGATAAGCAATAAATGGAGGCTTATACAAACTGCTCTGGGGGTAAACAGGTGGGAACCACAGGTTAGCAAGGTACTTCACCTTTACTTAACAATCTCTCACACCTTTCTTTTTGTATGTCTTTGCATCATCAAAACTTACTATATCAAAAGTAAGCTATTTAAGAATAAAGTTTGAGACACACATTAAAACAGTTGAGCTAAATCAGTTTTAAATGTGTAGACCAGAGCGTGGAGAAAATGAAGTAAGGTTTTTTGAACACCTGCGTGCTAAATACTTTTCTATTCATTTTCACATTTACTCCTGACAAAGACCCTGTGAAACAGGAAGTATTCTATTTTTCAGATAAAGAAACCCAGGCTCAGAGCAGTAAAGTAAGTTTTCCAGGATTGACAAGGTAATAGCCAGCATAGATATGACCTAGATTGGTTTTTGGGTTTTGTTTTTAATAAATCGAGCACTTACGTAACCCTTAGTAAATGCCAGACACTGTCATAAATGTTTCATAAATATGTACTTATTAGGATTGAGACTCAAGTCTGTCTTGCTCTAATTTCACGGTTTTTCTAACGTGTGTGTGTGTGTGTGTGTGTGTGTGTGTGTAAAGATACAGCAGGCAATGGTGAATGCTTAGCACACTGATGGTTACAGATGACCTGAATCAAGCCAATCTATTACCCAAAAGCTGGGTTTCCCTCTTGGTGGGTGTTGAGCCAAAAGACACAACCAAGCCAATGATCAAGAGAAGGAGGAGTTATTATTGGCAGCAAATACGGGGAATGCTGGGGCTCTTTCCCAAAACAATATCTCCCCATCAGCAAAACGGAAAATTTTAAGCTAAGGGTACACGCACAGTTATGAAGGGGCTTGGGTGGTCCACAGAGTCCAAGCTTTACTTGAGTGACATCACGAGGGTCAGAAAAGGTCAACATCATCATCCTTTAGGTTCCATTTGATCTAGTGGTTGAGCTAATCTTTACCATTGATACAGAACTGGAGGTCTTTACAACTGATGTATTATTTGCTATTTTTACTCTTCCTGCCTGATAACAATGTTTCTGCATTCTTTTGTTCCCTTAAAATCATTTATTACTGAGACCTGTTCAAGAACAAGCATTTTTGCCAGACTTAGATCACAAAATTGCTGAGGCCAAAATTGGCTTCTCTTATGTCAGGAAAGCCATGCCTGATTCTTTTTCTCTGGGGACCCCCTACCCCTTTTGCTTACAAAGCTTGATTTTTATTCGCTGAAGCATGTGGGTTTCCCATGGTTGCTGATTAGGTGTGGTGGTTCAGGTACATGGATTCATACATTTCCTGACCTATTACACCATCCCACACTCTGGAGACACAGAGGTGAAATTATATTCCTGCTGTGAGATGCTTACAGTCCAGTAGGAGAAACAAAAAAGAATATAAACAGTTTTCAGGGAAACAGTGAACATTATAGGTGTGTGCAAGCAAGTCTGTCTAATCGAGACTTCTCAGGTGACTCAGTGAATTACAGTTGTTTTAATCATTGTATCAATTTTTATTATTTGCACTTTTATCTTAATACTTTAACATATATTTCATTTTCATTGCACATTAAACATTTCCATATATTTATTTATTTTAAAGAATGAGAGTTCTTTATATACAGACTATTTCTTTCTATGAGTTCAAAGTCCTTCCATGCATATCAAATTTCTTATCAACACAGCCGAGTACCAAGGAGTGATTTAAATGAGAACTTCTTTTAAAATTAGAAGCCACTGATACAGAATAGAGGGGAATCAAAGGTTTTCTTAATTGCGATGGTTATTTTAACAGTTCTTGCAAAAGCTTGGAAACTAGCTTCACCCTTGCTTTGTTATTCTACACCATCTTTTCAAATCATGACTGAAAAAAGAGATTAATTTTCCTTTTAATGTTTGAAAAACCTTATTTATCTCTAGATAAATATAAATACACTTTCCTCAGTGTTTACTGTTCTTTTTTTTTTTTTTTTTAACCACACTCATTATCATTTTCTTGATGACTTTTTACTGTTGGCCAAACAGACAAATTGAAGTTGGGTATCATGTGTCACAATCAAATGCACACCATGGTGCCACTCAAACAAGAGATCCTTTGTCATTTTGCTCTGTACTGGTTTAAAACACTACGTCTTCTATTTCTGTTCTCCAAGAGCCTTAAAATATATTGCTTTAGAATCACATTATTTTTGTATTGCTACATACTTAATTAACATCTGAAAAGTTTATGTATTTTATTAAAACTCTCTATATAATGTTCCCTTTAATCAGCTGCAGGCTTTTTTTTTTTCTTTCTTTCTATTTTATAGCTATTAACTGACTACCTTTTGACTATTTACTTAATAAATGAGAACAGTTTGTCCTTAAATTTAAATTGTAAAATTCCTTACCTTGTGTAGACTCATTTCTATAGTAATTTGGGATGAACATCTCCACAGACTGGTCTAATGAAACAAGTATATTACTATTATTATCCTTTTTGGTTTTTCCCATGAGGAGTAAGCAATCTTCTGAGCTCTCTCAGTGATGTGTCTTATTCTGCTGCACAAATTCTCCTCTAGTATGTAATCTTTTACCTCTTTGTTATTGAATTTTTTTATAGAATGTACTTTTATGATATTCTAAGTGCTTTGAATCACAATTGTTGATCTACTTTCATTACTGTTAAACTCTCAGAGGCATATCAGCTACAATTGTGCTTGTCATTCTCCATTCATTGATGGCTGGTAAGAGGTCAGGTTCAACGTTAAAAATTCTGTAGATCGAACAGGAAGACTCTGCACTGCCTGGCAGATTTTGAACCACAGAGTTGTTTCCAGCCCTTCCTCCCTCTCTGACCTCATCTGTACTTTTGCCCTCTTTCACACCATGTTGCAGCCACACTGGTGGTCTACACACAGCCTCCATCCTGCCTGGGGGCCATTGTCCTGGCTGTTCCATCTGCCTGGTACTCCGTGATCTTTGCAAGGTCTGCTCCTTTCTCTTAATCACATCTCAGCTTCTGTTACCTCCTTAACAACACTCCTCTTGCAAGTGATCAAGAAAGGGACAGCCATTCACTTTGAAAAATGTGCCGAGGGAAGGACCAGTGAATATAAGAAAAAGAAATTCAGAAGTTAGAATTGTGTGAAAAGATTTCCTGAAGTATGAGATGTCAGAGCATGTGAATTTAAACAACAGTCAGAAGTGCACTGCTGGGGGGACCACAGAGCGGTGCACGTTCTGGAAAGCAGTCTGTAAGTCAAATTAATTTTCTCATAGACTCAAATGATGACTTTCTGCTTCTACATGTGAACTGAAAAAAAAAGAAGTCATATAGCTCAGTAAGGATTCATGTTTGAGGATGTTCGTTTCAGCATTCTTTAGACCTCTAGGATGTTGGAAGCAACCTTAGAGCCTTTGCTAGATTAGAGGATAAGTAAAAATGTGGGTGATGCACATTGCAGGGTATGTGCAGAGGTTGGAAGCCATGTTTTAAATTAGTGCCTGGTGAAAAAAATTAAGAGAATTAAATATATAACACAGTGTCATTTAGGAAAAAGTAAAATGCATGAACCAAATCTCTGGGAACATTCTAGACTTTCATCTGGGTGATAATTTGCACAGGTATAGACGTATGTCAGAACTCACCAAGTTGTGTGCTTAAAATGTTGCACTCTGTGTATGAATTGCACAATTTAATTCTAGAATTAGAGAAATAAGCCCTGTTTCTGACTACCCTGCGCAATGGAGTGCTCTCAAATCCATGTCTACTGCATCATCCTTCTAACACTTTCTTCATGGCAGCTCCCATCAAATGATATTATTCTGACAGAGTTACTGAGAACAGAGAATTCCTCTAACTTGTTAGTGACTGTCCACTCACACGTGTTCATGCTGAATTCTATCTTGATAAGCTGTGCAGTATCCTCTCTCCCTGACATCTAATCTTTTGACTTTTGTCATTGGGGTTTATATGGTAGAATGCACTTTTATGATGTTCTAAGTGTTTAATGATTCCTGAATAAATGTTTGTTGGATGAAAGAAGGAAGGAGATAAGGAAGGAGAGAAGGAGTGTGGGGGGGGAGGGTAGGATAGAAGCAGAAAGGAAAAAAGGAAAGAACAAATAAGAAAGGAGGAAAAGGAAGCAGAGGGCGAAGGGGGAGAAGGAAAGTGAAGGAGAACAAGTGGAGCCCTGGACCTCCTCCCTCGCTTTGTCACCTCTAATTCTATCCACCAATAACCCTCCTTTGCCTAAGCATAGCCCCTCTACTGGGGTAATGGTCTTTAGTGAATCCCCCTTAATTAATACTCTCTATTCCTAGACCCTGGTTTAGACTCTGCCCTTTTTCCTCCCTCCTCTCCTTCCTTCACTTCCCCCTTCCTCTTCCTGCCTCTTCATCTCCTTGTCCATTCCTTCTCATCTTTCTTTGTCATTTCACCTCCAGTCTCTACTTACATGAGTAAAGTCACATAACAACCCTCACTGAAATTAGAAGGCACTGTCTTACGAATCTAAGTATGAGATTATGCAAAAAAATACAGTAACAAACTATACTGATAACCAACATTTATTGAGCTTTTAATATGTGCCACAGAGATCATATTAAGTTATTTAATCTTTCCAAGGACCTCATATAGGTCAAGGGTATTATTTTCTCCATTTCACAGTGAGGACAGTGGAGCTGTAAGTAACTTGCTCACGGTCATGTTGTTGATGGGCAATAGAGTCAGACCAGCGTTGATGCTCTTGAGCACAACTTAATACTGCCTCCCATCCAAGGAAACAAATATTTACTGTTTACGGAATGTCCGCCTTCTTAGCGGTTTTATGTCTATGATATGACCTGCCTTCCTGTCTTCTTTAATCTGAACCCGTATCATGGTAAGGAGGAAGCATGCAGTTAGGCAAGCGTAGATTACTCACATGGAGCCTGTTTCCATTAAGCAGGGCTGCTAACTTCAGCGTAAATCCCAAGATGATCATAATGTTTTATTGGGCTGCCAAACTCAAAGTTATTAAAACACCTTCATTCATATCACAGGCTGTTACGTGTTTAATTCCTCTGGTAAGACCCATCTCCGGTAATTCATGACCATGAATGGGTTCTTATTATCCTTTGATAAATAGAGTCGTGGCAGAGAGACTAATAAATGGGAGAGAAAATACTTTCAGAGCATACACAGTGCCTTTATAATTCTACCTTTTCGCCTAAATTAACCTTTGTATCATAACTCTGATTGCTTAGTGACGTTTACCCATTTGTCTGAATACCTAAATCTGACTTTTATTGTTATTCCATTACCACCTGTATAATGGTGTAATTTGTATTGGGAAAGCATCTGCCGGTGTTAAGTAGTACCTGAAGAATGTGTGAGTGTGTGGATGCTGTAGATGAGGAGGAGAAGCTTTGGGCTGGGCTTACCCGGCCTCCTGTCAGGCTTAGGCTGCTTGGATCATTGCAAGGATCCTGTGCAGTTCTCTGAGGAAGGACTCCTTTCCTTCTGTGACTTCTGCTTTGCTTCCCATGTGCCTAACTTTCAGACGGTGCTATGGGGCTCCTAGAATGGGCTGAGTCTATTTCCTGATTTTTATTTTTTTTCCCCAACGCAGCTCAAAGCTTTCTGGGGCCTCATGGAAGGAAGAACATTGACATAGAAAACTGTGGAATCAGAAACAATTATTCTGTCATGAAATAGCCTTTTCTTCAAAAAGAACAGACTCTCAGCAGAGAGATAAAGTATAAAACGGCACCTTTTTAGGGCTGTTTAACATTTTTCTATTTAGTCAAAGCCGTTAACAAAAGCGGGCGTTCTGGGTCTCAGTCCCCCCAGGTCAAATACTGCAGGATTTGGGAATCCAGCTCTGTTAGAGCTCGAAGCCCACGGTCGGAGTAATGCCCCTTAATGAGATTGCTTGGCTAATAAATGACAGTTTTGTTCTCAGTACCTCACAGAGTACTTTTTGAAGATCATTGCATGTAATTCCCAGCATTGTTTGGCTACAGGGAGAGGTGAGGGAGACATGGGGCTGGGGAATCCATTTAAAAGAAGACATTGAAGAAAGGCAGGGGTGGGTGTGGACTCCTACGAGTTATTATCATGCTTATTCCCCAGAATCTTAATTATATCTGTCAGCAGCTCATTATTTATTTCAGAGAGAATAATAAGGCTTCCTTCCAAGTTGTTAGGCCTGGGATCTAAATTTTAAGCCTTCAGTTTCTCTCTTTTATCTCCAGCATATGGAACAGATCTTGTGTTAAAGAGTGGGGAGGCAGTAATAATGGCAAGTCTGAGTTGGTGGGGTCGAAACTGCTTAGTCAGAGCCAGGACTTAGGAACTAGGCTAGATTCAGCTTTGCTTCCTCTCTTCCTACATATGTGAGATCTCAGTTAACCTTAATGGGCCTCAATACTCCCATCAGTAAAATGGGACTGAAATTATTGTAAGATACTCTTCTCACAGATACCATACTTCTCAAAGTGAACATAAAGCACAGAAATAATGCCATGGTCCTTTTGTGAGTTATTTTTATCTATTAAAAAATTTATAACTGTGAGTTTGTAAAAAGTTTTTAAATAGACTTTGTAAGAGGCAGACATATGCTTCCCATGAGAAAGGGGTGATACCTATTTTCTCTCAGGGAGCTTGCAAATCCTTACTTTATTGAGCAGTGTGTGAATTTCCAAAATTAATCTAACCTGTTAATTCAGTGACAGCATCAGGGTGATTTGCTGTCGTTTAGTCTTTCTACAAATACAGAAAGCCAGTGTAACTGCGTAAGTTTGTCTGTAAATTATCTACTCTAACTTATAGGATTTGAGTGATAAGGGTCTTTAGTTTTAATAACTAAAATTATATTTTAAATGCCTTCATTTCTTCTGTCAGTAACTTGCGTACAAAGTTGGTTGAAGCTGCATGTTGACAGAGTGAATCCAAAGTAAAAAACTATTCGGTTGTTTGGGACAAATGTCTGGAGTACATATAGTGATCTCTAAAAAGGAAAACAGTGGAAATTAGCTTTGGTAATTGAATTAAAACTTGGTAACCAACCTAAGAGATGAAAAAAAGAAGATGAGTTGGACTTGCCATCCTTTTCTCTGAAGTAAGTCTAAGTAAAGGATAAATCCTTATAAACTCTGATTTCCCTGATTTTATCCAGGACTTTATACCATGTGGCCTACAAGAGTGCTTTCTTTGTTTAGTTGGAAAGGACACTCTTCTCTTGCCTGTGGGCCTGTGGGCAATTTTGTGAGATGTTCTGTGAGGAAAAATGGGTAGACGTCTTTGTGTATCCAAAGACGATTTTAGCTGCCCCTTAGAATGTAACTTATCAAGAAATACTTGTCAAAATGAGTGTGATGATTAAAATTTATTTTATAGCTTTTTGGGGAGTAGGAAAGTTTTTAATAAACTTTTTATTAACTGTAAAAACTATTTTCTGGGTACCTTTGCTTCTTTTTTTAACAATTACAAAACATCTCTGAGTATTCATATGTTATAATTTTTCTGGCACTGATTGTTTGAGTCATATTTAAAATACTTGAAATTCTAAAATCAATGATTTGACAGCTGCTGAATTTGAGTGTATCTGATCATAAAAATTATGGAATTATACTTCCAAGGTGCTTTATATACTTAATAAACTTCTAACATGTGAAGTTTTCATAAATATTTGCAGCATCGACTTTTATTTAGATTCATATTCCTTTTTGAATTTGTCAGTATTATTTGTTTTTACAGTCTGTTAGGTGCCCACCTTTTGAGAAACACAATGATAATTTTAATTCACTGAATTGGTTTTTATCACAAACTCCTGGCCCTGGGATGAACTATTTTCTGGCTGTTCAGGGAGCCTGGAATAAACCTTTCTGACTCAGCCATCAGCCAGGACAGCTACTTTGGGCTGATCATCTGCATTTAAACATTCTCCTTTTAACCCTAGGATGACAACTTATCAACTAAAGAAAAGTAGAGAACATTCTTAATTACCAGGGTTCCATTTTATGTGTATGATATTAGAATGTTGAATATAAATTAAGTTTCTTTTCCTACCTCTTGTCATTATGTCATCATTAAGGTTCAGAAGTTAAGTGGGATGGGAATCTGTTCTTCTTTTCGTTTAATATCTGTATACCTCCCAAAACAATGGCACAGAGGTGAGCATTTAATTAACAGCCCTTCTGATTTTAAAGGCAATGCCTTCTCTCAATATACTCATAGAGATATGGGAGTTATTTCTGTGCCTTAAGATCACAGATAGTCAAATGACATTTAGAAATGATTATTCCAATTTGGAAACATTTCCAAGAGCAAGTTAGAAATAGAACTCCAAATCATTGCTAGCTTTCAGCTCTGTGTGGAGCCTCATACCCAACTCCCCAGCATGCTTGGCACCACATGTACTGTGAACCCCTGCTTTTGTGCAAACTTCAGCTCATCTGATTAATTTAGCCAGAAGGATGCTGCGTTTTGTCATGCCCGCATTTTGAATATTTCTCAGAGTCATTGTTCGGTCCTATTAGCTTTCTGTTCAAGTGAGACCAGATGATTTGTTTCAGAACACTTTTCTTGACTTACATTTTCTCATAAGAATAGAATTTTAATCCTAGTTGTGCTATATAATGATTTTGTTCTGCCCTGTTCAGTTCTCTCAGTTGTTTTTGTTTAAGGAAAACATACTCTTGCCAAGTTTCCCTTCTGTTTTGTATATATAATTGTCATTATATATCCAGAAGTATATATCTCAGTATCTCCTGATAGTACACCAAAACCCTGTCAAAAAGCATCGCCCACCACTCAGCTGAGCTGGTTTTAGGAGTCAAATGTCTTCATGCACATCATTCCTTCTCACAGTCAACAAAGCATGGAAACCTGTTTGACGCCTGTTTGCCATGCCCTCCGCTACCAGCATCTTAAGCTCCTCCAGTTGGTTTGGTCTTCTCCGCAGATCAGCCAGTGAAAAGTGTATCTTTACTACTTGAATCAAGGTGGGCTGGTTCACTGCAGTGTCTGTATCATGCAGCCCTGCTTCTGCTTCCTCCACAAAATCTGCATTTCACATATTTAACGTCTTTGTAGCACAGAGGACAGAGGACAATCAAACAAGAGCAAAACAACAGAAACAATGACCAGACCACAAATATTTACTGAACACTCACTAATTGTCATGCATGCCTGTAAATACTTTGCATGTATGTATTATGTAATCCACACACCAAACCTAAGGGGAAGGTACTATTAATATCTTTATTTTACAAATGAGGAAACTGAGGCATGAAAACAACCTTGCCCGAGGTTACATAACTGTAGGTACCAGGACCAGGGATGGATCCTAGTCAAGGCTGATTGTTGATGTTTATTTCCTTTTTACCAGTCATTTTTGTTTTTAACCACTACCCGAGGCTGTCTTTTGTTAAGAAGTGAAACTTGTAAAAGAGAGTCAGTATTTTTAGGGATAAAAGAATCTGACCCACCAGTATTCTTCAACGCTTTTGAATTTGTGGATTCATCTTAACTGTCGAAATTTTACTATCGCTCACGTAATTGAGAAGCTACACAGAGAAGGCAGCCCTGTGTCATGGGTTAGGCTCTGTTCCACATTGCCTGCATTCCAATCCTTTGCACACTCTTTGTTACTTCGGACTTCCTTAATTGTCTTTGTTGTCTTGTCTGTGTAAAAGGTATGAAAATAGCACCTGCCTCATAGACTTTTGTGAGGATTAAATCAGGTAATACGTTTAAGTTTCTGAGATCAGTGTCTGGCTCACAGTACGAACTCAGTCGTTTTGATTGCTTTTTGTATTTTTGAGAGAGAAAATACATGATGTCCAAGAGTCACGGTGAATTCAGTAACACTTCTGAATTGAATATATAGTTTTGTTCATCACAGTGTAGCTCACATTTTAAATAGTAGGACCTGTGTATACATTTTGTAACATAAATTATACAGTCTCTCCATCAAGTAGAGCCTGCAGATGGATTCTAATCTTAACGGCGATCTCACAATCCCAGAGAATGTACATCCTATAGATTAGCAACCAGGGCAATCTCATACAGCCCACAGGTCAGCAACTAGGGCCATCTTATGCAATTCTCTTATTTTTCAGGTAAGAGAAGCTGTGACCAGAGATTTTCAAATTCACTTTAAGTGAATTTACCCAAAACACATACCTAGAATGAGACAGAGTCAACTTTAAATCTCAAAACCCATGAGTCCAGTGCAGAAATCCTTCTTCTTTCCAAAGATGCCCCCAAAAGCTTATTCCAGGTTGTTTTTACAGTCAGAGCTTGGTCCAACACTGTTCTATCCTTAAACAGTACTTCAAGCCCTCCTAGTTTCTGTTATCCACATTATCTTTGCTGTTTCTCCCTGTTAAGTGGTAGAGAAGCTTCTCTTTGTATCTTCATATATCAGAGGCTGAAAGGAAATTTGGAGAAAGGATGCAACAGGTTCCATGTTCTGTCTGACTGCCACTGTGAGAAGTCATCTGGCACCGAGGGGTCAATGACCAAATCTTTAATGCTAAGACTGATCTCACTGCCTTTTTGCATTCCCTTTGGTGAACAAGTAGCGCAAAAACAGCTTCTCTAACTGGAATTCGAACATCTTTCTCTAAAGAGAAGTGATAAAATGTATTAATTCTGCCAGAGCCCAAATATAGTGTCTGTGAGTGACAGAAATAAAATATAGCTGTGAGGTTGCTCCATCTGAAACATGGCACGCTAAACACTCTTTGATTTAACACATTCAAATGGGAAGCTAGAAAATCCCTTCCTTGCATGCCTGCTGAAGGTCAGCTAATTGAATTAATAAAATAAAGGGATGAAAAAAGGAAACATGCTTGTAAATTTCCCAGATGTGTTGTTGGAATAAAATGTGGCATAAAACAAATCTGAGCAGTTTCAGTAATTCCCAGAGCCTTATACAACATATGGCCTCAAAAAAGATAGAAAAACTGTAGAAACGGAGGACTAGAGTCCCACAGGGTAGCTAAAATAGATGCATTACTTTTGCTTATAACAGAATATTAACTGCTGAAATGTATTTGACAGACGAGATCTTTCTATCACCCCAGGTAATGTGAAGGGAACAGAATCAAAATAAGCAGGGTAAATCGGCAGGACAACTTGTTTAATATGAATCTATTCTGAAAATAAAAGTGCAATAGTGTTACTGAGAATAAATAGAAGATGTAATATTGAATTAGAAGTTGAAGGAACGAAGTTCAGTATCCCTCCTGTTGAAAGAGGATCAATGAGCATTTATATCAGACAGATTAAAATTTCTACATAAGTTTATTCTTGATTTTGATCAGGGCCCGATCTGGTGCTTGCATACTGCAGATCTACATATTAGCTTCTTGGGAAGAAAAGCTTTTCATCATGTTGACTGAAGAATACTCATGTGATTGCTGTTACTTTTCAAAAGGAAACCCATCTCCTTTATTATAGAGCTTTATAGAGAAATGGTTGAAAGAGTGAGCAGGTGGTGGCTTTGTTTTGCATTTCTTTGTATTATTTCGGGGATAAATACATTTGGAGCCAAAAAACAAGAGCCCGTGCTCTTAAAGTTTACATTATAACTGTTTATTGTTTGAAAAAATGCAAAAGGAAAGAAAGAAATTAAAGGAGTAAACATAAAATTTACTAAATTTTAGGGACAACTGTCAGTCAGTAGATTGTCATAGAGGCAGACCTCAGAGATATTGTGGGTTTGGTCCAAACCACCACAGTAAAGCAGCTATTGTAATAAAGCAAATCACACCATTTTTTTTGGTTTCCCAGTGCATATAAAAGTTATGTTTACACTAGACTGTCATTTATTAAGTGTGCAATAGCATTATTTCTTTAAAAAAAGTTTAACCTTAATTTTAAAATATTTTACTGCTGAAAAAATACTAACCATCAACATCACCTTCAGCAAGCTGCAGTCTTTTTGCTGGTGGGGTGCCTTGCCTTGATATTTATGGCTACTGATTGATCACAGTGGTGGTTGCTAAGGGTTGGGGTGGCTGTGGCAATTTCTTTAAATAAGGCAACAATGACTTTTGCCCCATCGATTGGCTTTTCCTTTCAAAGATGATTTCTCTGTAGCATGCAATGCTGTTTGATAGCATTTTTACCCACAGTAGAACTTCTTTCGAAATTAGAGTCAATCTTCTCAAAGATTATTTTATCAACTAAGTTTATATAATATTCTAAATCTTTTGCTGTTGTTTCAACAATTTCACAGTATCTTCACCAGGAGTAGATTTCATCTCAAGAAACCACTTTCTTTGCTCATCCCTAAGATAAAGTTTCCCGTCTGTTAAAGCTTTATCATGAGATCACAGCAGTTCAGCTCCACTTCTAATTCTAGTTCTCTTGCTGTTTGCACCACATCTGCTTACTTCCTTCACTGAAGTCTTGAATCCCTCCAAGTCATCCATGAGGTTGGGATCCCCGTCTTCCCAACTTTTGTTTATGTTGATGTTTTGACCTCTTCACATGAATCATGAGTGTTCTTAATGACATCTAGAATGGTGAATTCTTTACAGAAAGTTTTCAGTGGACTTTGTCCAGATCCATCAGAGACATCTCTATTATGGAAACTGTAGCATTACAGAATATATTTCTGAAATAATAAAACTTGAAAGTTGAAATTACTCCTTGATCCATGGGCTGCAGAATGAACATTGTGTTATTAGGCATGAAAACAACCTGAATCTCGTTGTCCATCTCTATCAGATCTCCTGAATGTATTGTCGATGAGTGGTACTATTTTGAAAGGAATCTTTGTTTCTGAGCAGTAGGTCTCAACCATGGGCTTGAAATATTCAGTCAACCATGTTGTAAACAGATGTGCTGTCATCCAGGCTTTGTTGTCCCATTTATAAAGCATAAGCAGAGTAGACTGAGTATAATTATTAAGGGCCGTAGGATTTCAAAATGGTAAATGAGCCCTGCCTTCAACCTAATGTCACCAGATGCATTAGCCCCTCACAAGAGGGTCAGCTTGTCCTATGAAAATTTGAAGCCAGGCGTTGACTTCTCCTCTCTAACTGTGAAAGTCCTAGATGGCATGTTCTTCTAATATAAGGCTGTTTCATCTACACTGAAAATCTGTTCTTTGGTGGAGCCACCTTCATTCGTTACCCTGGCGAGATCTTCTGGAGAACTTGCTGCAACTTTTACATCAGCACTTGCTGCTTCACTTTGCACTTTTGTGCTATGGAGACACCTTCTTTTATTAAACTTCCTGGAACAACCTGTGCTACCTTCAGACTTCTTCTGCAGCCTCCTCACCTAAATGGGACCTAAGAAGTGGCCAAAGTGGGCAGCTTTCATACTTTTTAGAAAAAGAAACCATACGTTTGTGAGGAATTGACAGGACAAAGAAACTTTGGCTTGGATGGTTAATTAATGAAGGATCTAAACAAAGTTTGGGCTTGGGGTAGTAAAATAAAGAAGTTGCACGGTTTCTGTATGTAGGCTTCTTGGCCTGACTTCCCTCTCTCCAGCGATAGGGTGTACTTCTACCTCCAGATGCAGGGGGTGTATCTTTCACATGAGAAATTGATTTCTTGCTTTCAGGAGAAAGAAAGGAGGGCCAGAGTACACCTCTTGCCTTGGCCATTTAGGTAACTAACTGGAAATAATCAATATGCTATTGAGGTGTATTTTGGGATGAACTGCCCTGGGCCCCAACAGTTTGTCATCTTATATATGTGCCCCAAAACAATGATAGTAATGACACCAATGATCACAGATCATGATAGTAAATATAATAGTAATAAAAAGTTTGAAATGTTGTAAGAATTACTGAAATGTGACACAGAGACATGAAGTGAAGAGATGCTACTAGAAAAATGGCACCAGTAGACTCAAGGTAGGGTTGCCACAGACTTTCAATTTGGAAAAAATGGAATATCTGTGAAACAAAATAAAGAGAAACTAAATAAAATGATGTATGCCTTTATATATGTGTTATTAGCATAGCAAGCAGGGCAATGTGAGTTAGTCTAAAAGCTATTTTTCTGACTCTATGATCTATCACTTTTCAAAAAGCCTGCAAACTACTCTCTATACTTGACTTGCACCTGAGGCTGCCATGAAATCTCCAGAGCATATCGTTCAGCACCTAAAGAAATCGGCACGTGTAGAGCCCTTCAGATTTGAAGGAAGGGAATTACTTTTGATGATTAGTTTCTTTGGGCATTGTTTTTTGTTATCATGTTTATTTCAGATATTCAGGCATAACTGCACATCCTGCCATAACCAAATATTTATTTGATTTGGATTCATTTGATTTTGGTTTGATTTATTTGATTTGTTTTTTCAGTCAGGTGAGTTAGGCTATTTTAATAGTATAATTTATAACAAAATCATCCCTTTTTAAAATCTGTTGTTCAGAAAAGCTAAATCAGAAAGGGTAAAGATTTGTTTTAAAAGAAGTTTTTAAATGATGTTTAACTCTATTTTGATGAACAGTTACATTTGTTACTAATGGTAAGTAATAGTACTGTGTGTGTGTGTGTGTGTGTGTGTGTATGTGATTAAGTGTGAGTTTGAGTGTGTATTTGAGAGACAGAGAGAGAGAAACATTAATTTCTCCAGCTTCCTGAGAATTCATTTATTGTCCCCAGTAAGAATACCCTTGTGATTTGATAGGATGACTTCATCTTCTGCTAATAACCTCGTTTCTATTTACCAGTGAAAATGAACATTTATTCTGCTTTAGAAAATCACCCACGTGGCAAGAAGAGAAATATCAAGTCCCCAGTGACTTTCCTTAAGGAAATAATTTTAATTTTCAAAAAAGCAAATGAGACCTAATGAGGAATGGACACTTATTGTGATGCTGCTCCTTTATTCACTAGCCCTTAATTATTTCATGTATTTTATTGCACGTTTTCCCCATCCATAGTCTTCTTTTGTATCATTTGCAACTCAGTGAAGTCCCTCTCTGGAATTAGCTTCTGAGAGTTGATGTGGGAAGTATAACCCAAAAGCACCACCTTTAGATTCATTAAAGGGTGGGCCTCCTGTAGTTAGCTCATACTGAAGAAAATTTCCATTTTGCAAGGGCAGTGTAAATTTTGCGTATCATTTTAATAAGCAAGGCAGGTCAATCAAATTATAATTGGCTCCAATTAGCACTCCCATGAGCTATAGGATTCTCTGTCTTCTCCTGACTGCACTTGAAAAGAAAATGTTATTTACTGTCACTGAAGTCATAAAAAAGGTCCATTATTCTGTGTAAGTGATGAAGGAAGTACAAATCTGGCCAGAGGGATTTGGCATATATTTAAGATCTGTGCACCAAAATGTACATTGTATCAAGCATAGCATTGTGCAAAATGTGCTTGTTACAAAGCACTTTCTTCTAGATGCAGGTCTTGGCATTGAAGCTTCTAGTGTTGGCTGCATTGGAGTTTTGAGCTAATCTGAAAGTTCCTTTCTAACATTTTCAGGGTCTCTGAACTCCTTTGAAAAAGTACATCTTTATAATAAAAACAAGGAAGCCTAGGAGAAATGTGTTGTATTTCCAAAGTCTCTTCTGTCTTAAGTTCTGACTCTGCCATTTTGGGGCCCTCTTCCTGAGCCTCATCACTACACCAGCAGGTCCATATACAATACTGGGGGATGAGTAACTGCCATTTGGGTCTGTGGCATGAAGTTCTTGTCATGTCTTCATAAAACATCACAGTAACTCCATTCTGTCCTCATTAGAGCTCATCTTTTCTAGTGAAATTCGGAACCACTTTCTGTGGCAATGTTCTGCTCTGTACCCCCCTTGCAAAGGAAGTATGGCGATAAATGCCTTGCCAGTGTTTTTGCTAGTCTGCCTCCTGCATTACCCCAAATCATTGCAGGGCATCGGGTATTGAGTGTCATTGAAATCAGCGCCCATCTGTATTTCCTCATCCTGAGATTTCCTTGCAGCAAGGAGACAATCCCACTAAAATAACTCAAACTAAGATTGGGAGAGGGGAGGTTCATTGGAAAAATAAATAAAAGTTCTTCTTGAGAAAAAGGAAGAATGCATATATACTAGTGAAAATACAACATAACCTCTAGAGGGTGCTCTGCATTTCTGCATCAACAAATACGGAAGAAAGAACTTCACTTTGGCCCCATGTCAGTTTTAGCAGCCAAGGTACCAGGAAAGAGGTGAAGGCACTTGTGAGGAGAGGGGCTGCCCTGGCAGAAGCACTAAAAATGAAGACAAGGATGGCAGTGCCTAGTCAATTCCGAATGTGATGGAAGATGCAGGTGCCCACTAAAGATAGTCCAGTTTCTGAAAGAAAATAGTAGAACCAAAAGGGGTGGTCACAGAGCTGCATTATTTCTTGGACACTTCTATTAGGCAATGGGAGTGGCTCACATGTGCTCCCTAATGGTAGTGAATAAAGGGAGAGAAACAAAGAAATGCGGAGTATGGAAGGCTAACGGGCTCGTGTAAGCTTTATGAAATATTTTTTCACAAAGGCAGGACAGCATGACAGCCCTATAAACAAGAGTCTAAATAAGTAAGATGGCTAAGGGATCACCAAACTTGTAATTCGGTCTAGAGATAATACTAACCTAGACCAGGAGTCAACAAACTTTTTCTTGAAAAGGTCAGATAAACATTTCAGGTTTCTGGAGCCCTGTAGTCTTTGTTGCAGCTGCTCAGTCTGCTCTTACAGCGTGAAAATGGCCGAAGACAAGAGCAGTTGAGTGGGCATGAGTCTGTTCCAAAAGATGTAGTTTGCAAAGCAGGCAGCAGTCTGGGCTTGACCCCTTAACCATTCCTTGCTGATCCCTGGCCCTTCAAGTCTAAAAGGAGGAAATAAATGTCCTCTTTAGTGTTTTCCCTCCCTGATCACTGGTCTCTTAATCTTAGGACCTTCACAAGCCAGGCATGTTAGGATTCCACATCAGGAGAGATTAGGCAGACACGTATGGGCTAAACGAGGAAACTTACATAAGTAATGTTGTCACCAAAGCAACAACTTACAAAATAGCTTTTGAAAGACAAGACGCTGAAATGTTGGAGGTGGTGATAGATGCCTTCTGCTCTGAGGTACAGACTTTTCAATCTTAACCATTGATCTGTTATTCTTTGAAAACTTAAATTGTCTTCAGTTT
Organism: Camelus bactrianus; assembly: GCF_048773025.1. Lineage (NCBI taxonomy): Eukaryota > Metazoa > Chordata > Mammalia > Artiodactyla > Camelidae > Camelus > Camelus bactrianus. Next base: position 14,357,200 of record NC_133555.1, read on the forward strand.
TCTACATTACTTTAGATTTTTGAATATGTACTGTGTCCCAGACCCTCCATCAACGTGGTGTCATGTGTAAACCCCATAGCAAAACCTCCTTCCCAACTGTATGAATCAGTGATAAAAATCTTGAGTGACATCAGGCAAGCTCTCACACCCTTTTAAATATGTTTCATTTTAAAGTAGATCAAACTTTCCACTTGGCACCACAGAAAGTCACCAAAGTTACTTGCACAAATTTGCCCAACTGCTATTTTCTTTGACAGAATTTCTTCTAGAAAAAGCCTATACAAAGGATTAAATCTCCCTCATAATAGAATTTTATACTGGAACTAGAAATAAACCCTTAAATGTCAGTAGTATGTGTATTAATGTATCTCCAGGTAAACACTAAAGTGACATATTTCATATTAAATTGACTGGCCTTGCACTGAAGTGACCCAGGAAAGGGATGTGGCTGGAGGAGTGATGTCATTTATCAAACATTATTTTTTAGAAAGCAGAGTTTCAGGACTCCATTTTGTTAATTTATAGCTTTGATTGGCAAAACCTCTTTGTTCTTTAATAAAAAATATTTCACATTCTTAATGTTCACATAGCATTGTTAATAGAAAGCCCAACAGCGAAGAAATTTTGGCATAATATGCTTGTGATTTATACAAGAGGCTGTGAAAGGTTTTGTAAAGCCTAGCTCGTTTGAGTATATAAAATTATCATTTTATTATAGCTTTGTATTTATCATCATGCATAACATGATGTTGAATAATCTCCAAAGAATGCTGATTTGATATATATTTTACTTGGCAGTATGCAATTAACATTTATTGCAAATGCAGATTTTTATGGTGAAGAAACTCTGATAGTATTACAGCAGGTATTTTTTACTTTATTCAGAATGTGATAAATCACATAATTCTCTAATGTTTTCAATCAGAGTGATGCTGTATATATTTTAACATAGACATGCAGGCAATAAATGAAATAATGCAAATCTTTTCTCTCCTCTCCCTAAGACGTAAAAGTTATATTTTGTTCCATCTCAACGAGAAAGTCTGTAAAGAAAGTTAGATCAGTACTACAAAATTCTGTGTACCCCTCATGACAGCATATACCATAGTAAATACAGTTTGATTTCTTTCCTTGAGTCTTTTGTACAAAACAATCAAACGCTGATTCATTTGCTTTGGGGTTTTGGTTGTTGTTTGACATCTCTTTTGGAATTACCCCTCCCTGAAACTGTATTGATCTTATAAACAGATTATATAAAATCTGATTCTTCCTTAGGCATTCTAAGTGCAGGCTTTCTCCACTTCTGTCTCTGGATGTTTGTTTTTCTTTGAAAATTGTGTCTACAGTACTTAGTACTGTTACCGAACTCAGGTTTGCCTACTCACCACTCAAAAGCCAATACCCCAGAGGCTGCTGTTGGTTGGAAAGAAAAGGTTGCTTTATTCAGGAGGCCAGCAACCTGGGGAGAAAGCCAACTCATGTCTAAAAACCAACTCCAATGATTCTGCTCACTGGCGAAAGTTTTTAAAGGGAGAATCATTTGGGGAAAGTCAGGGTCTTCCTTATCTTCCACTGTGTGCAGACTTTCTTCTGATTGGCTGGTGGTGAGGTAACAGGGTGGTGCTACAGGAATCTTGTGCTCAGCCTGAAGTTGCCATCCTCCACCTGCATGGGAGGCCTTAGTTCCTGCAGAAGAACTCAAAAGTATTGTCATGTATGTTCCTTGAGGAGGAACCAGGACCCTGTCCCATTGCTGCACTATTGTTTTGTGACTGCTCCTCCTTTGTTTATGCATTTCCTCCCTTCCCTGATTACCCACTGTTTGAATCTGCTCTTTGGAACTCAGGGAAGGTCAAAGAGACTGAATGAAGCCAATTTCCTACAAACAAGAAATGGGGAGTGTGGGAAGGATTTATACTCACTTGGGCGGGGGGAGGCACAGTGTCCTGCTAGATTGCAGTTTTGTACCTGACATATAGTGAACCCTTCACTGTTAGCTGTCATCATCATTTGTATTAGTTTCCTGTTGCCACTGTGACAAATCACCTCAAATTTAGTGCCTCAAAACAACACAAAAATATTGTCTTCCAGTTTTCAGGTCAGAAGTCTATGGAGGAGGAAAAATAATGTTCCCTCTACCCTTCCAGGCTCTTGGCTGAGACCTCTCCTGTAATAAAAGACAGATTAACAGGAGAAAAACAAACAGAATTTGAATAACATTTATATCTCATATATACATAGCAGATACCCAGGAAAACAGCTTAACTCCCTGAAATGTCCCAAGGCACCACCTTAAATAACATCTCCAGCTAAAGAGAAGAAAATGTTGGGTTTGAGGGAGGGGGCCCATGTGCGAGGGCTGTTGTGGGAGCTGATCAGGAAAAGTACAGTAAACCAGGGTAAGGTGATTGTGGAGATTTAAGACCTTGTCTTCCTCACTGATAAGAGTTTGTAGAGTTTTAGTCATCCTTAGCCTGAAGGACTATTGTTTCAATAGCTGTCAGTTTTAACAACTGCAGAACAAAGTAACCTTTCCATATCAGCATTCTTTAACTGTGTGCTTTATTTAATACTAGTGCTGTTGCACCATCAGGGTAGGCATGAGGCCACATGTGGAGTGGATGTTTGAGATACATATTTTTCATAGCATCCAACAAGCAACTTTATAGACTTCACGACCTATCAAATGACTGACTGGAATGTCATGAAATGCTCTACCTTTATAAGCATGACAAACATCAGTTTGACATTACAAATCAATGTTTTTGAACGTCTGCACAATATGCCGTGGACTTGCTAACCTTGGAATCATCAGACATTCGCATTTGCTTTGAAGGTGAAAGGAAGAGTCACGTTTCATTTCCACCAGGTGCTTAGCATGCTCTTCACTCCACCTGGAGTACTCATCCCTGTGTGTCAGAATGACCTCCTGTCCCTTAAGGCTTGTTCTTCAGTCATGAGAATATCCCCTCTCCTTCTTCTGAAACCTGTAGTCACTCTCACCCAGTCCTGACACATTGTCCATTGTTATTTGGAGACTGACTTACTGTCCCCCTCTACTGAATGGAGAGACCCTTCACTATTGGAATTGTGCCTTAAGTATAATATTGAACTTGTTATTCATTAAATTGATCTTTATTACCTATGTTTTCTAAAAATTCTTTTGGAGAAGCATTATGAGATGAATCAGTGCAATAAGATTATTGAAAATGTAAAAAAAAAAATAAGAAAGCCACAGAAAGAGGAAATCAAATACACCACAGTAACTATATGTAAATAACAAGTTGCTTCTGAAAAATACATGCATCTAGAACAAAGCAGCATAATCGTACTTAGCCATCATTATCACAGAGGAGAACAACAACAATTCCTTGGGGAAAGTTGATTTACTTGGATCCTTGGATCCTAAAGTTCAAGAAAACACTAATATTAGAATTTACATAGAAGATAGCATAATTTTATCTTAATTAACTCAATAAATATTTATCTAGGGCTATTAAATGTTCTTGGATGTTTCAGTTTACTAATTTAGGGAGGGGCAGACAGGCAGGATAAAAAAAATGACATCACTTGTTTACCAAGTGGTGGGAGGACAGGTAAGTAAATGGATCATTACATAAAAAGTGCTAAGTATGTTAAGTAATGTAAGTGTAGACTTGCTTATATAGAAGCTCTTACTCAGTAGACAGGGTTAAGAAAGACTTCTCTGAGGAGGTAATTCCTGGTTTTCAAACCAAGCTTTGAGAAACATTTGGAAGTTATTATGACAGAATGGGGTTTGATGTTGAAAGGGGAAGAACCAATGAGTGGACAGAGTAAAATGGACATTGCAAGCTCTAAAAGCAGCATATGGTAAGTCCCAGATGCAAAAGAGAGGATTGGGCTTCTCAGATGCTAAAACTCTTTTAAACTGGGGTTTAACCACGCAAGGTTTCATTTTCAAGTTAGTCAGTTTTGCATCATTCCAGAGGCTACGGAGAATTGCTGGAAGTGTTATGTCGGGAGTTGACATGATGAGATTGGTAATTTTGAAAGATCGTAGACCATGTAGTATGGAGATACAAATTAAAAGGGAGCAAGACTGAAACCAGAGAGACTTATTAGGAGGTATCTGGAGTAGTGATAATGATGACAGTAATAATATTACTCCCACAAGAGGGCTAATCAGCAGTGTCCTCCATAATAATGCAGAATGAACACAGAGTCATTTCACACAGCCATTTCTCTTCATGACCTGCAATAAAAACACCCAGCATTGCTTTGCACTGAAGGTGATTTTGTATATTTTAATATACTGTGGAAAACTTTCCTTCATGATGGAATTTCTTTTCTCTAAAAATTTTATTAGAACTATCATATGCTTGGATCTTCAATGAGTATCCATCCTTTGTGGAAGAAGATAGTCGGAGATTTGTCTCTCAAGAGACCGGCCACCTCTACATAGCGAAGGTGGAGCCATCTGATGTGGGAAATTACACTTGTGTGGTGACAAGTACGGTGACAAACGCCAGAGTACTGGGCTCCCCAACTCCTTTGGTGCTACGTTCTGATGGTAGGAAATGTTTCAAGGGGCAATTCTAAGTGGACATGGTGTTGTGAATACAAGAAGAAAGAAACAGGGGGAAGTGAAAAGTATATCCTGAAGAATTACCATTTTTTTTCAGAACAAGAAATATTTATAAGTATGGTAACTAAAATGATTCCATCAACTATAGGTCCATGTACATAATTCTTACTCAAGACCGGCTTCATAATTTGTAGGAACCAGTGCAAAATGAAAATGAGGAGCCACTTGTTCAAAAAGTATGCAGAATTTCAAGATGGTGGCCATAGGCCATTAAAGCAAGCGTGAAGCCCTCTGACCCTGGGGTTCTCGTTGCCTTCCCATGAAGTCACCTGTCCTGACTTTTGCCAGCTTGAGGTTATTAAAGTTCTGGATATTTTGTTATAGGCTATAAAGCATTTCTAAATAAAATATTCATCTTATAATTGAAAGCTTGTGTAATTTGACCAACATTCTCCCCTTTTCCCCTACCCCCACCAGCATGGTAATTATAGTAACACTATGTTGTATACTTGAAACTTGCTTAGAGAATAAATTTTAAGTGTCCACGCTACGAAACAAACTTAATTTAAAAATTAAAAATGGTAACAATATTAGATATCAGATATGTTAACTTGACTAATGTAATCATTTCACAATGTGTGTGCGTGTTTAATCATCACACTGTTCACCCTAAAAAAGTCACATTGTACAACCTAAATATATGCAATTTTTATTTATCACTCATATCTCAATAAAGCTGGAAGGGGAAAAAAAGGGAAAATACCTGTTTCTTCAGCCCCTTGATGGCTGTTTCAAGGGAGCCCATGAACTGCAGAGGAAGCATATTTGTCAGCCAGGGTAACTGTCCCACTTACACAAAACCATGTCTGATACAACACAATGCCATGAATGCACAGTATCTAAGCACTGCTTTCCAGTCAGTTGTAATTGAATTTGTCCTCTCCCATTTATTAAGTTAGCATTTCTTGTCTCCAGGGAGCCATTTAATAAGTTTGAGATTGGTGTCTGTGCTACCAGGATACCATTAAGTAAATTTCCTCCCATAATTTTTGCTCTTTAGGATATTTTAAGAAATCATAATACATTGTATATTTCAATATGACTAGAAATGTCCAAATTGAATACAGAATAAAAAAGGCTCCCATTTTATATAATGTAAAAGGCCTAGTGGTTTTCTCAGAACTGCTCTGTAAGCGGTAAGTTATGAATCCCGGAATCCAAATTTCTTGAATGTTTATTAATGTTGCATGTTTGGCCCAAGGTAGCACTACTCCTAAAAGTACCTACCAAATGGCTAGTTAGTAATTTAAATCATTAGGACGAGCTAGTTCAAAATGGAACAAAGGAAAAAAAAGTTTTATTTAAAAAAAATGGAGCAATTCCAAAGGAAACGTTGAAATTATTAATTTTGTATTGTGGATTTACAGGTGTGATGGGTGAATACGAACCGAAAATAGAAGTTCAGTTTCCAGAAACTCTTCCAGCAGCTAAAGGTTCAACTGTGAAATTGGAATGTTTTGCCCTTGGAAAGTACGTTTCATAACGTTTACTCCAATGTGCTGAAATATTAGGTTGCCGTAAGAGATCAAGATAGCTTTTGACAGACTCTTCTTTTCCTTATTTTCTAAAATTTTCTTTCAGTTAGAAGCAAAAGAAAAGTAAAATACAGGGGAAATGCACATATATAATTTAGTTTGAAACTTTAAAGGCAATTTGCAGAAAATGACTGTGCCTGCCTAATTTCATAAACTAAATTGGTGCTATTCTTTTGTTTGTTCGTTTGTTGTGCTATAATATGGTGGGTATGATTCAGAGTTCTTTCTCTAAATCATGAATTAACTCGAGAAAATGCATAGTTTATTTTATTAAAATACCAACTTCAAGAGATGAATCTTTGCATCAGGTTTATGTAATAAACAGACAAGTAGAGGTATTGTTCTGCATGTGAAAACTTGTGCCCTTTTTGCTCCATCCTAACAAAAGTTTCATTTTTTTTTCAAGCCTAAAAGGCTTCCAGACATCTGTTTACATGAGCAAATAACTTGGCAGTTTTCTTCTTAGTCCTGTACCTCAGATTAATTGGAGAAGAAGTGATGGACTGCCTTTCTCCAGTAAAATTAAATTGAGGAAGTTCAGTGGTGTGCTTGAAATCCCCACCTTCCAACAGGAAGATGCCGGTTCCTATGAATGCATCGCTGAGAATTCACGAGGAAGAAATGTCGCCAGGGGGCGTCTTACCTACTATGGTGAGCCTTCACTTTGGGTATATTGGATTTTTTACTTACTTTTTTTACAAAGTAAAAAATAAATTATTGTTACAATAAATTATTGTTACGCTCTCTATAAATTATTGTTACTGGGGTTGGGGAAGTGGTTAGAAGATTTTTAGCAGAATTCCAATGTCTGACTTGTTCTGTTCTACATTTTGTTAAATGAAGATAAATAATTATCATAAAAGGAATAAAAAAATACAATTTTACAATGAAGTTGGAGGCATAATCTATTCTTCCTGCATTTTAAGCTGATTCATATGATAATGAAATATTTCACTTTTTTCCCCTCTAAGAATGCACTTACCCACTTAATCATATCAAGGAGAGATCTCCTTTCTGTCTGCCCACACCTCTAGAAAATGGGATTTTGTATCTTTCTTTATGATCTTTATTAAGCAGAAGGAAACTTGTCTACTGGGAAAATTTGCAATTACTTCATTAGACAAACCACATAAACTCAGGCTCAGTTGACTTCTTCAGTGTTATTCTTCCTTTCCAATAATGTAAGTGTACTGTGTCTGCTGTCTCTAATTTGTAATCATATTTATTTGATGGATGCTCAATTCGGATAAGGAGAGATTAATAACTTTACCTTTGTTTACAGTCTATTTGTAGGAAATTTAGGTTATCTCTTCTTTCAAAATTTGTTTTCAGATCCCTTTTATTTAAAAAATTAGGTTTTTAAAGCATGATTTAGAAAGTATAAATAAATGGTTTTACAAAATGTACTATAAAGTATGTCAAGATGTAAGCCCAGTAAATATATATTTGCAGTTTCATCATGAGAAACATTGTAAGATAAGTGGGAATTGGCCACTTGTGAAAGGCAAATTGCAACATATTCTATTTATTTTAGAAACTGGAAATGGAAGTATTTGGCAATGCAAACTTGAAGAGCATACATCAATGTTGCAGGGAGGAAAACGTTTGCAAAGACAAATATTAAAATTATAAAGCTTATTATGATCCCCCTCAAAAAAAGGTGAAGTTTACGAATGCGTTGCCTTTGATTAAATTAACACTTACTTTGTTGGAAGGTTATAAGATCTGTTAGGAACAAAGTGGAGGCCTGGCTTAATAGCATGAGTCATTCTGTGTTGTAACTCTCCCCATCTGGTTACATTATTAGGTTAGAATACGTAACACCAAGTTGAAGTTTCCCGGCCAGTGGACATTTTTTGCTAGAAACTTGAGTCTCAGTCAAGGGATCATGTGTGAGACTGTTTGCGGTCTCATTGCACCTAGGCTGATAATTACTGAAAGAAGAAAAAAATCTGTTTTGATAGAGAGAGAAGTGATTTTGGACTGAACTACACTTCAGACTGGGCAGGTTGCTGATGTTTTTTAAAAAAACGAAATAAGGTAAAACTTAGTTGGGTGTATTTTCTCTAAAAGCTAAATAGCTATATTTTCATTTCAATTTCATTTATTTAAAAAAAGCAATTTTGTGAAATAGAAAGGGAGAGACAAATCTTCCCATGGCTGAAATTAAATAGAAATAGATCAACTGTTTCTCCATATGGAGGATGCAAATGTGAGCCCCGCGGTACACATCACATGCATAATGCAATGTGAAGCTAGGAAGACATCTCACCTCTTAGTCTCAGATCTAAAACACAAGCTGAGACTCGGCCAAATACACTGCGAGCTTTGAGTGTCTTTCGTTGTAAGTGGTATGTTGCTTTCATCTGTAAAAGAACTTTCCAAGTATCTTCTAAAATGTAAGTGAAAATGGTAAGTCTACTTGATGCAACTGATTTGCATGCATAATTTAAGGTTGCCTGAGTTACTTCTTTTTCATAAAAAATCATATGATTCAAATTGAACCAATTTATCCATCTTTTGCTGCTTTCATTTTAATTCGCACAGAGGTTTATAAGATGCTCACTGGTTTGTATTTAATTAAGAGTTATTTCTAACTTGAAGGAAATATTTTTTTCCTCTGCTATAGAAGTTTCTCTTCTATGGATGGTAAGTTTTAGTGCATAATTAAGACTAGTATTTGCTGTCATTCACTTATTAGGTTATCATCAATTGTGATCTTATAATTCAAAAATGCACTTGGACAAGAAAACCTATTTTGTGTACCTGCATTCCTCTCTACTAATAGACATCTGAAGAATGAAATACAGTGCCCAGAAATTTGAAAACAGAGAAAACGTAATGAGTTTGGCTTAGGAAAGGGCAGATTGCAACATCCATCCTCAAATCTAGAAATGTTTCATATATCCACTTAGTAAATGTTTAGGGAATTAAATACAATTTTAGCCACTATGCTTATATTAATCTATTGCTCATAGTCATATCCATTTATATTTATGTGGATAAAGTATTTGTTTTTTACTTGTGGAGTGGTTTGATTTTTTTTTTTTTTTTTATTGTAGCAAAGCCTCATTGGGTTCAACTCATAAAAGATGTGGAAATAGCAGTGGAGGACAATCTTTATTGGGAATGCCGGGCCAGCGGTAAGCCCAAACCCTCCTACCGATGGTTGAAAAACGGAGAAGCCCTTGTGCTGGAGGTGAGATAGTGTGCCTGATTTATTTAGCCTCCCTCTCCCCACTTTGTGGTAAATAAATGCCTTCCGTAGTACCTAGAGCCAAAGTAAACTGTTGCATTTGCACACAGTCATCTGAACAGTTCATACCACATTCATCTAAGAAGTGGTAAGGAAGAAAAAGGCATAAGTTTGCCAAGGAGGAAGTATTTTCATCATTGAATTTCATTGGGAAAAGGTGATTTTATGAATTTAGTCCATAAAATTATATACAATTAACCCTTGAACAATGCAGGAGTTAATTGTCATATAATTTACAGTCAGTCCTCTGTGTCCTGGGTTCTTCTGCATCCTTGGATGCTGCCAATCAGGGACTGTGTAGTACTTTAGTATTTGCTATTGAAAAACTATCTGCAAATAAGTGTACCCCAGCAGCAGTTTGAACCTGTATTGTGTAAGGGTCATCTGAACTTTTTTTTTTTTTTTTTTTTGAAATTAGAGAAGGCCTTACTTTAATTTAAATTTTAAAAGATAATTTCCTTTTTCCTGTTCGATAGCTTGGATGGCCTCTGGAGGATACATGTATTGATTACCTGTTTACCTTGTTATTTGAGTACTTATTTTCTCAATCACTTCTCTTCTTCAGCCATGTGATTTTGGCTCTTTTTAAAAATTGTGTACTGAGTCAATTATGTTCCTTCAAATTTCTACACATAACCTTTCGTACTATCTACAAACCCTTAATAAATGTGTGTTTCCCAGAACCCTTTTTAATACACAGAATTTATAATGTCTTTAATTTACATGATTTTTAGAAATGGTGAAAACCCCTTTCTAGTTCATGGTGGGGAAAGCATAGTACATCTTTTTTTAAGTCTACAAATTTATCTACAGCAAAAAATGCAATGGTTGCAGAAAGTACATCTTGCTTTGTTATTTATTTTACAGATATACTTTTTGACTGAAGGGTGTTTATTAGCATTTCCAATGTCTTTTATGTAGAATCAGTCTCATAGTTGCAAATAAGGGAAAAGTTTAAATTTTAAGTTAGATTGCCTAATATGTAGAGGGAAACTAAGAAGGTTTGTGTATGTTTGAAATAACATTCAGTGGTTATCACTTGTCTTCTGAAATGGTATGTATGTTTATATGCAAGACGTTTTTGTTATCATCTAGGAGAGAATACAGATAGAAAATGGAGCCCTTACAATATCAAACCTAAATGTGACTGATTCTGGCATGTTCCAGTGCATAGCAGAAAACAAACATGGTCTTGTCTATTCCAGTGCTGAGCTCAAGGTTGTGGGTAAGACTCACTTTCTCCTTTTAATTTTTTATTTTCTTAAATCCCCCACTTTTTCCAGAAGCTGAAATATTTACTTTTTATATTAGATTCCTACATCTAATAACATCTACAGTATTACAGCAGAATCATGCAAGGTTTCTAATCAAGGCATACATATGAATGATTTCTAAGGAAAGGCAAGAATTATGGCCAGAATTCAGCCCCAGAGTTTGAAGTAGAGAAATCATAGGGAGAAAGTGTTGACCTAAGACATCCTCATCCAACTCCAATAGTACAAACCAAGCAATACCATTTAAGAGAATAAGTGACTCTGCTGTTCTCTTTTGCTGGTCTATGAAAGTGAATATCAGAATTCAAATCAATAGTTTATTGATCCAAAAGGAGTTGTCTTTGTCTTAAATAACCCTGCAAGCACCCAGCACTGGACACACTGAAGCTCTAATTAACCAAGGCTCAACTCCTTGAAATTATTAATTATCTTCTTCTTTTTGTACTTTAGGTATAGGAGAAGAAAGAAAATGTTATATCATGTTCAGGGCAATTGTCCAGAAAAACACTTTAAGGAGCAAGTGACTGAAAGTCCAACCAAAATTGTCAGAGTATAACATAATATATAGAAAGAAAGAGAGGGAGGGAGGGAGGGAGGAAGGAAGGAAGGAAGAAAGAAAGAAAGAGGAAGGATGGAAGGAAGGAAGAAAGGAAGGAAGGAGGAAGGGAAGGATGTAAGAAGAGAGGGAAAGAAGAGAGAAGGGGAGGAAATTTATTGCTCAATGTAATTAAAATGGAAAATTTGGATTTCAGTCTGACCTGACCCAGGGTTCAAACATCATCACCACCATGAGGCGTGATATGATGGTCCCAGCACATTCAGTTTTCATGACCACTGTCAACATAGTGCAGGAAGGATGGCTTTCTTATTTGCTCAAATAGAAGTCACAGTCCTACATGTCATTGGTCCCATGTAGCCTGATTTGGGTCACATACCCATGGCTCATCCAACCCAAATGGCCAGAAGGATGAAAGGCCGTGATTGTTCTAACTCAGTGTTCCTCAACTGAGGACAATTTTGCCCCCAGGAAATAGTGGGAAATGTCTGGAAACATTTTTGGCTGTCATAGTCTAAGGAGAGGAAGGGGAAGGAGTAAGCCAGCATGTGCTCCTGGCATCTTGTGGGCAGATACCAGGGAGCTGCTAAATTTCCTGCAGTGCAAAAGAGAGCCTGTCAGGACAAATGACCATCTAGCTCAAAATGTCAAGTGTTCTAATCAGAAAACACTGATGTAAGTAAAAGAGGTCTCTCTTGGTGCATGGAAGTTAGAGACACATCATCTGCACTAGGAAGACTGAACCTTTGGGAGGGTAGATCATTGGCTGAAAATCTGATTAGTATTTTCCAAGACAGAGTAGTAGGGTGTTTTGACCGAGAGGAGTGGAATTTGCATATATATTAAGTTAAAGCACTGCTGTACTTGTATTAAATTACCCTTACGAGCCATTATTAATTTTTAGAATGGATGGATCGCTACCCCATGTTTCATGGGGTGTTTGTATGGAAGAAAATTTGACTTACATTTAAAAAAATTTTTGTTCAAATATAAACCTATTTTGGGGATTAACAGATACACCTTACTATATAGACAACAGATAAACATCAAGGACCTACTGTATAGCACAGGGAACTATATTCAATTTCTTGTAATAACATAATGGAAAATAATCTGAAATGTATATTTATATATATACATACACATACACACACACATATATACATATATACATATATATATCAATCACATTGCTGTACACCTGAAACTAACATTGTAAATTAACTACATTTCAATTAAAAAACTTAAAAAATTAAAATATACATATATATGAACTTTTTTTATATTTCTTTTAGTAAGAATTATTCTCTTAGGATCTTAATTCTTCAGACCAGCAACCTCTGGACACCGTGTCTTCTTTATCTTCAATTATATATGTAGTCTAACTCATTGTACGACCTCCACTGATAAAAAAAAATTATATTCACTGGGATATGCCAAAAGACAGAGGATTAGATATTTGGGGAAATGCACTCAATTCTTACCTTTTTTCCACATTTGTAGTGAAAAGAAGGATAATTTTCAGATTAATATATAGTTTCATTCAAAGCATACATTATTACGTATCTTGAATATCAACTACTGTTTCAAGATCAGCGTTCCATGCATTATTAGCAAACATAGTGTTTTCTACATATTATATTTTATGTAATATTGTAACAGTGTAATAATGCATGTTATAATATATTTGGCCAACTTGGAAGTTAAACCTAACCACATGAAAATTTTATAATAGATCTTGATCACTTTTATACAAGCAAATAAGAATTCAATACTCAGCCTTTATTCTAAAAACGTCACTGAGCACGTACTGAGTGCCAGGCACGTGCCAGCTGCAGTGTCCTAGAAGTCACAAGAGAGACTGGCTCTACTATTCCTTCATGGAACTAACTTTCAAGAACATTCTATGATAAATATTTTTAGTTTTAATAATCTCATGATTGAGCTATTTTAAAACTTCATAGTAAACTTTTTAAATCCCTGTATAAATTGTCTCGAGAATTAGAACTTGGCAGAAAACACAGTAAGTAGGGATTACTTTTTGGGCATTGAAGTCGTCCTGTATGTGGTGCCCAGTCAATGGAATAAATCAAATACTGATACCTTATGTGTCAAGAAACTTAAAAAAAAATCATTATAAAGTCAACCTTTGAAATTTATGGGAATTTAAAGAAAATGAAATGTCTATTTCTCATTCTTTATCCTTTCTTTCCTTTCAGCTTCTCCTCCGGATTTTTCAAAGACTCCAATGAAAAGGTTGATTCAGGTGCAGGTGGGCAGCAACGTCAGCTTGGATTGTAAACCCAGAGCCTCCCCCAGGGCGCTCTCTTCCTGGAAGAAAGGAGATATGCTCGTTCAGGAGAATGAAAGGTACTGTGTTGTCCAAAAAGGTGGTGATTTATTTGCTCTTGCTTTCTATAGTGATGCCGAAGTAGGTTTTCGGTATGAAATGAAAATGCAGTTGCATTTCAATAAAATGCAAGGTGTTCAAAGACCACAATAGCAGTGTTTTTGTTCTGTAATACTCTCAAAATGATATTAAAAATAGGGATATGTTTCGCCTCTTCCAACATAGAATACTTTATTTGAGGAAAGATTTTCCTCCCCACTTGCCTGGTAAGCCTCCCACTGGAATGATAAAGGAAAGTCAGCCCTGGACTTCGTCAGCACCTGGTGGCCCAGCATCTCAGTGCAGAGAGAAGATGTGATGACAGCATTTGCCAGATGAATACCAACACTGCTGTCGCCCTCTATTGAAATAATTTAGCATTACTGGTATTAGCTTAAGCAAAAGCTTTCTTGATTTCCTGGCTGTTATAATAACATTTAAAATGAAGCAGTAGAATGGGGCCTAGCAGCAGATTCTGGAGCCAGGCTGCCTAGGTTCAAATCTTTATTCTTCTACAGCTCAATGAAGTGACTTACTCTTTGTGTGTTTCCTGTCCTCATTTGTTAATGAGGATGATGGTACTAGCACACGCTTCATGTGATGAAGGTTGGTATGTGGATAAAACATAGAACTGCTTCTACAGCAGTAGGTCAGTACCTGGCAGAGAGTAAACATAAGTATTGGCTGTTCTTGTTATTTATTGAGTACTTACCACGTGCTGGGACACTGTGCTGAGAGCTCGTGGTAAGCAGAATCATGGCCCCAAAGATGTCCCTGTCCTTGTTCTGGAGACATATGACATGTTATGTTACATGACAGAAGGTAATTAAAGTTGGAGATGAAACTGAGATTGCTACCCAGCTAACCCTGAAATAGGGAGATTATCCTGGATTATTTGGAGGGACTGAAAGAATCACCTGAGCACTTGGAAGGGGAAGATAAAGAGGAGGACAGAAGTGTTTGAAAGGTGTCTGAGAATGAAAGAGGAGGCAGGAGGGATTTCAAGCATGAGGGGGACCCTGATCTGGATTGCTGGCTTTGAAGATGGTGGAAGGGGGCCAGTGAGCGAAGGAATTTCAGACTCCTCTCCACAGTGGAAAAATCTTCACCTGACAGTCAGCAAGGAAATAGAGACATCAGTCCCGTAACTGCAATGAACTAATTCTTCCAACAACCTGAAGGAGCAGGAAATGATTCTAGAGCCTTCCAAAGGAACACAAGCCTGACTACACCTTGGTATCAACCCACTGAGACCTATACTGGACTTCTGACCTTCAGATTTGTAAGATAATACATTTGTGTTATTTTAGGCCACTAATTTTATAGTAATTTGTTATTAAAGAAAAATTAAACTAATACAGGGCTCTACACGCATTATCTCCTTTAAAGGTCTCCACAACTCTGTGTTGTTTAGATCATATTATTATCTCCATTTTACTAATGAGAAAACTAAAGCTTAGAGGAATTATGTAATTTGCCTAAAATCACATAGCCAGAATTAGTCACATAGCGAGGGCATGACCATGAAGCTTTTTCAATGCCACATTTTACAGGGAGCCTAGAATCTGAGGGTGGTCTCAGCCTTTGAAGTCATGGAATTCAAATTATTCTTTTTGGAGGTGGAGGGAAAACAAAACAAACAATAAAACCTTAGACCAAGAAATGTGGATTTCCTGTTCCAAAATTTCAAAGTCTTATTGCAGATCGACAACCAGTTGAACTGCTTTTAGGTTATAGGCCCAAAGTTATTTTTATGAGTTGTTTATAACAACACAATCTATTCCTCCAAAATTGTACAGGAGATACCTCCTTAAAAGGCATCCACAGCAAGGTGACAACGCAACGTTGTGGACTGAGTGGTTGCAAAACACAATCCAACCAAGTGCTAGGCCACACAGAATAGGTTTCTGGAACAAGAAATAAATCAGTGATTTGGAGTTTAATTGTGGAAGCCAGTTTAAAGAAGTATAGTTAATTTTGTCTATGCTGGAAGTTAAATCTTCCTATTTAACTGCTGACTCCTTTGTTGTCAAAAACATTTTAAGTAGTTTTGTTTGTATATGTAAATTAAACAGTGATTATATTCCAAGGACTTCAGTGCTTTGCACAATAATAAGCCCACTTGGCCTCACAGTAGTTCCTATAGTAGGCAGAGGTTTTTAATCTTAATTTTAAAAGGGAATAAAAGATTAAGAGATTAGGTGAAGGCACACAAGGAGAGATTTACTCCCACATTAGAGAGTGGTTGGGGTAATACAGGAAAAAAATTTAAATTGTAGATTCTCACCCGGGATTTCTGACTTGGCCACATACTACCTTGTTATCATTAGGTCAGTTACGTAACCCCTCTGAACATTAGTTTCCTCATCTGTGAAACAGAGATAATAATTCCTACCTTCTACAGTTGCTATGAAGTAAGCAATTTACATGAGTGAAGTAATTTACATGATGTCTGATATTTGTAGAAGTGCTGTTCTGTAAGAATGAGGTTATGTTATAAATAAAATGTTGGAAGTAACAGTGACTAGAAGAGACAGAAGCCTTTTGTCTGTTGGTTGGGTGGCTCATTGGCTGGTTGGTCTCTCTGAAGGTAGGCAGTCAAGGTTGCCTGGAGTCCACAATCATCAGGGACACAGACCCCTTTTACCTTTCTGCTCCTCTGTCCTCACATTATGAAGCAGGATGATTGCTAGGGCTTCAGCCTCGCAAAGACATCCTTCCCAATGTGACTGCAATGTCATCTACCGATTGCGGGAAGGAGGAAGGTAAAAATCAGGGTACACTTCCTCCCTTTTAAGAAACTTCCCAGAAGTCCTATACAGTGATTTTCCTTATACCTTACTGGTCAGAAATTAGTTAGTTCCCCACTCAACTCAGCGGAAAGAGAGGTTGGGAATATGGACTTTTTTCGTAGGTGAAAATGCGCCCAATGAGAAATTGGGATTATGTTTTAAGAAGAAAGGGGGAAAAATGGTTGTTACTCCAGCAATGTCTCATGTTCATAAATGATATTTCTTTAACCCTTTCAATCCTACTGATCCTCTACTTTGTATTAAATATTTCTAGCATCTCCCCTATGAATAAGGAAGCTTTCGAGTATAAAAATAGGGTTAAGAAGAGAAAGCATATTTAAGGAGAGGGTCCACAGAGTTACAGTCCTTCCTAGGTATCTTAGTTCAAGGTTTTATAACAAAATACCATAAACCGCGTGGCTTAACCAGTAGAAATTTATTTCATGCTGTTCTGTATCGTGGAAACCTGGGATCAGGATGCCAGCATGGCTGAGTTCTGCTTAAGGCCCTCTTCTGAGTTGCAGACAACTGCCTTCTCATTATATTCTCTACATGGTAGAAAGAGAGATGGCTCTCCAGGGTCTCTTCTGTAAGGCACTAATTCCCTTCATGAAGGTCCTACCCTCATGACCTAATCACTTCCTAAAGGCTCTTCCTCCAAATGCCTTCACATGGGGGATTAGGACTTCACATATAAATTTGGGAGGGCTCAGATATTCAGTACATGGCACCAAGTCTGGTGGTTTGGATTTTGCTTTTATCTCTTTGGACAGTCAAAGCACTGATGAGCCAGGGCCTTGATGCTTAGGGGAAAATCTGCTAGAAGCAATTACAGAGCAAGTTACAGAGTTGAATCTTCTCCAAGTTCATGTGAAATCAGAGTGGGTCTGAGCCATCACTTGGCAACAAAAGCCCCATGTCTGTCCCTCTCGGTCTGCAGACTTAAGCCAAATTGGGAAAGCACTTTAAATGATAGATTTATTGTGGTTGTTCGATCATCAGCTATTCCAACTTAAAACATGCAGATTCAAATCTCATCTTGGGGACAAGTGAATTCATTGATGCATTTGAAAACATAAGAGAAGGCAAACATTTTTCATGGGGTATTTATGGCAAGATTTAAAATCTATAATTTTTTTCATTAGTTTTTTTTTGTTTGTGTTTTGGTTTTTGTTTTATTTTGTTTGTTTTTGGTAGATCAATGTGGGTTTGTCATTGAATAAGAAACATGACAAACAGGAAAACTTTCTCTAGCCTAGCATAGGGGTTGTTGATGGTTGCACTTTTGATTAAGCCTATATGTATAGTAGGCTATAGATACAGATGTAATACATAGATATCTGTATGTAATACATAGATATCTTATATATTTACATAAATTATATAGTGTCATTCAAAGCCTAAAATAGAAAAACAAATTCAAAAATTAAGTATGTCTTTTAAAAATTACGTAAGTTGATAAATATGTCTACTATGTAAACCACACGGTACATTTGAGTGGTCTTAGTCTACCTGATTTGTAAGTTTTTATATCAGCACAATTACAGTTTTGTAATTTTGCATCAGCAATAGTCATGTGGCTCTAAGTCAGTGAGACACCTCAATTACAGAAAAGTTTTGAAGACATCAGTGTTACTGCTTTCAAGCAGAGAGAGCATTTCAAGCTAAGGTAATAAAAGGATTACTTTCCGACAAAGGTCTTAGGAAAGCTGCTCTGAAGAGATAACAAGGGCTTCCAATGCAAATAGTATTCCTGGGCTCTTAAAATGACGTGCTCATTCGTTCATTTAAAAATATTTTGTACACCTACTATGTGCTAGGCATTAGGTATTTAATTTTCATCAGAGAAGCCCATCCCGTTATTTGTAACTTTTCATGGTATACAGACAGGTAACATAAGACAGTTATAATAAAACCCAACTGGCAAAGTACAGGATGTTGCGTGATTACCTGAGCAGACCCCATCTGCAGATTAGGGTGCAGAGCAGGCTTCCTAGAGAATGTAGTATCTATAGCAAGACTTGAAGGATGACTAGGATTCACTGGAAAAGAGAGCTCCAGGCAGAGGAACAGCATGTGCAAGGGCACAGAGGCAAGGACAGTGCAGGCATTTGAGTAACTAAATGTTCAGTGCATTTCATGTGTAAAGTACCTTAGGAGGAAGGGTTGCTAAGAGAGTTGGGCCATAGAGGTATACTGTGAATGACTTGGTAAGCCAAATTAAATGAAGAGTTTGGACTTAATTCTACAGGCGCTGGAAAGCAACAAAATAAAGTAGCAGAGTTAAAAGATCAAATTGATGTTTAACAAAAAAAATCATAATGGTGACTGTCAAGCCCATGAATTGGAGTGGTCGGAACTTGAGGCAAGACCCCCAGTCTGCACAAGAGAGGGTTATTGTCCAAACAAAACAAATAGCAATGAGAATAGAGAGAAGTAGTGAGGGGTTTGTGAAAAAGTTTAATCAGCAAGACAGAGTTGATTAAAGATTTGAAGAGAAGATGCAAGTCAAGGCAGAATCCTAAATTTCCCGTTCAGGCATCAGGAGTGTGGTAGACCTGTCCTGTGAGATGGGGAACATTACAGAAGGAGCAGGGATCAGGGCACGTATGTTAAGTTCCGTTTGGAATTGTTTCAGTGTGAAGAACTTGTTGACAAACCAACTGGATATATCTGTGTATATATAGAGGTTGACTCTATGAATCTAGAAATCAGGAGAAAGGCCTGAGCTACAGATAGAAATGTAATGTGGGTGTTATGAGTATATATATATGGAAGCTGAAACTGTAACAGTGCATGAAATTCTCTAGAAAGGTATATATCATTAAATGGCAAATCACTGAATTAAAAAGAGGTCTGTATCTTATCTCTGAAGCTGATGGAAACTTAAATGTAAGTAGAGGGTGCCTTTTTGTACAGTATCATTTAAGTGACTGACAGTCACAATGAATAAGTAATTGATTTATTAAGTAAAAGTCAACTCAAGTCACCTGGAATACAGATACTTTAACCTTTGAAATTACTAGCATTCATGTTGAGTAAAGGTTTTTTTTTCCTTTTTTTGTTTTATCTTTGTATCAGGCACTGAATGTAGAGAACAATTGTGCTTTCCCTCCTGCAGAAATTAGGTGTTTCTGTTTCAACAGAAATGCTCTACCCTTTTGAGCATCCAATGGCATTTCACTAAGTGTCAACATTTTAGTGCTGTTGCATTCATTCACTTAAACCCACATGTTTTCAAAGGACTTGAATTAAAGTGAGATATTTTGTCTCCTTTAAGCCAAGGAAAATTCTTTAAAATCCTAGAGAATGGAGTCAGGCATGGTATGCAAAAAAAAAAAAAAAAAGGTAGTTGGCATATTTTAAAGAATGTTTAGCTTTTCTGTAACACTTAGTGGTACTTAAAATGCATTAGCCAATTATCTTTAAAAATGGGGCTTTCACTGGAATGCTACTGCTTGTAATAGTAAATATTTTATTACAATAGCCTCAATTCAGAAGAGAGTCAAAGAATGGCCCATTACTTCTAATTAAACACATTAAAATTGTTTCAGAGATTCTATGCAGCATTTAATGCTATAGAAATTTAAATGCTTTTTAAAGAAGTAAAGATTTTTTCCCCAAATGTTAATAGTCATAACCCAGACGATCTTTTTAAAGTGTAGTAACCAATTCTTAATGTATTTTTTTTTGCATACAGTTAGAAGCTGGCTTTAAAGTGCAATAGGCATTGTGTGCTGAAAGATTCCATTTATAATAACAACATGCATGATAAAGGCACGCTTTCCTGACATAAAACATTGATCGCTGTTTGCTAGGGGCTGGGAGTAGGTGGAGAAGTTGACTATTTAGGGACATGGAGGAGTTCTGGAAGGTGAGAGAATTGTTCTAGATCATAATTATGACAGTGGTTACATGACTACATTTACTTACTAAAACCTGAAGAACTGTACCCAGAAATGTGAATTATTCTGTCTATGAATTATACCTTAACTTTTTAAACAAAATTTTACATGCAATGTTACATTCATCTCCTACTTTCATGAGTAGCTTCATAGAGGAGTTCAAAAGCTCAAGAAATGCCCCCCAACAGGTCATTTTTGCCTCTTCTGGAGCACTGAGTAATTTGACGACAGTACTTTGAAGCAGAATCTAAAGTTTGGCCAGTGAACAGGGTAACTCTGTCTGAGCAGGAACCACTTGGCATTTCTGCCATTGCTGCTGCTAGCCTCCGCAGTCTTGCTTTGTAAAGATGTGTCTGGGAACTCTTGCTAACCGGCAAATCTGTTAGGTGGTATTTCCCTTGGCTTGAGCTCTTAGAGGAAGAACAAAGATTCCTTCGCCAAAATGTTTCTGTCTCCATCCCTTCCCCATTTCCTCACATTTCTTGGCTCCTCTCTCTCTTCTCACTGTGAAGTTGATTTTTCTTCATACTGTTCAAACTGCTGCTCTCTCCCTGCCTACCCTGGTTCCTTTCACCAAAAAGCCAGGTTGGATTATCTTCCCCGTCCTCCGTGGTCTCTGCGTCTCCACAACTGTCCCCTGGCCACGATTGGATAGGCATGGAAGCTCAGAGTTTCAGTTCATCTCCCCTTGGGCACACAGTCCAGATCTCTGCTAATCCTCTACTCCTGTACCCTTCACTCCAAATTAATCTCTCACTGGTATATTTACAAGAACAAAGGAGAATTTTATTTAATAAGTATGATGTTGCCAAATTCAGGACCTGAATATTAGTTGCATAGAGATTGATGTCCTGGCTTTCTGGCTGCAGGGAAGGTACTCAGGCTGTTCACTGGTTTATTATCTTTATTCCACACTGGGGGCTGTGCCCAGGAATACATAGATGAATACGAAACAGCAGGAGCCCTCAAGGAGTCCACACATTCTGTTTAGAATGTGGAAAACCTAGCCATCAATTACTCTGGGATAGACAGTATGATTAAGGTGACCATATATAATTTATTCTATAATTTGAGATATTTTGAAAGAGAAAGGGGACACCGTTAGTAATTCCCACCAAGACAGCACGTATAAACCAAGACCAGCCCAAGGAAATGGGACATTGCTGCCCTGTCTATCATGGAAGTGTTTATACACCAGTAAGAAGCACAGAGAAGTGATGCTGTCTCAGCCCTGAGGTGAAGAAGATGCATTTTGAAGAATCTGTGAAACCAAGCAAAGCAAAAAAGTAGGGAAAGCACCATCTAAGCAAAATGATTGCATAGACAGGAGATGAAACTGGTTATGTATTCTGGTTGTGTCCATGGTAAAGGTCCCATATGATCAGGAAAATAAGAGTGTCTAACCTGAGTTCTTCCCCAGGTAGAGAACCATCTCTCCCCTTTAAAGGAGGTGAACACTGGAGGAAGATCATTTTCCTTGAAGGGGAGATTGAGATACCTAGATAAATACTCAAGAATCTCAGAGAAAACAGACGCCTTCTCCATCTGCATCCCCCATACCTGTGCCTCCATTTCTCTCATGCTTCTGGCTGGAAAGAGAAGAGGAAAGGGTGCACTTGCCCCATAATCCCAACACCTTGTGAGAGGATTCAGCTAATATTTAAGAGAAGAGTGAAGATAATCAAGAGAGGTGTCAATGCAGTTCAAGACTTCAGGTTTGGAACGGGCTCATGGGAGATCATGATAATCACTTCTCCTCCATTCTCCATTCTCTAGCCACCAACACATACGTACAGATCTTCCCCTCTTAACCACAGGCCACTTAAGTTTCTGCATATTTGTATCATTATCTCCATGTGTCACTTACACCGGATGGACATGCAGTATCCTCATTACTGTGCACTTTATTCACTGTGTCAGATGAAGTTAAATGAGAGTTTTATTTACTTCTTGATTTAATCTTAGCACATGGAAAGAGCAGAGCATCCAAGTTAAAAAGATGGGTTAAATCTTGGCTCTGCCAGTTACCATCTAGGTGCGATGTTAGGCAAGTTACTTAGTCCCTGAATCTTGGATTCTTTATTTATGCAACAGGGCCAGAAATTCTCACCTTGCAGGGTTAAGTGGCATTTGGTTAGTGGCATAGCCAATTCTTAGAAAGAGGTTGGCTAAAGAAAACTGGTCTTCCCTGACAGGCAGAGAAGCCACAAAGTTTCCTTTGGACAAATTCCTTCCATCTCTGTCCTGTCCCATTTCTCTCACCTTCTGAAATGCCTTTCTTTCTCTCAGTAGACCCCGAGTTGCAAAGGTAAAAATAATAAAGTGTATGAAGCATTTACTATGGGAGGTTCTACGTAGCCTCTCAGAAGAAGGTACCTGCTGCTGTCTGCTTTGAATGTTAATTTCTTTCATGATGTTGCTCATATACATTAAGAGTAACAAGACTGCTTACTCTTTACTGGGTTAAAAAGAAAGGTGAGTAAAAACCTTTCTTACGATAATCAGTTGAGTTTTACCTTATTTAAACTTTCTTAAATCAATAAATTCTACCCAAATATTATTAAAGAATTTGCAGCTTTTGAATGATTTCTAAAATTAAATCAACTAGATTTTGCAAATGACCATGTGGTTCTTAAATGCATATTTTAAATTTGATTTTTTTATGGGTTATAAAAGTTAAGACCCCTTTAAAAATGATTTGTTAAGTGTTAGGATTTTGGTAGGGAAACCAGGTGAATGAATTTGAGTGTGCTGGGCACTGGAATCCACTTCAAGCCAGTTCCATGTTAGAACTGGATACATTAATTCACATCCACGCTCAACATCACTGTTTTATTTACTGGGTGTTGCTCCCCATACCACACCCGTTTGATCATATAGAATTTCTCAGTCAAGCCCAAAAAACCCATGTGGATTATCATGTAGCCCAATCAATGCTCTGTACCACTGCTCTCATTGAAAAGTCAAAGAAAAAAAATTCTATTATAGATTTTGTAACGTCATTACACACTGCCTTAGCACTTCTTCTGGCAGTAATGTTGAAGGTAGGAAAAAACAGGAGCTTTCTCTCAAAGTAAGAATACTGATTCCCTTAGCATTATCTGCTGTATGTACCTTTGCCTTTTGAGTAATTCCTTAAAAAGAGGAGAACGAAACCAAATTCTCATTGCGCTCTGCATTTATTCTCTTGTGATTTCCTCTGGCCGAAATACCGTTTCTTCTCAACCAAGAAAACCCCTACTGATCACTCAAGGTCCAGTTTATTGTTAGTCACCGAGGGAAGCCTTCCCCAAGCCCAGCAGGCGAGATTAATTGCTCTTTCTTCTGCTTTGCCCTTGTGGTTTCTTTAGGCCCAACTCTTATCATTTAACACAGAGTATTCCGGCTAGTTGTGCAGAAGGCCATCTGACCTGGATTCTCACCATATTGATCTTTGCAGCCTTGGTCTCTGTTCCAGACATGGTATTTATTTCACCATTCATTTACTTATCACATGTTGATTCAGCACCTACTCTTCCCATTGACCAATTCTGCATAACAGATCACCCTAAAACTTAACAGTGTAGAACAAACCAATCACTTTATTATCTCTCATGGTTTCCATGGGTCCAGAATTGGGGAGAGGGTTGGCTGGACACCATTTGCTCAGAGTGTCTTGTGTAATTGCAGTCAGACAGGTGCTGGGGCTGGAGCAGCTGGGAGCTGTCTGTCACTCCTTTCTCTTTGACAGTCCCATGACCTCTCCATGTGGTCTCTCCATATGGGATGGTTTGGGTTCCCTTAAAACATGGTGGCCTCAGGGGGAGTTGAATTGCTTATATGGCAGCTAAAGGCTTTAGGAGGAAATATTCAAGCAAGGAAGGTGTAAGTTGAAATGCTAGACTCAGAAGACACAAGACCTTACTTTCCTTGGATTCTTTTTTTACCAGTGAATCACTCACCCAACCAGATTCAGGAGGAGGAGAGTCTGACTCTGTGTCTCAATGGGAGAGGCAAGGTTCTAGGGGCGCATTTGGGATGGGAAATCTTATTGTGGCCACCCTTGGGAAATGTGGTCTGACACCCCACTCCACATGCCCTGCATTATGCTGGGCTCAGAAGAAACCACAGTGAACAGACAGATGTGGTCCTTTCCTTGTGGAGCTTGCAGAAGAGAGAGACAGAATACAAATAAATTGAAAAGATAATTTGTTTAGCCACAAAAGAAAAAAAAGGATAATTATATAAGGAATTTCAAGGAAGGCCTCATTAAGGAAGTAACTTTTGAACAGAGAATTGAATAGTAAGAAGCAGTGGGTCATGCCAAGAATGGGAAGATGTGCCTTCCAGGATTTGGCCCCAATAAGAACAAGGTCTTGGAGATGGGGATAAAATTGACTTATTTGAGAATCGGGAGCAAAGCCCATGTGACTGAAGTGTCATGCTTAGAAAGGGACCATAATAAAATATGAGGTCCTAGAGATGGGCCAAGTCCAGAAACGGGGTCCTTGAAGATCGGGATAAAAATGTTGGATTTTCTTTTAAATGGAATAAGAAGTCATTGGGTATTTTAAAGCAAGGGTGTGACATAATCTGGTTAAAAGATAACTCTTGACTGTCATGTGGTTAGTGGGTGGAGGAGAGAAAGAAGGAAAACAATGAATCTGGTTAGGAGGCAGCTTGGAGTTGTTAGGGCCAGATTTGCTGGATGCTTGACATAGAGCAACAGTGGACAAAATGGAGAAAAGGATACTGTGTCTTTTGAGGTAGAGCTGGATGAATTTGTACCCCAGATACAAAATTCCATACCAGATCATCACATTTTATCATGAGTTGTGCATGAAGTTTATGAATCCCCCTTGGCCATTAGACTGTTAAGTCTCTGAAGGCTGGGGGCTAGTTCTTACTCATACTTATATTTTTCAAGACTGTTAGTGCATAGTAAGTACTCAACAAATCTTTATGGAAGTGAATTTCATTCTTTTTTGGATGGTTTTCCATGTCTTACAAGTACCTATAATATTCTTATTTAATGTATTGCACCAATTTCTTAGAAATGTATAAAATTGATTTTTTTATAGATTTCTACTTGAGGCTTCCTATTAAAATATGAAAAGTGCTATATTTTAGTTTATTCTTCACCCTCCCTGAAGCCTTTAACAGAAATAGGAGTGGATGGATGGATGGATGGTTGACTGGGTGATCAGGTGAGGTGCTACTGAACTTCTGTGAAAAAGGAATAAAAATGTGCATTGCTGTTGATGATTGCTGCCTCCCACATTGTGATGGTGGAAAGGAATTATTCATAATTTATGATCTGTTATATTCTTTCTAATGAGTCAGTACACTGAATTAAATTTCTTTCTGCCTAACAAACTAAAAAAAAAATCATTTTGTACTTTCACCTGTTTTCTACTTCCTAATCTTATTTGTGATATTTTATCATTCTGACTTAATGCAGATTTTCATTGCTAGAACAGTTTCTGTTGGGGGACGAGAGTGTTTGATCCTTTGTGAGTCTTGTAATCCTGAAAAAAAAAATCTATAATGGAGGTTGAATATATGAAAGTCTTATCTTGTTTGGGAGAAAAAGGATGTTCTGATTTTTTACACTCAAATGCTAAAGAAGGAAGTACCTCTAACTTAAAGATTTTCTTAGGTGTTTAATTTTCTGCAGTATTTATAATTTACTTAACTGAGAAAATCGTAGTTTGTGAAGCTTGATATAAATTACACATTTTCCTAGTTTAAGTCCTTGAAACACCATATAGCTCGCTAAATGTATTATTTATTATTTTCTTATTACTCTAGCCTCATTTTAATAACTTTGTATCTTTTAGTTTATTTCATTTAGTTACATCATGCCTCATTCCAAAAGGAACTTGAAGACAGTTAACCAAAGGCACACCAGGTTAACACTGAAGCAAAAAAAAAATACGCCAGAGTTCCAATTGCCTAGAATGTAATTTTCATTAGCACAGAATAAATTCTTACCAGTGAATCCTTTTTGCTTATTACAGAGCATGGTTTATAGTACATGTTCCATAAATACTTGTAGAATGATTGTCTTAAGTTACTTTACAAAATATACACCAACAGATCCATTCACTTAGTTGTCCACAGTTTTGGTTCAGAGCTTTCAACAAATGAGCAGAGAAAAATACTGCTAATTACACAGTCCACACTGCCTATAAGATTAAATGAAGCCATTTGATAAAGAGCTGTGCAACTCTTCCTGAGCAAAAGTATGCAAATAGGTATGTCCAAATTCAATTGATTGTGATGGCTAACAGTCAGTGTCCTTAAAATAAAGTATGAGTGTTAATGTTTTATTCTTTCCCTTAATCCAAGGGTAACTTTGAATTTAAGACTTAAGACTTTTGAGGAATAGATAGGCATTGTTTTTAGCTAATCTTCCATGAATATCATTTCTCACATGTATGTTTTAATAAGCTTGGAAATAGAAACTATTTTGAGGTTATGTTCGGTGTCAAGAATTTGGGGTAAAGAGAAGGCACTGTTATGAAAATGCAGAGTCAAATGCTTAAAGAGTCAAATGAAGTAGTGTTTAAGTATATATCATCTTATTAAAGGGGCGGTGCATCACCAGACTCTGTGTCTGAATAGATGATGATAATTACATGTCTGCATGGAGATGGGACAAGAAAGTTCATATTATTGGGGCTGAGTTTTTTTCTCAGAAAACCATGGGACTCACTCCAGGGTATGGATGAATGTATCAACTAAGACTCTACATTCTTGAGCTATGCAATATCACCACTCAATTTTTGTGCAAAATAATTTTTAAGGAGCCAGTCATCAAATGTACACAGTCATCATAAAAGAAAACTCAATAAAGCATGTCTGAAAAGGCTCATCCTGAAGCATCCAAGACAGTGAGATTCCAGACGCACTCCTGTGTCATCGGATGAGTTAATTGCTAGCAGGAGTTGCTAACCTGGTGTCCACAGAACCTTAGATAATTCATCTTGAATCGTATCAGATCTCTTGTTATTGTCATGGGTGTCTGTGTGTGTATTTGTTCTGCACACATAGTCCTCATACTTTTCAAATATTCAAAGAGCTTCATGACACAGAAAAGTTAGAAACACTGCCTAAGGTTGCAGTTGAGCCATTTAAATATTGACAGACATCTGTCAAAGAGGATGACCTGGGGTTGGAGTAGTGGGCCCCAAACCATTCTATTTTGCAAGACTCTACCATCAGGGCAGGTGTGTTTTGGGCCATTCTTGATCTGCAGTAAAACCTTGTCCTCTCTATATAGAAAACTGTCTCTGAACCCTTCATACTGATTGAGACAACAAATATTTATTGAACAAATACTATGTACAAGGTACCAGCTTTTAGTAGCTTGTATCCTATAGGGGTTGGGGCCCTCTCGTTGAGAAGAAATTCAAGGATATTGCACAAACTTACTACATGAGCTGCAGAAACTGACTTAGGAAAGGACGGGACTGGAGGGCTTCTGGAATCCCAGCAGCAGGATTGCACCATCTTGTCAGGGCAAGTGCTGAAATGAATGAACTAACCATTATTTCCGTCCTTGTGTCACTGATCAAAGTCTGAAGAGGG
This sequence comes from Camelus bactrianus, assembly GCF_048773025.1. Lineage (NCBI taxonomy): Eukaryota > Metazoa > Chordata > Mammalia > Artiodactyla > Camelidae > Camelus > Camelus bactrianus. The sequence goes on from NC_133555.1 coordinate 14,385,106, forward strand.
AGAATCCAAAGGACGTAGCTTAATTACTGATTTTCGAAGTGTAATCTCTGTATCAGCGGCATCAGAATCACCTGGGAACTTGTTAGAACTGTAAGTCCTTGGGCCCCATCCCAGACGTAATCTGGTGGTGGGCCCAGCAACGGGTATTTGAGGAAGTGAGTCCTCCCGGGAACTGGTGCACAGAACAGCTGGAGAAACACTGCCCTGTGTCCCGTATTTCCTCCTCGTCTAGGATAGGATGGGGGCCTAGACTCATATGCTTACCAAGACCGCATCCAGTAGTGCAAGAGAATTCTCCAAAGGAAGGTCAATGTTGGGTACCGAAGAAATGGAGGTAGATTGTGGGCAGCTAAAAAATCCAGCACCTTCTACGTCTCTTGAGTGAATGAAATTTCCCTTTTGCAGACAAAGTAAGTATCTGGCTCTTTAGCGCTATTGTTGGAGGTGAGCCCCAATCCAGGCCTGTTAGTCTCTAGGAAGAAGGTGCCCATTTGGGTAACACTGTGTCTCTCTTCAGCCCCTCCCCGGAGGAAGAGTCTGACCTCTGGAATTGGCTGGAAGACCTTGGCATTGTAGCTCAGCCCTCTCCCTTTTTCTCTTCAATGTCTGCCCGCCTACAGAGAAGGAATGTGTTCTGCTGTTCTGCCTTTCAGTAAGGGAGCTTGTGCTTGTCGACCTGTGCCAGGAGGCTTAGGTCTGCCTAATTCTGGGATGAAGTGTCAGGAAATCATTATTGCTTCACCTGTGCAGTTTTGCATCACCTTTCCCTGTAATATAAGTAATAGAACAGGCATCTTGATTTTCACTGATTTGACTCGTGAGTCTATGTCTCAGGCAGAGGAGAAGAATGTCAAGTGCGAGGCCCCTTTGCATTTTATTAAGTATTCCTTTCGAGGAGTTCTTTGACTCCACGAGCCATCAGAGAATTGTTGATTTGTCATATTCACTTGTTTGTTTTACTGACTCACTCATCTGAACACTTACAATTTTTGCAGATACTGTATTGTATGAGGATTTAACTGTTTCAAATGGATGCTTGTCTGGGCTTCATGAATTACTTAAGTAGTTTTATATAATCGTTCAAACAGGAAACCTACTTTTAAGGGCCTTTTTGTTCTATAGATTTGAGTCTATTTTAGAAGGAAAGACTGTTGAGTCCCCGTCATAACAGTAAATGTAGCTCTAGATATATTTGTCATGGTGGATATGCATTTGAAAAGGTATTATAAATGTGATGAAAATGTTCCTTTATTGTTGATTCTCTTCTTATGAATATGAGGAAATATAAATTGATATGAAAAATGTGTATTTATCTTGGCGGTAAAGTGGAGCCACACCCTATTTCACTAGGACCTCAGGTGCCTGTTTCATGTATTCTGTGTCCAACAAAATAATGGAGCCACATAGTATTAGCCTGGTGCTTAGTCAAAGATATGATAATTAACTGCTGAATCTTCTCTAACTCTGCCTCTCTTATCCTTGGAGATTTTCTAACCAATAAATCACTAAGCTAACACTGTTGAATTTATAAGATGAAAGTTCAAAATGATAAAGCTGAAAGAATGAAAATTCTAATATTATTTTCCCAAATACTATTTGTAGGTTATCTTTGAACTCAAGGGGGAGAAGTTATTTCACCAAGCATATGGGAGATTGCTTGTAAATGAAAACATACAATATATGCTCTTTGTCTCTGACATTTATTTCCTCATGCATTTTCATCAATTTATATTTGCTTTTCTTCACCATCATTATTTATCCTGTAATATATGCATTGTGAGTACTTTTTCTTACAGCTAATTGTGAGCATCCATCTCTTACAATATGTACTCGGAAAGTGAAGTCCAAAATAGCCTTGTTATTTTCTATAGAACAGTTTAATCATTACAGTCTCATGTGATCTCATCTCCACTGAGATGAGCTTCCTGAGAAAATGTAGAGTTGGCAGTGTGTTTGTTAAAATTCAAACTTGAATAAATTACTGTGATATTCGGGGCATAGGCAGGGGAAAAACAATGTTTTCAGAAATTCTACCTTGCATGCATAATACTCCACACTTCCCCCATTCTAAAACACAGTGTGTTATTATGGATGCTTAAATGTCATCATACAGTACAGGTCAATGTTGCCTAGACAACAGTCTACTTTCTGAGCAAAGAGTTGTAAATTCAATGCCATCTCTGAATTACAGCATAGACCATTAGAGCAGCTTAGAGCAATTAAGTTATTCATCCCAAACTAACCATAGACTGCACAAAGTTAAGTGAAATAATTAACCTCTTTTACTACAAAAGGCAAAACCAGTAAGAGGGTACATATAAAGGTGTATTTATACAACAAATCGAGGAGTTTAAAATGCCACAGTGATTAAAATTGCACATTTCTCAAAGCAAAATGGAGCACCACATTTCTGAATGCTAATCTCATAAATCTTCATTTAATTTTTTGTGCCAAGACTAAAGTCACCCATTGTTATCTACATTTTCAGCTCTACCTATTTGCAGAAGAATGTGTTCCCAGAAAGTGCAGAAAGCAATTTCATTTATGGTGAAGTGGTATAAAATTTTCACTTCGGATCTCTGTAGGGAAGCATAGGTTATTGAAGGTTTTCTGTTGAGAAACAATTACTCCATCCATTTGCTGAATATTGTTTATTTTTATGTTGTGTGAAATGCCCTGTGGGCATCTTAGAACTTACTGGAAGAACCAATTTAGGAAGAAAATATCCAATTAGCTCAAAATTTTACAGTGTACAGAGTTTGCATTCTTTGAGCGTCACTATGTTTGTTTTGGCGTCTTTGTGTGATTCCTGAGGTGTTAGCTTTGCCTTTGAAACTTATCCTATGCCTTATGCCTTATCTCAACTTAGTCATGAGGTTAGGCCTGCTCTTTTAGAATCATTAAACTTCAGGCACTAAAGGATTTCTAGTTCTTCCAACATTCTTAATAGTTTTATGTTTTAGTGAAAGGTTAGCTGTTACACTAATTCATACCTTGGGAAGATATCTGAAATTGCCCGCTTCTGCTTTGTGGCCCCCAGATCAGAAGCTCTAAGCTTAAACTGAGTATTTGTTCCGTCAACAAGAGACATTTTCACTGTGTTTTATTGCTTACTAATCTCAGAAGTGGCTGATTGCACAGCCTCCTGGAGTTTCCAATTCTATTTCCACCTGATAACGCAGAGCAGATAAGGTTGCCTCACCATTTAAATGTCTTCAAGACCTTTGGTTACCATCTTCCAGCTTGCTTTCTTTACATATGAAAACCCCCAGCAAACCTGCACTTCTTTTTAACAGCAGTGGTAGGTAAAATTTACTGAGCAATAATGCTGTGGGTCAAGGACTATGTTCTTTGGGGATCAGGACCAAAAATTTTACAAGTAGTATTAGCAATCAGAATGGGTCAGGAGCTCTGCCCTTGTCTGTACCCTTCCTCCTCTGAGACTTCCCTCAACCAGTTTTCTCTGTTAGTCTCTTTCCCTCCCTCCCTCCACTCCTCTCTCTGTCCCTTATCTTCATTTCCTCCCCATCACTGACTTCTTCCTTACTAGTACGAATGTACTTGCAGTCCTCTTATCCTAGGAATTTCTAAATTCTCTTCGAGTCCTCTACTGCCTCATCTTTCTTTGTTCCACATATATATTAATGTACATATGTATTTAAATATGTGGAAATACAGAGTGATCTGCACACTTTCTGAATTTACTTCCTTATAATTTGTAAAGTGCCTTGCAACCTTCCTTCACCAACCCGATCTCGTCTATAGTGACTCTCTAGGGCGTACGATCATTTACTCATTCAACAAGCATTATTTTTTTTAGCATCTCCTCTATGCTAGGATCTGTTGAAGGCTTCAGGAATTTAGTGGTGAGTAATCCAGACACTATCCAGACACTCTCCCTGCCTTTCCAGAGAGCTCACAGTCTCTGAGCTTACTAGAGGAAAAAAGTATTATCAGATAAGCAAAAATAGGGTACATAATCAGCCAGTTGGCACATGCTATGACAGAAGCAAAGATCTTGTAAAATCAGTTCAGGAAGACATAATCCAACCCATGGGTTCAGGGAAGTGACCAAAATCTGAAAGTGGAGTAGACATAGAAAAACAGGTTTAATAAAGGCCCTAAGATAGGAAGAAGCATAAAAGCAATTAAAAGAAGGCTTGTATGATCAGAGAAAAGGAAACGAAGGGTAGAATTCAGGAGACCTCGTGTAGTTAGAGAGGCAAGGTCCTGATGGGAGAATGTGGCTAAGGCTTAGGATACAGGCTTTGTCCTCCAGGTAGTGCTAGGGAAGGGGGTCTAAGCACAGGATGGGCAGGAGGGAGTGAGCAGGATTAGTGATCAAATTTCTGTTTCTTTACACTAACTCCCCATGTTTCTGAAAAGCGTCTTCATCTCCTAAGTTCTCATTCATGTGCACCTCTCTGCAGGCTTTCCTCTTTTGTTTATCATCACACACGATTAGAGAAAAATCTCTGTTCTCTGATAAGGTAAGATCTAAAGAGATTTTTTTTTTTTGATCATCTATTTGTGAAAAGTGATCAGATTACATTTCACACCCAACAAAGTAGTCAGGGTTCCATGAAGGAAACCAGGCATAACACCTTTTTTTCTTTTTTTTTTTTTACATCTTCCTAGGAAAGTTCTTAGGCTTTTTAACCCTTCAGCTTAGTTCCTCAAGTTGAAATACAGTGGTGTGTTTTCTTATTAGCTGTCTAGGACATTGTTCTCAAACCCTTGTGTTTTAAATATACTTTGACATGTTAGAAAAAAACACACACATGAGCAGCTAACATTCATGGATAGCTCTGTCTAGCATCATGAACAGGTCCCTGTGTGCTAGCTCTCATTCCACTGCAACTTTCTCACTCAAGGAAACGTAACCAGGATGCATGTGAAAGTGGATGGATCACAAGCTATGGAAAACCCGCACGCGTGCACACACACACACACACACATTCACACATATACATGTAACATAAAATTCATATCTTCTGTATTGTTGATACATAAACTTGTACTAGTAATCACATTTTTGACACACACCTAAAAATCTTGTAGCATATAGGATAGTATTTAGAGACTGAGTCGAGATCCTCCAAGTCTATTCTGATGTCCTCAGCATCTTTTCTGTCTCCTCTACCATACGGCCCAAAAGTTGGAGGCATTTATTGACACATGTCATGTCATGCTGACCCTGGAGTTGCAAACATTTTCAGAAGTTTACCATCCATTTAGATAGATGCTAAACTCACCTGTCAAACATATGAACCATAAAAGATAAAAGGCATCCTAAGCATTAAATGCATGGTATGGATAATGAAGATTTTAGGAATTCGAAGAAAAGAGAAATAATGCTGAGTAGACAAGAATGGCAGTCACGATTCCTGTATCAGACTAAGGACAGGCCAACTCTTTCTCATTCTTCTTTCTCAGTTCAAATGGCACCTTTTCTAAGAGGCAACTTTTTTGAAGCACCTCATCATGGAGGCACTCCCTGTAGCCTTTGCTTTTGTTGTATTACCTTGTCTGTATCCTTCTAATTACTTCTCAAAAATCTGAACTTATTGTATTTACCTACTTAATCACTTACTGTCTGTGCCACTCACTACACCATCCTTTTCACGAAGGTGGGGACTTTCTTGCTCACCCAGTACTCTCAAGGACTCTACTAGCGTCTAGCACATATAAGACACTCATTTGTATTCCCCTTAGTTAATTAGTTAGATGCAAAAGCTTTAAGTACTTTTGATGTATGTTTAGAAACTCTAATATGATGTGCATTTGTGTTGCCCAGATTCTTTGCTGTAGCTCATGGGTGACCATGCGTACGTTCTGTTGCAAACTTTGGATTTATGCTACGTTAAATGTGACTCTCTCTGGTTCATAATGAGAGGCCAGTGAGTTTCTTATTTCTCATATGCTGTTTCAGATTTAGGGGAAACAGTGTCATGTCTGCTTTTTTTTTTCCTCCAAATTGATAAGGCTAACCCATGAGTAATCTACTTCACCATGTGCTTTTGGAAGACATTTCACAGTTATTTGATAAAGGCATCTCCCGTATCAGGTGTACTGTTAAGTAATGCTGTGAAGTAAAGCTGTGTGAAAATGTCAAGAAGCATTAGTAAATTGGTAAAGCGTCTTATTTAAGTCAGCTATGTGCATGTGTGTACAAGTTTTCTTTTAATTTGCTCTATTCCCAAGAAGTCTAAGGGCTGGTTTATCTAGCCTTAAAAATAAAAGCTTAAGGCAATACTTCTGTTAATTTTTTTCTATGCATTTTGAAAAAAAAAAAGTGATGACTCTACATTTATTAGTCCCATTTGTATTTCCTTTAGGATTTCTTTTTTAAAAGATGGTGGATTCAAAATTACCAATGTGACCAAAGCTGATGCTGGAATTTATACCTGCATAGCAGAAAACCAGTTTGGGAAAGCAAATGGTACAACACACCTGGTGGTTACAGGTAGGTGCAGCTCTTAAAGATTGCCTTACGTAGGGATGCACTGGGTGCTATGTTCCTAACATCACAAAGCAAAATATTTTTCACAACATGCAGTGCACCAAGAAGGTAGGACTTGTATTTACACTTGTGTTATTTTTAACAAGTGAAAGTCAAGAGACGATTCTTGATATTTCTTTATATACCACAGTGTGCACCAGGGAACACACGAGTTAAACCTCTGCAGGCCTAACGGGCAATAGAATTACAAATAGTACATGCTGCTGGTCTGCTTTTAGCTTATGCTATTCTTTTATGTCACATCTTTTGGGTACACTTTTTTCTTATTTCTTGTCTTTGCTATTTCCTGGAGATGTTTAAGCCCATGGAATAATCCTTGCTACTATAAGAGTCACTTAGAGTTGTGGATATATTTTGTTCATTCGTTCATTCAAAGAAATTGAGCACCTACCACGTGCCAGGTACTTGGGTTAATCAGTAAACAGAGGTACAAAGATGCTGTCTATGTGAAGCTTACCTTCTACCAGAGGTAGAAGGGAAATAAGCAGTAGGAATAAAAAGCAAGGAAACTATTAGGAGGGAAAAAGTTGCCAATAATTAGAAAATACAGAGGAGTGTATGGGAGACATAAACATGAAACAGAGTGATGAGAATCAGCCTTGTTGAGAAGGAGAGGTGTGAACAAAAACTTCTCAGACATGAAGGAGTTAATAGATTCCTTGGGGACAGTCCTGTAGAGGTTTCGTAGACCTTATTAGGACTTCAGGTTTTAGCTGAAGTAGAAGCTGGTGCCAAGTTTTAAGCAGAGGAGTGAAAAGATGGGAAATACATTTTTAAAGGATTGCTCTGGCTGCTCTGTTTAGAAGAGACTGTGGAGAGTCAAGGGTGGAAGCAGGGCGATCTCAGGAGACCATCACAGTAACCCAGGCAGGAGTGCTAATGGCGTGAATGCGGGTGGCAGCAGAGCAGTTGTTGGGAAGGTATATGATCCTGCATCTGTTCTGCAGGCAGAGTCAGTGGGAGTTGCTAACAAATTGGATGTGAGGTCAGAGAGACTGAAAGAGAGGGATGCCTGCAGGGAAGAATAACAGTCAAAACAACTGAGATGGGCAAGGCCGAAGTTGTACAGGTTTGGGAGGTGGAGGAGGGTCAGATTTGTCTGCATGTGTTGCATGTAAAGTTTTTATTAGCCTCTATCTGTAAGTCGGACCACAGTATTCGGCAATAGTAAATAAATCCAAGATAGTGGGTTAAAATAGCAAAGATTTACTTTTTGCTAATGCTCCAAGTCCATGGGGGATCAGCTCTGCTGTCTTTATTCAGGAAAGAAGTGTCCCAGTGCCTCCACCATCTGGCACCTTGCCCATCATCATGGAAGAGGAGAGAAGATGTGTCAAATTGCCCATTAGTCCTTCCAGGCTTCTGCCTACCAGTGCCAAATAGCACTCTACTTACATTTCATTGGCCAAAGCATAGCATTTGGCTATGCCTGAGTTCAGAAGCATTGAGAATTTAATCCTACTGTGTGCTCTGAAAGGAATAATGGTGAACAGTAAGGTCTATCATAACACCTGAGTGAAGGTGCCAAGTAGCTAGTTGGATAAATGAATCTGAATCTGGGGAGAGAGATGGAGGATGGATGTATATATTTGGGTGCTGTTAGCATATGGTTAGGTACTTGACTTGAAGAGACTCGGTAACATCACCAAGACAGTGAGTGAAGTTAAAGAATATGAAAAATCAAGGGCTGAGCTTGAGACAGTCCAACACTGAGAGATTTAGGAAAAGAAAAGGGACTCAAGAAGAGACAGAAATGGAGAGTCCTGCATGGTAGGAGAAATTGAAGAGAGTTTGGTGTCCCAGAGACCAAGCAAAGATAGTGTACCAAGGAGAAGATAATGAAAAACGGTCGCAGATGCTGCTAAAAGGTCAGTAAAGTAAGAGGAGGTCAAAACATTTACCACTGGATTTCGCAGCAAAGTGATCACTGAGGACCTTGATGAAAGCAGACGGGATGGGGGTACTAAAGCCTGCCAAGAATGAGTTAAAGAAGAAATTAAGTAGAGAAACTGTAGACAACATAAAAAATGACTTTTTTTGAAGACCTTGTTGCAACATGGAGCAAAGAAATGGGGAGTAGCAATGGAGAAGAGGAATCAAGAGAAGTTTAACTCACAAAGGATGGAAGGGCTGTGGTGATGATGGGGAAAGAAATGGGCATGTGGACATTTGCATTGGGGGAAAAAACAAGTCAATTTACATTCTAACTTACCATTCCTCTCATTGTACCTATTCTAAACGTCTTCCATGTAGTCTTTCAGAAGTCTGAGTCTATTTAAATTTTGGTAGTGATGCACTTTCCAGTCATTCAAAGTTGGTGAAAATATGGTGGTTTCTATTTCTACTCCTGTATTTCATGATGCAGTAACACTAACATGAAATTGATTTTGTAGTGGTATTATAACTCTTGTTTACAGGTGACTTCAAGTTTTAGACTTATATATCCCATAAATTTAGATAACCTAATTCTTTTAACAAGAATTTGTGGATCCAATGAAATATGTTATGGGTCTGCATCAAAATGTCTTTTTTAATCTTGAAGGCCTTTAATTATGTAGAGGTATATATATACACACACATATAGATATCTCTACAAACTTAAAATACTGTAATTTAGATGAACAATCTGTGAAAATTGCTTTCATCGAAATAAAAAATGCTGAAGTTGTGCTTAAAACTTTGTTATTTCCCCAATAGAACCAACGAGAATAACTTTGGCACCATCTAATATGGATGTATCGGTGGGCGAAAGTGTCATTTTGCCCTGTCAGGTGCAACACGACCCCCTTTTAGACATCATGTTTACCTGGTACTTCAATGGTGCCCTCACAGATTTTAAGAAAGATGGATCTCACTTTGAGAAAGTCGGTGGGGTAAGTTGTGACGCTTTCCTCATGCTTTTCACACGTGTCTTTGATATATTGTCCCTAAAGAAACATCTGGCACGTATGTGATACTCTAGTAATGTTTGTTCTATGAGTGAATCGAGGTTTTTGATTCTGTTGTGATCTAATTTTATTATCGTAATTACCAGAAAAAGCACATTTACTTCAACCTATAAATTACAATTTTATTTAAAATTGATGTTTGCTGTGTTTATATTAAATATTTTGCACAATATTTTTGTTGTTAGGATTCCATAGAAGGAAAATATTCTCTACAGGTGGTTATTTTCAACATGACGTGTTAATGAAGTTGAATGAAGTCACATTTGCTAAGTGCCTCCTATGTGTCAGGCCAGGCCCTTCATCCTAGTTAATCCTTACAATTGCCCAGGATGTTAGTGGTAAGAATTGTCATTTTCCATGTGCATAAACTAAGGATTTGTAGAGTTTGTTAACTCGCCCAGGGTTGCTGAGCTAGTTAGTGATGGAATTTACATTCAAACTGAGATCTGTGAGTCCTCAAATAAATACTTCCTATTGTTCCATTCTGTCTCCTCATTAGTGATGGTTCCACGTGAGGAAGAATTACATATTTGAAGGAAAAGTGGACACCTTGAGGAGAACTGTTAAGAAGTGACACTCAATGACCACACAGACTAACAGTAGGCCTCAGACCTGGTCACATGTCTGTGACCCCAGAATCACAGGGCCAGTTTCCCTTGTAGGCCTGTTTGCACTGATGCAGAGTTAGCTTCATTCATTTTGGCTAAGATGTCAGTGGTGCATCACAGGAGAGTCTGGGTTTTCTTCTTAAGGACACAGTGGCGTGATGGTCAACTCTGCTATATTCATTTGATACATATTTCTTATTAAATGTATGTATGTGTATACATAGGGCTATCAATGTACAAGGAATGTGTGCAGCTTAAAAGGGTGGTGTCAGAACTTGAATGATGTCCCCTCAAAAGATATGTTCAAATCCAAATGCCTAGTTGTGAAATATTAGACTCTATTAGTCTCTGCTTCTGGTACCTGGCAGAGCGTTCCTAAAACCCTTGGAGTTTCCTGGGTGATAAAATATCTTTTGTTCTAATGGGCTCCTGGATAGCTTCAGGATGCTCACGGGAATGACCAAGCCAAGATAGGAGGTTGGAGGCTTCAGCACCGCCCATCCTACCCCATCCTCCAGGAAGAGGAGAGCAACTGGGGACTGAGTTAACTCGGATGAGGCCTCTGTGATGAATCTTCCATAAAAATCCCCAAAATAGAGAACTTTTCATCACGAGAGCTTTCGGTTTGGTGAACACATCTACGTGCTGGATGAGTGATGCACCCAACTTAGAAGCACTTGGATCCCTAGCCACAAATAAGTGCACTTTCAGTGCCAGCTCTATTTTCTGTCATCTAGCTTATTCCACTTTCAAAATTCTAGTTTTCTGTGTTGTTCTCACTGATGGAAGGCTTTCAAGAACTTCACCAATTGCTACAACCCATTAACATTTCTTTCACTATTGCTTTAAATGTTTGGTTTTTTTTTAAGTCACTTATTTCTTCTATCAGAACAGGCTAGGGCATATGCCAGTATTCTCAGCCAACTCTTTTCTCCATACTTAGGGTTTATCATTTGCCTTTCCTTGGAGAGAAAGCAAGGGAAGGCAGAAAAGTCTAGAACGTTACTTTCATAAACGATTCTTATCCCATCGGGGAAAGACTCCTTCTGTAACCCAGCTCTTGTCCCAACTTTAATCCATGAGGAATTTGATTTGAAACATTAGTTACCTTTGCTGTTAAATGTAGATAACTGTATCTCATTGATCTCCTGGATTTTAAATTCTTGATAGTATCTAATCCAATACAATGTCCTCACTCTGAGCTAATGCTAAAGAAATATATGTTGAAAGACTGAAAACCCAAAGTAGTTTGATTTTAGTATGCATTAAACATCCTTAAAGAAACATTAGTTAAAACTGAGCTAGATGGCTGCTTTCTGTAAGAGGATCTTGGAATTAAGAATATTCAGGATTATAATGTAACTTAACTGCTTCTGCACTACTGATAGGTTCTACATAAGGTCAGTCATCTCTACGGAAGTCACATATTGCAACATGAAATTTCATGAATTAACCCTGTCACTTGCCAATTCTGTTCTTTTTCTAACATGCTGTTTCATGGCCTATGAATTTTTTTATTGACTTGTGTCATGAGTAACAATATTCTCTCATCAGTATGAAACAGTAAGCCATGCAAGATGACATTACCCTTAAGCACAGGCAATTAAGTAAATTGGTTTTCTGTTGCATAAGGAGGGAATCTTAGAACAACTCTTATCCTCTGATTGTGTATTCATTGCAGCATTCACTTGATACCTAGAGAGTCTGCGTTTCTTTTATCCCAGGATGTTCATAGATGTAGCCCCTGATTTCAAAAGCAGCAAAATGTGAGGAGGAGCCAGGAAGTGGGCAAGTTGCCTAGAAAGCTGGGTAGTGTAAGAGCCAGGTTTAAAGGGGGAGGGGTAGTTCAGAAAATGGAAAATCCGACTTACAGCTTTCAGCTGTTTCAGCCACTTGTCATTGAGAGTACTCTGCATATTCAGTACTCATTCATTCATTGAAAAAACGTTTTGGGGGGAAAATCCAAAAAGCTCAAGAAGCTCCAACAATTTAGATCAGATCTATTGTGAGGACCTGTACATCACGCCAGGAGTGTGGCGGCAGTGTTACAGGAGGGGGAAATGTCACATCCCAGGACCCGTGCAAGTCCGCTACCAAGGGACACACTACCAAGTCAGGGGCCTTGGCTTCACACAGGAAGGAATTCAAGAGCGAGCCAAGGTAAAGTGAGAGCAAGTTTATTTAGAGAGAGAAACATTAAGTGGGGTGAATGCGGACCTTCTTAGATAAAGTGGGCGTGGCCCCAGGACATGGGGTTGTTGGTTTTAATGAGCTGAGTAATTTCATACGCTAAGGAGTAGGAGGAATATTCTTGCTATTTCAGGAAAGGGTGGGCGTCTTCAGGAATTGGGCCACTGCCCACTTTTTGGCCTTTTATGGTTCGCCCCGGAGCTGTCATGGCATAAGGGGGAGTGATTTTTAGTATTATAATGAGGGTGTAAGGAGCTAAGGGTCAATGACCAGACTGTTCTCAGTGTTCTTGGTTTCAGCCAGTTCCAGCCATTTTTTATCACATCCTCACGGCTGAGCCCCTTCTTCATTTATCTGACAGTTGTGTCCTGCCCTTTTCCCTCCTGTCTCAACAGCAGTTACAGGTTTCTGCCCAGTCAGAACGCGTAACATTCAGAAAAGCTTATTAAACCAACTGTCTAAAGCAAATTGACACATCACAGAGGCGAAGTGTGGGTCAGACAGGCCGGTTTCCGTGGGACAAATCAAAGTTGTTTAAATAAGGCAGCAGTAAAAGGCTTCCACTTAGGTCTACTGTCAAGCAAATCATGCTTATAGGCACCGTGTGGTTTAATCAGAGAAGCAGGGGATTTGTGTTCAGATACACATGAGCTCTAGATTCTCTTGTTTGCTAGATGATGTCCTCGTGTGAGTCACTGCACTTTCTGTTCCCCATTTTCTGGTTTCTTTTCACCTCAGTTTCTAGTATTTGCCATGTTCCCTCTCACCACAAGATTCTGCCCGTACTGGTCCCTCTTCCAGGAACAGTATTCTCTTTCCTTTCGGCCTGTGTCTAGATATCTTCATATGTAGTTGTGCATATGTAGGTAAGAATGTATGTACTTACATGTATGCACTTTTATTTCAAACATGCACAGTAATAGGAAGTGACACAGTCCCAATAATACATATACAGTGGCATTCTAACATAGCCTTATTTAACCGACAGAATTCCACTCCATGCACTCAGCCAAAAAAAAAAAAAAAAGAGAGAGAGAGACAGAGAAAGAGATTGCATCACTCACCTGGTACCCAATATAACATCTTTCTCTGCTTTTAAATATACCTAAGCTTCCACTGACAGGAAAGAGGAGATAATAGCCCAAAATTCAAGAGAAATGAAAGAACATTATGATTTGGTACCTGAGGATCTAAGGGCTTGGCAGTTGAAGTATGCTTTTAAGAACATTCAGGAATAATTTGACTTGCCTTGATGAGCTAACTTTTGGACTTAGACATATTATATAATGGAGAGTCAGTGTAGATAAAAACTTTTGAACCAAAACACACCAGGTGTTCCCTGTATATTGTAAGGTTGTTTAAATGGATATGCTTTGATAAGCCTAATGTGGGGCAGATACTTTAGAAATGAAGCATGTATAGAGCCAAGCTGAACAGCTTCACAGACGTTTTATGGAATTGGATCTATGATGAATTAGAATGTGTGTGGATAAAAGTCACAGGAAGCAGTAAGAGGTTTAGCAGTGACAACCAATCTGCTATTCATTGGACTGGCTGACTTCAGCATGATTTATCTCCCACAGGCCACAATCTCACTCCAGCTACAGCAGCTACATGTGAGCTTGAGGCTTGATGTCTTTCCCAGCTCTTTGTGGTGGAAAAGAATATCTTTGAAAGAAATCGTTTGTGTGTAATAATACAATCTGGTCACTTTGATTGGATTTATTTCGTAGAATTATTTGGATATGAGGACTAAAAGTCTGAAAATAACAGCTATTTTTACAGCACAAAATTCTGTAAAAGTTCTTTATGTGCATTTTAAATACAGATCTGGGGTGAAAGCAGTCTCCAAACACTACATGCGGCGATACGCCACCTTTCTAAACAGCTCCCACTTACAGTGTCTTATAAATGTTATATCTTGTCCAAATTCAAAACATCAACTGATTTCGAAGGATCATTAAGAGAGTATATCCAGTAATAAGCCCATAAAAATTAGGGATTAGACCAGAAGAATTATTATTCATCTTGTGCCTACATCCCTGAAGCCCAGCCCCTCCCAAAAGCTATTTGGAGATTAAAAAAACAAGGATACTCCAATGTCTGTTGGAAAAAGGGAAATGCACAAAGTAGTTGAAGTAGAGTTTATTTCCCTAACTGATTATTTGCTCAGCCAGGCATAGAGAGGCTCGGTTCCTACTTAAAGTATGATTGGTATCCCAGGGCTGTGTTTATTAAATACAATGTTTATTAAGATAAATGGGCCAGATCCACCCCTAATGGAAACCCTGTAAGCTTTAAATTTATAAGACTAGCAGAAGTCAAACCAAGTAACACATAACTTGAACTAAAACCCATAAAACAACAGAGCTACAATAAAAACTGAGGCTGTAAATGAAAAGATGTGCAAGTATTTATCAGTCAAATTCAATAAAAAGAAAGAGTGGCAATTGTTAATTAAAAAAATTTAATTCAAGACAAACATCAAAAGTAAAAAGGGTAAATTTATTTTGGAAAAGTTTGCTCTGCCATGAAGGTAAAACAATCATATAATACTCTAATTGGTGTACCATTAAAATATATTAAGTCAAAAGCAGAGAAAAATGAGAAACAAAATTGTCATGTAGTCTGAGACCTCCTCTTTCAACCATCAACAGATTAGTTTACCAAAAATTAGAAAAAGACAATTTTAGTACTATATTGTAATGGAAGTAAAAGATACACACAAAAATTTTGCCCTAAAAATAGAAACTACCTTTCTTTTTTATTCTTTTCACACTCTTATGAATTTTAGGAAAGAAAAATAACAAAACATGATATAGAAAGGAGATGGAAAAAGAAATAGATGGATGGATGGAATGTCCAAAAGTAAAAGAAAAGCTCTGGGAATTATTAAGCAAGAATAAAAGTTAAAATAACTAAAATTAGAAGTGAGAAAGAGAGTATAACAGATAACAAAGAATTAAAAAAAAAATAAGGAGTATACCATGTTAAGTCATATATATGAAAATTTGGGGGTTAAAATAAATTATCAAGATTAACAAGCATCAGGAAACCTTAGTAGATCCATAAGTATGAGAAACTATAAATCAAACCACCTTCCCCCAAAAGAGGATTCTAGGGTTAGAATTTTACTGGTAAATTTTTTCAAGTTTTTAGGAAACAAATAAGTTGTTATATAAACTATCTGATGATATAAAAAGTTAAAAATATTTTAACTTATTTTGTAAGTCAAACAGATTCCTGAGAAGAAAACCTGGCAAGATAGCAAATAATTAGTAAATCTAAATCGATATCATGAATATTGTATGAAAACCTAAATTAAATTTTAGCAAAAATGACTGAACATCATATTAAAAGGATAACCTTTCATAAGTACTAGGTGATATTCTGGGAAATATGCATGCACCATACCAATAAATATAATAAAATAGACCACTATATTCTCTCTGGGCACTTAAAAAACATTCGGTAAAATTAATGACCAACTGCAGGAACAGAAAACTACTTCCACCATGTCTCAAAAATATCTTTAAAGGGAATACCAAGAATATTTTTAATCAGCAACAAGACAGGATACAAACAAGTACCATTACGGTAAAACCATTTGGAGGTGTTTGAGCCATTTCAGTAAGGTATGAACAAGAATAAAAAGTCTAGTTTTAGAAATGGGAAACAGAATTACCATTACTTGAGGATGAAATGGTATTAGGGCTACTCAAAACCCAGGAGTATCAACTCTAAATTTTTTTTTTTAAATATCAGTGTTAAGGCAACTGCTTGGGTACAAGATAAATTTAAATAAAGTAATAACTTACTTATATATCAAAAGTAACCAATAGAAAAGTATAATGGGGCAAAAAGATTCCTCAAAAGATAGGTAAAATACATGTTAATAATTTGCACAAGTACGTATGGCTTAATAAAGACAACTACAGTACTCTCAGGATGGATGGGTGAATGGATGGATGGAAGGGTGGGTAGATGGAGAGAGAGAAGGGGAAAGATTATAAAAATTCAGTGCTCCTAAATGAAATAAAACAGCTGTATATTGTAAGACTTTTAATTTTTCTTATATTTTTTCCATGGTTTTAAAATGACTCACAATCTGATTCCACTTCAAACAGTTCTGAGAGTGCTTAGAGTAAGAAACCAGGTAAGGAAAAGGTTAGGTAAAAGTATTTTGAAAAAAGAATAATGACACCTTGTCATTAATTCTGAGGGAGTTTTCTGGGGATATTGCTCAGGTATGGAATTGCTGGATAAGATTTCAATTACACATATAGTTGCAGCATTAAAACATCTGAACTCAGAATTTCAGCTTTTGAAAGCTGTTTCATTCTCTTATGCACTGTTGATGTTTATCTCTTTGTCTCAGTTTTCTTATCTGTAAAACTGACACAATCATAGTACTTTATTCTGAGGTATATATAAAATAATTAGAACAGCACATGTTAGCTGCTGCTGTTTTTGTTGTTATTATTATTACGGTTACTCCTACTGTCACTAGTGGTAGGGTTGTTTCTAAAGTGTTCTCCAGGAAAGCTGCAGCAATTTATGTGCCCATCCACAGAACAGGAGGGCGTCTGTTTCTTTGGAAATTCTTTTCCACACATTATTTTTTTTAAAATACTTTGTCAAACAGATGGTTGAGAAGTGGTATCTCATAATCACCAGTTTCTCATTTCTCAGATTAATAGTAAAATGACAATCTCTCCATTTTGCTTATTAATAAATTAGATACTTAAGAAATGAGTCAGAATTATAACTGACTCCTCCAAATCAAGAAAATTAGGGGCTTAATACTGACTTATGAAATGCAAGATTACTTTTGTAGAAAATAGAAAAAAATTGCCTAATTTCTACCTAGAGAAATTCACAAAAGCCCAGCTGCCTGTATTGTTGTACAGAAGGATATTCAACAAATTATTTTAAATCTGCCAATAGAGAATGACTTCAAAAAGCTTCAGTGACAAAGCACACACAGCTTCAAGACAGCCATTGGCCAGATAAGACCTATTTTATTTTTTCTAGAAACAACGTAATGAAATTTACATTTACGTATAGTAGATTTTCATCTCATCTATTTCTTGTGTCCGTTGGACAGTATTCTCCTTAAGATCACAACTTGAAATCCATCACTTACATACAAATTCACATTGTGTACTGGCCATATCCAGCAAATGCAAATTTGTATTCTCTGCTCATTTCTTCCATCAGAATTCAGAACTTTGTATTGCTTTACAGATTTACAGTAGATCTTTATGTAGTCAAGCTATTAATTATATCTTAGTTAATTCGCTGGAAATATCTTCTTTTAATATGTCACTTTTGTGTTAACTGGTCTATTATATCATTCGTAGAATAAAAGTTTTCATTTTCACATAGTCAAAAAAATCTATCTTCTTTTCCTAAGAGTTTTCATAACTTTGGTTGAATGGGATATTCAAGCTGTGGGAATTTTAAGAGAGTTACGGAGATTTTAGAACTAGTGTTCCAGGGGGTTACATAAGAACATTTGGAAATGTTAGAGAGGCTGGTGCCACTGGGAAAGAAACTTTGGGAGAGATGCAGATATTTAAGGAGAAATTCAGGGAGATTTTGCCATGAATTTCATCTTCTTTTCCCACAAAACTTCCATAAAATTATATCACTCCAGTTCTTAGGAGTTGACTTTTTTCCTGAGGTGGGGGTGTCAGTTGTTTGCTGTTGATCTTAGGACATGCTGGGATTCCACCATTGCAGCCACCCTCCTGTTAGCCAGTTGAAAACTGTAAGCTACCTCGAAAGAGACATTAACATGTATGTTTGTGTACCTGACAATATGTTTGTATGCATACCAGCACATGAAAATCCACAGTTACTTGCACAGATACTTGAAAAAAAATCTCTAAAGAAAGTTCTGAGAGTCACTAATAATTCATTCGGTATTGCTTACAATTCCTTCAGATCCTCCACACTATTAATTTCCATAACACATACTTACCTGCATCTGTGATTTGCAGATTTGAAACGTCTCATCTCTGGAGGGGGAGGAAAGAACTAGCAGCTTTTAATTTCGGTTTTGTTTTGTTTGGCAAAGGAGGGTGGGGCTAAGGCTCATGAATACATTCTGAAAAAGAGGACTTGTCAAAAAGAGGCTTAAATCTAGTAAGTCCAATAAATGAACAAACCAATCAAACCAAATGAAGCAAATGGTATCTGCTAATCATAGCATTATTTTTACTCATGACGGCTAATTTTTAACAACTTGATTGTGAAATAATTTACATAATTCAATTATTTCAAGTGTAAAATTAAATAGCTTTTAGTATGTTCAAAGAGATATGCATCCATCAACATCATCAATTTTAAAATATTTTAATTACTTCAAAAAGAGACCTCATACCCACTAGCCATAATCCCCCAACTCCTCTACCTCCCCCACTCCCAGCCATAGGCAACCACTAATCCACTTTCTGTCTCTCTGTATTTGCTTAACCTGGACATTTTATATAATGGAATTATGCAGTGTGTGGTCCTTTGTGACTTTTAAAATTTATATTAATTTATTTTTATCTGTTATTAATTATTCATAATAAGTATTTAATTAACTTATTTTTATTAATGCATTTTATGTTTAGAGGAGTTTTACACTCACAGAAAATTTGAGTGGAAAGTACAAAAAGTTGTTCCCATTCAAACCCTGTCTTCACACATGCACAATCTACCCCCTTATCAGCATCCTGCATCTCAGTGGTAGATTTGTTACAATCCATGAACCTACACTGACACAACTTTATCACCCAGGGTTCATAGTTTACATTAGGGTTCTCTAGGTGTTGTACGTTCATTGGGTTTTGACAAATGTATGATGACATGTATCCACCATTTCAGTATCGTACAGAATAGTTTTACTGCCCTAAAAATCCTCTGTACCCCACCTATTCATTTCTTCTCCCCCCCTAGCCTTGGGAGCCAGTTATCTTTACTAGCTGCATAGCTTTGCCTTTTCCCATAATGTCCTATAGTTGGAATCATGTAGTACATTGCCATATAGCCTTTTCAGATTGGCTTCTTTCACTTAGAACTATACAA
Source organism: Camelus bactrianus (assembly GCF_048773025.1). Classification (NCBI taxonomy): domain Eukaryota; kingdom Metazoa; phylum Chordata; class Mammalia; order Artiodactyla; family Camelidae; genus Camelus; species Camelus bactrianus. The sequence continues at coordinate 14,404,452 of NC_133555.1, forward strand.
TTACGTTTCCTCCATATCTTTTAATGACTTGATAGCTCAGTTTTTTTTTAAGCACTGAAAACTGTTCCGTTGACCAGATGTAGTATAATTTGTCCACTGACCTACTGAAGGCCACTTTGGTTATTTCCCATATTTTGCAATGATGACTAAAGCTACTGTAAACATCTATGTGCAGGTTTTGTGTGGACATGTTTTCAATTAATTTGAGTAGATATCAAGGAGTGAGGGTGCTGGGTCATATGGCTAGAGTATTTTTAATTTTGTAAGAAACCACCAAACTGTCTTCTAATGTGATTGTACTATTTTGCTTTCCTCTAGCAGTGAATGAGAATTCCTAGTGTTCCACATCCTTGTAAGTACTTGGTGGTGTCACTATTCTGGATTTTGGCCAGTCTAGTAGGTGTGAAGTTATTTCATCATTGTTTTAATTTGAAATGCTCTAATGACACATGATGTTGAACATATTTTTCATTTACTTATTTGTGAGCTATGTATCTTCTTTCACGAGGTGTCTGTTCAGGTCTTCTGTCCTGTTTTCTAATAACCTGATTTCTAGTCAGGTTATTAATTTTCTTACTGTTGAGTTTTAAAAGTTCCTTATGTATTTTGGATAATAATCCTTAATCAGTTGTGTCTTTTGCAAATATTTTCTCCCAGCCTGTGGCATGTCTTCTCAGTCTCTTGACCTTGGTTTTTACAGAGTAGACATTTTTAATGGTTTCTTTCATGGAATGTACCTTTGATGTTGTAATCTAAAAAGCCATTGCTGTATCCAAGGCCATCCAGATTTTCTCCTATGTTATCTTCTAGAAGTTTTATATCTTGCTGTGTACATTTTGGCCTATGATCCATTTGAAGTATTATTTGTGAAGGGTGTAAAGTTTGTGTCTAGATTTTTTTTCTTTTTTGTTTGGTGATGACTAGTTCCAGGAAAATTTGTAGAAAAGTCCATCTTTGTTCCATTGAATCATTTTTATATCACTGTCAGTTGACTATATTGATTTGCATGTTTCTGGCTTCTCTATTCTGACCTGTTTGTCTGTCCTTTCGTCAATAGCACACTGTCTTGATTACTATGCCTTTATAGTAAATCTTCAGTGAGAAAGTGCCAGTCTAAGTTTGTTCTTCTCCTTCAGTATTGAGTTAGATATTCTGGGTCTTTTGCCTCTCTTTGTAAATTTTAGATTCAGTTTGTCAGTATTCATGAACTAACTTGCTGGGATTTTGACTGGGATTGCATTGACTCTTGTACATCATGTTGGGAAGAACTGACATCTTGACAGTACTGAGTCATTATATCCGTCAATATGGACTCTCCATTTATTTAGTTCTTTGATATCTTTCATCAGAGTTTTGTGGGGTTTTTTCACATAGTTCTTATATGTATTTTGTTGGATTTACACCAAATTATTTCATTTTGGATGATGTTAATGTAAATAGCAATGTGTTTTGAATTTCAAATTCCACTTGTTTATGGCTGGCATATAGGAAAGCCATTGGCTTCTACGACCTTGCTATAATCATTTATTAGGAACTATTTTGTTGATTCAGATTTTCTAAGTAGATGATCATATTGTCTGAGAAAAAAAGGACAGTTTTATTTCCTTTTCTCTTCCATTGTAGTATAATTGACCTACAGCACTGTGTTAGTTCCAGGTGCACAACGTAGTGATTTGACACTCCTATACATTATGAGATGATAACCATAATAAGTCTAGTTACCATCTGTTGATGTACAAAGTTATTCCAATATTTTTGACTATATTCCCCATGCTGTACATTTCATCCCCATGACTCATTTATTTTATAACTGGAAGTTTTTACCTTCTAATTTTTGTCATCTATTTCCTTTACCACCACACACTACCCTCCTCCCCTCTGGCAACCACCTGTTTGTTCTCTGTATTTATGAGTCTATTTATATTTTGTTCTGTTTGTTCATTTGTTTTATTTTTTAAATTTCACATATGAGAGAAATCATATGATTTCTTTCTCGATCTGACTTCTTTCACTTAGCATGATACACTCTAGATCCATCCATGTTGTCCACAAATGGCAAGATTCCATTCTTTTTTTATGGCTGAGTAATATCTATTGTATGTGTACCACATCTTTGTATCCATTTACCCATCAGTGACCACTTAGGTTGTTTACATATCTTGGCTATTGTAAATAATACTGCAACGAAGGTGGGGGTGTGTATATCTTTTTAAATTAGTGTTTTTGTTTTCTTTGAGAAAATACCCAGAAGTGGAATTGCTGGATCATATGGTAGTTCTATTTTTAATTTTTTGAGGAACCTCAATACTGTTTACCATAGTGGCTGTAGCAATTTTCATTCCTACCAACAGTGTACAAGTGTTCTCTTTTCTCCACATCCTCACCAACACCTGTTTTTTATTGTCTTTTTGAGCATAGCCATTCTAACAGGTGTGAACTTGTATCGCGTTGTGGTTGTATTTGCATTTCCCTGATGATTAGTGATTCTGAGCATCTTTTCATGTACTTATTGCCCATCTTTATGTCTTTGGAAAAATGTCTATTCAGATCTTCTGCCCAATTTTTAATTGGGTGGTTTATTTATTTTTGCTATTGAGTTGTATGAGTTCTTTATATATTTTAGATATTAACCCCTAATCAGATATGATTTGCAGTTATTTGCTCCCATTTAGTGAATTGCCTTTTCATTTTGTTGATGGGTTCCTTTGCTGTGCGGAAACTTTTTACGTGGATGTAGTTCCACTTGTTAATTTTTGCTTTCATTACTTTTTGCATGTTTTGCCACTTTGTGTTAGGTATGTATACATTAAGGATTTTTATGTCTTCTTAGACCTAAAAAGGTCCCTTTATCATTGAATAATGCTTCCTTTATCCTCAATAGTTTTCTTTATTTTAAAATCAGATCTGTCTGAAATTAATATAGCTACTCATACTTTCTTTTGTTTTTTGTTAGCATGGTACCTTTCTCCATCCATTTACTTTTAATCTATATATGCTCTTATATTTATGTGTGTCTTTTGTAGATTATATATAGTTCTTATTTTCTGATCAACAATGATAATCTCTTTTTAATTGGTGTATTTACCATTGACATTTAAGATGATTACTGATGTAGTTGGATTAATACCTACCATATTTCTTCTCTTTTTTATTTGTTGCCCTTCTTTGTTCCTGTTTTTGCTTCCCTACATTATTTTGCCTTTTATGGTTTTAACTGAGCCTTTTTTTATAATTCTGTCTTTCTTTCTTAGCATATCATTTTTTAAAGCTTTTTAGTAGTTACCCTAGAGTTCACAGTATATTTTTACAGCTAATCCAAGTCCACTTTCAGATATCCCTGTACTGTTTTACAGGTAGTGTGAGTACAACATAATAACAAAATATTAGTAATTTCTCCCTCTCATCCTTTGTATAATTGTTGTCTTTCATTTCATTTACATGTATCCATACACACACACACACACACACACACATAATAAAATACATTGTTGATGTTTTAAACAAACTGTAATTTATTAGAAGAATAAGAAAGATAAAAGTTTTTATTTTACTTTGACTTATTTATTTTCTGATGCTCTTCCTTTCTTTATGCAAATCCATGTTTCTGACCTGTATCATGTTCCTTCTCTCTGGAGAACTTCTAACATGTCTTGCAAGGCATGTCTGCTGGAAACAAATTTCCTTAATAGTTTTAAGAATGTGTGTATTTCTCTTTCACTTTTGAAGGACAGTTTCTCAGGGTACAGAATTCTAGATTAGTGGGATTTTTTTCTCACACCACTTTAAATATTTTATCCTGCATGATTTCTGCGAAGTCAAATGTAATTCTGATCTTTGTTCCTCTATAAGTAAGGTGTTTTATCCCCTGCCTCTGGCTTATTTCAGGAGGTTTTCTTTACCTTAGATTTTTTGAAGTTTGACTGTGATGTACCTGGGTATAATTTTTATGGCATTTATTCTGCTTGTCTTTTTTATGAGCTTATTGGACCTGTGGTGTCATTTCTGATATAAATTTGGAGAAATTCTTGGTCACTACTGCTTCAGATAATACTTCGGTTCCCTTTTTCTCTTTCTCCTTGTTCTCATATCACTATTACATAGTTCTTAGGTATTTTGTTCTTTAAGTCTTTTCATCTCTGATTTTCACCTTCGGAAGTTTTGATTGTCATATGTTCACACTTAGAGATTGTTTTCTCAGCATGTCTAGTCTACTAATGAGCCCATCAAAGCCATTATTTACCTTTTTTTTCCTTTAGAATTTCCATCCCTCTGCTTACATTACCCTCTATTTTTGTAAATTGTCTACATTTTCCATTAAATCCCTTAGCCTATTAATCGTAGTTCTTTCAAATTTCTGATCTGATAATTCTTGTCATATCTGATGCCTTTTCTGATGTGTATTCAGCATCTTAACACTGTGCTTTTTGCCTTTTAGTATGCCTTATCATTCTTCTGCTGAAGGACAGACAGGACATACCAGGTGAAAAGAACGGGCCTTTACTAGTACGGTGGTAAGGTGTCGGGGTGGGGGAGTATTCTCTAGTCCACTAACGAGGTCTCGTTGTTGTGGTGAGCCTCTGCCTCTGGACTGTGAAACTCACCCATGCTTCCGTGTCTCCCCCTTACCAGTCTGGTGAGACAGGATGACTGGAGGTACTGGAGCTGTAAGTTTTCCTTCCTCCATGTGTGAAGCTAGAGGGATCTGGATTGGGGTATTTTTCCTTGGAAGAAGTGTTAGGCTCTTATAAAACCCCAGCAGGTTAGACAATAGTGAAACAGTTTCTCCTGAAGGCAACCTTTGTTAAAAAGAAAAGAATGCTCTGCCTTATTTCATAATGGTTCCTTTTCTCGTCCCCTGCCAGAAAAATGAGGGGATTTTCGTCTACCATTCACAGTGAGGGCCTGGTAGAGGTGCTGGATGTGAAACTCACAAAAGTGTGGGGGGCTACCTATGTCTGAAGTCCCTGGAGTGTTCACTCTCAGACTTGTCCACTCTGAGCCTCCGACAATTCATCACTCACGGTTCAGGTTTCTCTACCCCTGGACTGGCTCCCCTGGAAGTTTCTGCAGGTGGGTTTCTGCTCTAGTAAGCTGTGGCCCTCTGTATTTACCTGTTTGTGTCTCCAATTTTGGAAGCAGTCGGTTTCTCTGGGATCCCACTTCTCTGTCAGATCTAAGAAGAGTCGTTTATTTTTCAGTTTGTTCAGCTTTTTGCTTGTTGTCAGAACGGAATGGTGACAGCTAAAATTCTTAAACACAGACCAAAAACCAGAAGTCAGAGTGAATGGCCCATTTTTAACTTGGTTATATGCCTTTTTATTATTAGTTGTAATTGTCCATAGTCACTTAGATTTTATGCTCTAGTTTCAGAAAGAAAATTATTCTACTTTACAAGACATGATATTTAATTATACCATTTAATTGAGCTGGACATGAATAAGTAAGTGAAGAATAAATGGGTCATTTAGGACAATTTAAAATTTTAGACCTGAAACTCACGAATTTCAGCTGTTTTTATTATTATTATTACTACTATTATTATTTTTTATTATTATTACAGTAAACACTCTGATTTTATAAACCATTTTTTAGCACTGACTTTAAAATTTTATATCATGCTCTTGACCAGAAAAATAGTCTAATGGTAGTCACATTTGACGTCCAGCATACTGTTTTTGGCAACTTCTTTTAATAAGATTTTGAGATTTAAAAAAAAAAAATCTGTGCTTCTGGAATGTCAGGAAAAGTGTTGAAATACATTGGTCTGCAGCTGTAATAAAGTTAGTGTGATCTCCTTGGGAGCTTATACTGTCCTGGGAGAGAGTATAATTTTATTCTCTCAGACTGCTTGTGTGTCCCTTCTCTGGTTCACATACAAACTACTGGTATGAAAGAAAGGGTGATCTAGACCAGAGTTACTGGGGTTTTTAAAAATCTACATTGGGTTCTTGGCACAGTCAGCTTAAAATAATCCTACAAAGGTGCATCTTGATTACTAAATACCGCAGACTGTTCTCCCTCTCTCCCTCCTGATGGGAGGAACCCGAGGAAAAGATAGAAGGGAAGGAAACCCATTGTGTATAGTTCATATGGGTCAGCTACCCACAAAAGAGACAGTGTGACAGGAACAGGATGGATCTGGAGGGCTGTGGCGCCTGCTGTTTTCCAAAGACGGCTGCAACAACACGCTTTGCCCAACATGCTCTTCTTTCAGTATGACTGACACTCTTCTCCATCAAGTGGAAAAATGTATGCCTCTCCCTTTGACCCTAGTAGGCCTTTGTGACGGCCCTGACCAGTGAAGACCAGCAGGAGTGATGCTCTGTGATTGCTGAGGCTAGCTCATAAAAATGCCTGCACTTCCACCTTGTTCCACTGGTGCAATTTCTCTTCGAATCCAGCCACCATAACATGAAGAAGCCCAAGTAGACTGTGCAGAGGTCTACCTCCAGAGGAACTAAGGTCCCCAGCCCGTAGGTGTGGCTGAACTCCCAGTCAGTAGCCAACACTGCTCTCCAGTCATGTAGATTGGCTGGCTTGTCCCAAATCACGCTGCACCAGCTGATGACGTTCACAACAGAGATGAGCTGTTCTCCCTGAGCTCTGCTCAGATTGTGCATTCCTGAGCAGAATAAATGATCATCATTTTTTTAAGCTACGAAGTCTTGGAGTAATTTGTTACATACCAAGAGTAATTGGGACTAAAAGTAAACATAAGACATTTAGGACAACTTGGTCAAGTTTCAACAAGGCTTTTTATTCCTTTGTATCAGTGGACTTTCTTTTTCATATACTAGCCTTATCATTCTACAAGGGACAAATCTACCCCAGGTATATTTTAAACCTCTAGTATGAGGGTAAAAACAAAACAAAACAAAATTACATTTGATCTATGAGTTAAATTGTTACTCGGGATAGGTTCTTGGGACTTGAAATAGTTTCATTCTATGTCAGAATTGTTAGATCAATTCAGAATAACCCTTGGGTGATTCACATTGACTAATGATGAATCTATATGAACCTATAGAAATCTATCACCATGTTGAATTATTTCAATGACTATTGTTTTTAAATGACAAGTACATCAGGGCCGTCTAATATCACGGAAATGAGCCTTGTGCTTGACATGTAGTACCTGTTTCCCAAATATTAGTTTTCTTACACATCTTCGAGAATGAAAATATACACAGGAGTGCTGTTCTCAGCTTATAAAGCCAGCACTAAACAGCCTAACTTAATGATAATGTTATGCATTTATTAACTGCAGAATTTTAGAGTTAGGGAAGATCTGAGTGATTATCTTGAACCTTGTATTTTCAAGAGTGAAGATGAAGAATATAAAATCTCAGAAGGTTTAAAGATTTTTATTCCTAATTGATCATTAGTATCAGCTAAAGGGTCTCCTCTTTCTAGTCCATTCTGATTTAATTGTTCTGTGAAGCAAACTAGGCATTTCTGGTTTGTTTGTTTTTTTTAAAGACTCTCCAGCTGAATTTGCTGTACAGTGAACACTCAGAGCTACTGGGTTTAGTGAACTGGGTCACCTTGCGTTTTTCAAAGCACTGACTAGGTATTCAATAGGCAGTATTAAATAAGGCAGAATGAGACCTATTCTATTTCCAATTTTGTTTCAGTCTTTTAGGTTAAATCAAGGAGAGTAATTCAGTATGGTGTTAGGTTTATCACTAATGATTCTCTAATTATTGCTAATCTCCTTTTTTAATTAAAAGAAGGCAAAGGTTCCAGTCTCAGAGACTTTGACAGCATCCAGCTAGTGTCCATTTATGTTATTTTGGACAGTGTCCATTTGCATTATTTTTTACTCACTGTATTCATTCTGACAGTTAACAGTTAGCAGTTTTCTGTGCTAGGTAAAAGTACACATTTTCTGTATTGACTTACATATAATTTAAGTTTAAGAAAGTTAATCAGCTTAGGAAAGAATTAAGTAAATAATAGAGCATTTAGTACTGGAATATAGCAAAAAAAAAAAAAATACAGAGGTGTATCTCTAATGACTGATGTTTAGAAAACACTGAGGTCCCATCACTGTGGAAACAAGCACTGGGTATCCTGAAATCACCAGCTTCCAGTAAGATGCTCCACAAACACTGCACTGGCTGGAAAAAAATAAATCCCAAAGTTGTTAATATGAACTTGATGTTAAAATAGAAAAGCTCATACCTTTAAGGTAACTTGGGCATTTGATACAATTTTAAATATGCATGAAGGATCTTTGACCAAATTTTTATCTTTCATGCATCACTTTCGAAACAGTTATGGCAAAACAAGCTGGGCCCTAAATCTTGTAGTGGAACAGTTATTCCAGCTTGTTGGGATCAAAGAAAGTCAAAAACTTTTGATGTGAACAGGTTACATATAAACTGTGTTAGCCATCACCTGTTCGGACAACTAGGCCTCAGACAGTTTCAGATAAAATTATTATTTTTTTTACATTTTTTATTGATTTATAATCATTTTACAATGTTGTGTCAAATTCCAGTGTAGAGCACAATTTTTCAGTTATACACGAACATATATATATTCATTATCACATTTTTTTCTCTGTGAGCTACCATAAGATCTTGTATATATTTCCCTGTGCTATACAGTATAATCTTGTTTATCTATTCTACAATTTTGAAATCCCATCTATCTCTTCCCACCCCCCCCACCCCATTGGCAACCACAAGTTCGTGTTCTATGTCTGTGAGTCTATTTCTGTTTTGTATTTATGCTTTGTTTGTTTGTTTTTTTAGATTCCACATATGAGCGATCTCATGTGGTATTTTTCTTTCTCTTTCTGGCTTACTTCACTTAGAATGACATTCTCCAGGAGCATCCATGTTGCTGCAAATGGCATTATGTTGTTGGTTTTTATGGCTGAGTAGTATTCCATTGTATAAATATACCACATCTTCTTTATCTAGTCTTCTGTTGATGGGCATTTAGGCTGTTTCCATATCTTGGCTATTGTAAATAATGCTGCTATGAACATTGGGGTGCAGGTGTCATCCTGAAGTAGGGTTCCTTCTGGATATATGCCCAGGAGCGGGATTCCTGGGTCATACGGTAAGTCTATTCCTAGTCTTTTGAGGAATCTCCATACTGTTTTCCACAGTGGCTGCACCAAACTGCATTCCCACCAGCAGTGCAGGAGGGTTCCCTTTTCTCCACAGCCTCTCCAGCATTTGTCATTTGTGGATTTTTGAATGATGGCCATTCTGACTGGTGTGAGGTGATACCTCATTGTAGTTTTGATAAAATTATTGATCAGTCAGAAAAATTAAAACTGTTCCCAAGGTGAGGTCCCATTTTCATGTTTCAGCGGTTGCCAGTCATTTCTGTTGCTTGGGCACGCTGTGTACATTTGTAACATAGGTGGTCTTGTTGCAGCCATTTGCATTTGGTGGGGGGCAAGGTTTCACTTGGTTGGTCAGAAATACAGAGGTGAGTCATGTCTACCACCAGTTTCTTCAGGAAACTTCACAGAGAAAAACACCACTCAGGTTCCAGAAGTTACCTGTGTGTTCGACTGTTTGCAAGGCTGTGTATGATTTACATGCAGTGTCAGGGCTTGGAAGGCAACCTGGTGTTGGGATGAATAATTAATATTGGAATCTATACAATAACAGGCTGTGAAAAGTGATTTTAAAAAAAAGGGGGGGAGAACCTTCTGTTCTACCTTGCCTTCCAAATAGTTGTCAAAATGTCTCCACCCCCCCTTAAACTGGAAAAATGATGCTTCTTGGCAGCCCAGCAGTAGCATTTACATCAAGAGTGCTTCCTAGGAAACTGGTTTCTGCCAGTGGTTTGTGATATTGAACGTTCATGCTACATTTGCACTGTTCAAGAAGTTTCTGTGGGTTCCAGGGTTTATGTTATACCTTGATTTTTAGCATATTGTAGATATCACTTGTGCTTTCTTCTTACCTGTAATTAGTAATGATCCATCTGCTTACTGATTTTCACCTGGCTTGGGTTAGCACATCATGTAGTGTTTTTCTTTCAATGCACAGCGGTTTTTAAATTACATCAAAAATTCTATTAGCATCATCACCTAAGAAAATACAGGGAAAAGCTAATAAGCTCCTCTTCTATTTCATTTCATGCACACTGGATTTTCCTTTGCCATTTTTTCAAATCTGGATTTGATTTACAAATCCATATACTGTTTATACCTGTAACATGGTCTGGAAATGTGATCTTTTCTAGGAGAAATCTATATGATTAGATGAAAAAATAATTAGACAATTAAGTAATTCTAGCAAAGCTTAAAAATATTTTCAAATATAAGAGAAATTACTGTTGTGAAGATGTGAATATGAACCTCTAGTGTAGACCATTTTCTTCTTACCCTCTGTTGCTCAGTAGCTTATACCCATATTGCAAATCTTAGCGCAACTATCAATACATTGAGATGCCAGAAAATCATAGATTCCTCTATGTACTCTGAACTTGCATTACATTGTAATTTTACTTTGATTTGTTGTAGTCATTTGATTAATGGCTGTCTTTCAGCTGTAAGATCCATGAACATAAAGACGGTTTTCTTCCAACACCATTGTATCCCCAGATATAGCCGTTGCTTAAAAAAATAATTTTGAATGAATGATCCTATTTAAAAAGATAGCACTACTTTTGAGAAAGAGCTAAAATTCATACGACATAGGGAATGTCTTCCTCTTCTTAAACCTGTGTTTAAGTCATAGGAATAGGCTTCTCCCACTGCCAAAAGCTCTATTTTCAAATAATTCTGTGAACAGAAATAGAATAGAATAGAAATAGAATAGAAGAAAGCCTTTCTTTCTGGAAAGACTGGGAATTACTCTGCTGCACTTTGAGGGGGACTTTTTAAGAGAAAGGGAGACAGGGAAGTACAGAAAACGAAGCTTTGCCTCTGCGTCTTCCCAGTTCTAGTCTGTTGTATTTGAGGGAACAGGGAGAAAGGTGGATGTAGGAAAACAGTACAAAGACTAACTAGTTTAATGGACAATAAAGTAGAAGCTATTTTTATTCAGAGTTATTAGTGTTCCTAAGAATTTATTCGAAGATTATTCATGTTGGTAATGTCCATACATTTTTTTATGTGAATTCTGTTTATACTGTAAACAATGACAAGCATGCCTCTAATTATATGTAAATAATAGATGCAATTTTACTGATAAATGTATTGAAAAATTATCAAGTACTGTTTACCACATTTAGACTAATTTTACTTGTATTTTTTTTGGACATTCCTGTCCTATCCCCTTTATCATAATTAATCAGTAATGAACTATTTTCTAACCTTTAACAGTGAAAATTGATGGGGACAGAAACTGGTTTGATGTAAGTGAAAATTCCCTCTGGAATTTCCTTTTCATTTTTTTAACTTTTATTAAATGCTTAGGCTTAATCAATTGCATCTTAATAAGAAATTATAGAATGTTCTAATTAATAGCACTTCTATTGTTATTAAACATTTAATTCTTCTGGAAGAAATTGAAGTTTATAACCACAGTCGCGTTATTTGATCACTTCAGCCTACGGTCCTATTTAAAGAGAAGCAGTTAGAGCTATAGTTGTAAAGAATAATGACTGCATTTTGAGAGTCATTATATCCTACCAAACAACACAAATCATAAGTCTACAGCCCAGTGAATTTTCACAAAATGAACACACTCAAGTAACCAACACTAAATCAGAAGCAACATGACCCATATTCCAGAAGTCCCCAATGTGCCTCATTGCAGGGCACTGTCCGTCCAAAGGTAGCTACAGTCTAGGTTTGTTGTATAATCGATTAGTATCATTGTACTGTTTTCTATCTGATTTATATCTTTTATGTTGCGACTTAGCCATGTTGACATATGTAGTTATAGTACATTGATTTTCATGGCCTAACAGTATTTCCTTAAGTGAGTGTTCCACTACTTATTAATCTATTGTGATGGACATTAGGCTGTTTCCATTCAGTAGCTATTATGGACAGTCCTGCTATAAACGTTCTTGTAAATGTCTTTGATAAATGCATGCACATATCTCTGCAAAGTATATACTTAGGAATGGAATTGCCAGGTTGTAGATTATACATATCCTGCCTTAGTAGGTATTTTTTAAACAAGATTCTAAGGTAGTTGCGCCAGTCTACACTGGCATTAGAATGATAAGAGTTCGGTTGTTACATGTCCTCATCAGGACTGGAAATTTCCTGCTTCTTTCATTGTATACATATGGTGTGTGCCATGTGATTTTATTTAACCTTTATTAAATAAACTTATTTTAAATTTGTAAAAATAACTTGTTCCCCATGTATATCTATTACCCTGACGGGTATACATCGAAAGAGCAGAGATCGTGTATAAAACACTTCTCTACGCTCAAGTGAATCTCATACGGCAAGTGTTCAATGACCTTTTGTTAAGATGCATCTTGATTCTATATATTGTTCCATTAAACAGCAGTAGATAGGGTGAGAGCAAAAAAGCACTTAGAAGAGAAACAACATGAATATATTCTATTGAGAGAGACAATAATTAAGGACAAGTTCCTTCTTAATTTTTGTTATTTTCCTTAAATGTATTGATCCACTCTACTTCATGTTGGTACAGAAAAAAAATCAGTGGTTCCTACTGTCTACATGTTCATTGCTTCCTTTTTCACCCTACAGTGTAAAAAATAATTAAAAATTATATTTCCCCTGATGGTGAGCCTAGCTGCATTCCTTCAGGAAGATGGTTTGGTTATTACACAGTGTAGCTAAGTTATGTCTCTCTTCACCCATCAATACCAGAGTGAACAGAAGTAACAAGTCCAACATTAATCTCTTCCTCACCCCTTCAGGAGGCAAAAACCAGCTTATATGCCTAAAAGCTATATGCATGTGTCTAAGGACATAAAGAAAGTCCAGGTTCCAATTCTCTTTTTTACCCAACTGCTTTCAGAATAAGCAAATAAATGCAGGGAAGGATAATAACTCACCCCACTGCCTTGATGGAATTTAATAGTAACCATTCTTACTTCACTGAAAATAAGAGATTTCTATAGAAATGATAATCAACCTCCTGTGAGTATATGGAGCTCATAAAACCTGAAGAGTTTCTAAAGGTCAGCGAGCATTGAAGGTTTTGTCCTGGGGATAAATTTGTAAATAGCCCTGAGGAAAAAGAGAGAGAGGGAGGGGAAGGAAAAAGTTTAACTTGATGAAAGTAAAATGTGCAAGCTTAACAGTTTCTGGATTATCATTTAATTACAGCCATCAATCACCTCACATCTGCCTTTTCCCAGTACACAGGAAGTTTAAGCTAAAGCCATACAATCCAACCAACAGAGAATAGATACCCCATTAAGAATCCTATGGATGGGAAGCAATATTTAAGAAATTACCCTATAGGAGATCTTAGGAAATGACCTAAAAGCATGATAGGAGAATCTATCTTTCAACAAATACTTGGAAAACCCAAGACTAAAACTATCCTTTTAATTAATAAAACAAATCACTGATCACTTCCTCTGCTGTACCAGTTTAGAGATTTTCCAGTAAGTGATCATTTCCCAAGGGCTTTGCTTTCCAAATCATTTTATTTCAATCCATACTTTTACTAATGCATGACACTGGCCTGCAGTTAGTCATTTTATGAGTGTGATTTTACATTCTTTTAAAACGAGGACCATTTGAAGTTGAGCTTTTAGAAATACATTTGCTTCATTAATTGGCTTTGTGGAGCACCCACCAATGTCTTTATGGACAGCTATTATTTTTTGGTTTAAAATGTTTTAATTTATTTTTTATTGAGGGGTTCATACTGACTGTCCCTAAATTCTATAGCAAAGGAATTAAATAGCATTAGTCTTTTTAAATGCTCCAGTGTGTTCAGAAAAGTGTTTCAACCGTGATAATCCCCTTGTCGGGCCGCGTTTATCTCCCAGCAGATACCTAAATGCTTCCCTCTTCTTCTCAGGCAGATAATTGCAAGGAGGTTGGAACCAGAGAAAAAAGTCGAGCTGGTGCTGAGCAGTGGATATAAAAAGAACTGTCACCCTGGTGGAAGTAAATGACTCTGAGACTGTAATCTCTGCCCTTATTTATTTTTGAAACCATAAATGCCCAGGGGAAAGCGTGCCATTTATTTAGCTACAGAAGTCCGTGTCTGCAGTCATGTATGGCTTTTAATGTGTTTCTGTGTCTGTCCTTTCCATTGTTGCAGTCTTCTGCCTTATAACCACCTTGGTCTTCTCTCTAAATATAGCTTTTATCCCAATGGTGTTATTGGCCATAGCCTTCAAGATTTTTTGTATTTTCAATATAGTGATATGTTCATTACCTGTTTTTTCCAACAGAGTTCATCAGGCGATTTAATGATCAGAAACATTCAGTTGAAACACAGTGGAAAATATGTTTGTATGGTGCAGACGGGGGTAGACAGTGTTTCATCTGCCGCCGACCTCATAGTTAGAGGTAAATATTAACGGCTTGATGTGTTTTTTTTTTTAATTTTGCATCTTAACTGATCATTTCTTACGGAAGGAAAGACCATGATGAGATAGCTTATGAGCATGCGAGTTACAGTATTGCTTTGATTCCCATCCCCCACTATAGACCAGAAGACGTGACAATACGGATGGCTAATTCAAAGAAATAAAAATCTCAACTTTGCCATTCAAATAGCTCACACTGTAATAAGCATCCCACAGCTGCTGCCAAGCTCATGTGTTTTTGAGCATGCCATTAATTCAGCGATGTTTAGTATGAAGGAGAATTGTGATATTGTGTGTGTGTGTCTCCTTCCAAAGAAACCAGAATCATCCAGGATGCCTGAGAAAATTTGCCAATCTGAGCTCCTGTCCAGAGTACTGATTTGCTGCTGGGCTGAAAAATGACCAGAGTGCATCATAGAATAAAACAGCTTTAGATAACAGAATAGGAACTACAGAGATGTACCAGTATATGAATGCAAAAGGCATCAAGCCAAAAGTAAAGCATGTTGAATTTGGAAAGGTGCAGGAATCCTGCTGAACAGAGGACTCAAAAAGCAGATGTCATTTGCAATTGTGGAGTATTAGGATTTTGGAATCCCTGACTCACATCCAGGTTTAATATCTAACAACAGAAATGTGAAAGTTAAAAAGTAGTAGCTTTCTTGCAGGGTAAATGTCCTTTTTTTCCTAAGTTTTTTTTCCTGTGTTTTAGTCTCCTCTAACTATATTCAAGTGCCTAAAAGTAAGACTGTACAAATCTCAAATTTATTTTTACGTCATTGTGTAATCCTAACGAAAGGGCTGCCCCTCGTCTCTTCCTCTTGGCTCATGTTGATAAAGAGCCTCCATTCACCTGCTGGCCAGGTTTCCCTGTGTCAGGCACCCTGCACAGCTGTGCCCAGTGGCCCTCACCAAGGTCAGAACTTGACTGTGGTGGTGGTTTCACTGGGGTATCCATCTATCAAAATTCATCAAATTGTACAAAAAAAAATTTATTAAACACTATAGGCTATGGTTTTATTTTCTGTACTATTTCAGACACACTTTTTTATTTCTTTGAGCTCTGGCTTTAAATCTGGATTTGTTCCCTAAGTGTTTTTGAAATTGGGATCCATTGGCGATGTTAAAGTGTCACGTGACTTGTTCTCCACTTTGATAGAGGATGACATTTATGGCATTGCTCACCGTGGTTTGCATTATCACCTTTCTCAGGTTCACCTGGACCACCGGAAAACGTGAAGGTAGATGAAATTACAGATACAACAGCTCAACTATCTTGGAAAGAAGGTACAGACAACCATAGCCCGGTTATCGCCTATTCTGTCCAGGCGCGGACACCCTTCTCTGTGGGTTGGCAGACGGCCTCAACAGGTAAAGGGGGAGATACAGATGCCACCAGTACTATAAACGGATTTCAGGTCAGTGCTCAGACATACAGACTTTCACCTCTGTGAAATACTCCTTTGTAGTGCCTGAGGTCATTGATGGGAAAACGCACACAGCTACGGTGGTCGAGTTAAATCCGTGGGTGGAATATGAATTTCGAATTGTGGCCAGTAACAAAATCGGAGGTGGAGAACCCAGTTTACCCTCAGAAAAAGTAAGGACTGAAGAGGCAGGTTAGTGTTTTTGTTTCCTGAGTAATGGTTTCATAGGTTTTCCTGAGTATGTGTTTCCACTTCCCCTGGCCTTGGTCTCCAGGTCAGCAGGGGTTCAGCCTCAAATGACCCACTGTTGCAATTATCTGACCCATCTAATGGCAGACTGGCCATCTGGCATTTGTCAACAGACTCATATGTAAGTGATTCTGATGTAGCAGGACATTTGCAGGAGTTCAGTGTATCATCAGCATTCATTAGTGCATGTGGAGTGAATATGTTTTTGTCACTTAAGGTTATAATTACTCTCTGACATAGTCACCCTGTTAACAGGGGAAGCGTTGTTTTCATTTACAACAAGCATTGACAGATTGGTAGGATAATGACATTTGGGAGTTCTACTGCTAGGAAATCTCATTCTGCTACCAAGCACAGTGAACGAGCTTCAGCGATTGATGAATAGGTATATTTTGGCCCCTCACATATTAAAATAGGAGAGAATCATTGTTGAAACTTTCCGTGTGGGGCAACTATTAATATTAACCATTAGAGTCTTTGTAATGCTAAAAATATCCTAATGTTAAAACTGAAAAGTAGAAAGTATACATGCTATCACATTATTGAGGTATCAGAGAAGATCTGAAGACTTTCCTTTTCAGAATCTGTAGTATCAACTAAGTGACTAGAATTGTGTTTGAAATACAGCCAGTACGTCACTTTAGGAATGAAGCCAAGATAGAGTTATGGAGTACATTTCAATAACTTTAGTGATGCTTTTACTCAGGACCATGCATATAATGCCTATGTCAGGTATTGTGAGAAGTTGGAGAACCATGTCTGTCTTGGTTCTTTGCTCATTTATTCACAGAACACATATTTAGGGAGCATCTGCTGTGTGCTGAGCACTTTCTAGGTGTGATGGATACAGCTGTGAATACAACAAAGACCAGCCTTCAGGGAACATGTCTTCTAGGTGTGCCGTGGGATTTACCTAGCATAAAGTTCTCAGTGTCAGTGAGAAGTCTGATGCCTCTGCAAGATTCATAGAGAATATCTCATAACAGGACTTGAAGATTTGAGTCTGGGTCATTTTTATATACAGTCAATAATGTTCTGAGATTTAGATCTCTACTTGGAATAATCACAAGTTACATGTTCATGCTGGCTTGATTTACCATCACTTCTGGTGACTCGCTTTTTCTTATTTTATTAACCTTCGTACTGAGTCATTTTTTTCTTACTATTTGAGATACTTTGAATCTTTAAAAATTTTATGCAAATAGAAATGTGATGATCTCCCCAAAAGATATATATATATATATACACACACATATATATTGCATATATATGTACCTGTGCACACACACACTTAACACATGTGTAATCTGCCAATGATCAAATTACTTCAGATTTTAAAAGTAAGCCGCACTGAGTCTTCTTTCAGACAAGCATTACCAAATGCAAATCGGGTTTCATCTCTTCTCTCTAACCTATACAGTTCCAGAAGTGCCTCCTTCAGAAGTCAGTGGAGGAGGTGGAAGCCGGTCTGAACTGGTGATAACCTGGGATGTAAGTGTCTGGGCAGAGTCTTCCCCCTCAGGGTGATGCTCTTCCCACAGTCTTGGCTTCCTGTTGGTGCTAGTGGTGCTGACGGTGGTGGCGGTACCAGAGGCTAATATTTTGGAACGTTCACTCTGTGTTAATCACTGTTCCCAGCATTTTGCTTATTTTTTTCACTTCATTCTTGCAACATTTTTTAGATGAAAACGTTAAGGCATAGAGATATTAAATAATTCACCCAAGTTCATGTAAATAATAAACGTGGGGTGAGAGTCAAGTCCTGGCTCTTTACTCGGGAGCTGCCCTCAGGGCTCTCCCTGCAGCTGCACCCCCGCTGATGGTGTACACCCCTCTTTTCCAGCAGGTGCTGTTTCCTGGCCATTGTTTCAGCCCTTGCTTTACATCATAATTAGGAAGAATGTTAATTAACACAGTCAGAAGGCACTGGTTTTATTTATTTTATCTGAAAATGTCGAGGAAAAAAATTTAAAAATCAATAGATCATGATGGTGGGTCAGTAGTAATTTCTGACACGATGCAAATACAGTTTTGAGTTTAATACATTGTTTTTACTTCCTCTTTTTAAGTTTCACTCTTTTGCACTTAATCATCATATCAATGTGTGATTTTTTGCCCCATGAAGTCAACACTAGGGATTAGATGATTTTTATTTGATTTAGAGATGCAATATATTCAACTGAAAGTGTATCTTTATTACTCACAACTCAAATGGGGGCTGCAGGACGCTCAAAAAATCTGAATAATTTTGGAGAATTTCAGTTAGTTATCTGGATGGCTATGAAAGAGTGCCATGTGTCTATTTAAAAGCAGCTGACTGTTCCTCTGACCTTTTTCTCTTTTTTTAATCTAACCACTTAATAAAACATAGACTGTTATTCGATGGCTTTTACAAAAGATTTTGTTTTACAGCTGCATTTATTTTGGTCTTTCCTCAGGGGTAAGCGTGATTTAATGTATCTTTGCTTTACAGCCAGTCCCTGAAGAACTACAGAATGGTGAAGGTTTTGGTTATGTTGTTGCTTTCCGCCCACTTGGAGTTACCAACTGGATCCAGACAGTGGTCACATCTCCTGAGACCCCGAGATATGTCTTCAGGAATGAAAGCATCCTGCCCTTTTCACTGTATGAAGTTAAAGTGGGTGTTTATAACAACAAAGGTGAAGGACCGTTTAGCCCAGTGACCACAGTATTCTCTGCAGAAGAAGGTACAGAAACGTTACAATTATACAGATGGTCTTCGACTTAAGATTTTTCAACTTTACAGTGACGCGCACGTGACCCACCCATTCACAAGAAACTGTACTTCGAGTTTTGAATTTTAATCTTGTCCTAGCGACATGTAGTAAAATAATCTCTCGTGATGCTGGTAGCAGCAGCCACAGCTCCGAGTCAGGCAGGCAATCACAAGGGTAAATGATGGATACACTTAGGACCATTCTGTACCATTCAGCTATTCTGCTTTTCACCTTCAATACAGTATTCAGTAAATTATAGGAGATATTCAACACTTTATTGTAAAATAAACCTTGTATTGGATGATTTCACCCCACTGTAGGCCAATGCCAATGTTCAGAGCATGTGTAAGGTAAGCTAGGCTAAGCTATGCTGTTTTGGTAAGTTAGATTTTTTAGCATTTTTGACTTATGCTATTTCCAACTTATGATGGGCTTATCGAGCTGTAACCCCTTCATAAGTTGAGGAAGATCTGTATATCAGCTCCAAACTAATAAGCCCATTGGGCTCCAAAAACCAATTTGGAAGTTCTTTGTGACTTCAGATACATTTCTTCAAAAGAAGAATGAAGTCATAGTTAGATTCCTTGTCCAGGTAATGAAGATCAACCATGCCTGCTTGAGACTCAGTGGATAGTTGAAGGACATAACAATTAGTTAAAAAGCTGTTTGTGAGGAACACATTGAGTCCCAGCCTGTGAAGCAGGGACAACATGGCCTTCCACAGCTTTCTTCTTGGAGATAAGATTAAGATATCTTTGAAGTGCCCTAGTCTCAAGCTTTATCATGGTTTCTATCCCTGAGTAAATGGTTGTAACAGGATGGAGAGGGAGGACTAGAAGTGTGACACTGGAGAATGTGGAATGTGCATGTTTGAGAATGTGTCTTCCCAGTTCCAGATGCTGTAAATTCGTACCAACTCCACTCTGGACTCTCTCCATTTCTCTGCCTTTTTTTTTATACCTCTCCCAGATATTGTATTTCTTTATTTTATTTTATTTTTAAAAAATTTGTATTGATTTATAATCATTTTACAATGTTGTATCAAATTCCAGTGTAGAGCACAATTTTTCAGTCATACATGATCATATATATATTCACTGAGACATTTTTTTCTCTGTGAGCTACCATAAGATCTTGTGCATATTTCCCTGTGCTATACAGTATAATCTTGTTTATCTATTCTACAATTTTGAAATCTCATCTATCCCTTCCCACCCTCCACCCCCTTGGCAACCACAAGTTTGTATTCTATGTCTATGAGTCTATTTCTGTTTTGTATTTATGCTTTGTTTTTGTTGTTTTTGTTTTTCGATTCCACATATGAGCGATCTCATATATTTTTCTTTCTCTTTCTGGCTTACTTCACTTAGAATGACATTCTCCAGGTGCATCCATGTTGCATTTCTTTATAAGATAACAACGTTAGGACAATCCTATGAAACTGCCGTTTTCTAGCTCAAGAGCAGCTGAATATCGGCTATCTCATGTGGTTCTACCTAATTAGAATGGCAGGAGCTAACATGTATTGAATGCTTACGATCAGCCAGACATTACCTAATATGAATCTTCCAAGGAGGAGTGCCATAGAGATACTATTGTTATTTCCCATTTACACAAATGGAAAGAAAATGGAAGCTTGATGAAAAAAAATTAATGAACTTGCCAAAATCCATACAGACTCATATTGAGCTAGTATTTTTAACGCAGGGCCTTTGCTCTTGACACATTTGAGCTCATGAAATATGACCTCACAGTATCTCCTCTACCCTCCAAACCTTACAGGAAATTGCAAACACTGGCATACAATTCTCATTCCTAAAAACAACGAGACTCAGTTTTTCTTATTACCCTCTCCCTCTATTTCTATTCTTTTTCCACTGAGTTCTGAGAGAAAAAGGAACAGGCATTATAAAAATTTTTGCAAAAGAAAGAACTTTTATATTCATAGCCAGACGCCATTTGCAAGAGTTGCCAGGCAGATTTTCATTACACAGGCAGTTCAGGGGTCTGGGGAGTGATCGCAATTAACCAAGGAGTTTTCAGGCACTGCCTTCACTGTGCATCCTGAATGCGGAGGACCGGCAGTGGGGGAGGGAGGGACAGCCAGAGCCTTTTACTCTTCTTGCCTCCTGCACTTTCCTTCTCCTGTTGCCATTCCTGCCTCCACTGATGAGTTGGTTAAAGGTCTTTCTGTTCCAAATGTCAAAAAATGATTTGACTTGTCTTTGAAAAAAGTGAGGGCATTATTGGAAATGTACTCAGACCTTTTGTTGAATCAAAGGAGAAGTAAACAACGAACCTCATGAAGAGCCTTAGTCAGAGAAGCTCTGGGCCCTCAGAAACCTAGAGCCTCTCTAGGGCAGCAGAGCTGGACTGACTGGCCCCAAGTCTTCCTTGTTTCTCCAAACCAATTGCCAAATTCTCAGGAGAAAAAAAAATCTAATAGACCCATCCTTGGAGCTGGCGTCAATCAGCCATGGCTAGGGCATCATTTATCACAGAGATGGATAATAGGGGAGGAGGCATCTCTGCTCAGAGCAGTGCCCTGAGAGGGGAGAATCACTGTGAGCCCCAAGAGTTGTCCATTACAAAGGGGATCTTTTTAAAATTTGTTGTTGTTGTTGTTGTTGTTGTTGTTGTTGGGGGAGGTAATTAGATTGATTTATTGATTGATTGAATGAAGGCACTGGGGACTGAACCCAGGACTCGTACATGCTAGGCATGCACTCTACCACTGAGCTATACCCTCCCCCGGCAAAGGGGATCTTTTTACTGTGCAGAAAGCTATGTGCATGATTATCTACTTCACAAGAGTACAGGGTCTCATTTAACCTTGCCCCTCCTGTGGCCCTAGCTAGACAGGATAATCACTAAATGCTTATTGAATAAATGAACTCTGTAGACCTTGACCTTTGTTTGGCAAGACAAAAAAAGTAGCATTTGTGGGCATAGGATTTCCCATGGGGCTGTGGGAAGGAGAGGAGAGAAATAATGATAGGGAGGAAAGAACAAAGGGAAAAAGAGAGGGAAAGTGGGAGTCCCAGAAGGAAGTGCAGGAGAGGGAAGTAGAGTTGCTCTGACTGTTCACAAGTAAACGCTCATGGCTGTGATACCGTCTCTTCCTGAGAAATGGAAAGTGACCGAGACATGGTTCATGATGTCAAATACTTTTACAGAATATCTTATAATACTTTCAAATGTGTTAAAATGCTTTTTTAAACAATAAAATTTTTTAATTAACTGTAAAAATTATAATTGTATTTCACTTTCTGTTCCCAAATAGAGCCTACAGTAGCTCCATCTCAAGTCTCCGCAAATAGCCTGTCTTCCTCAGAAATTGAGGTTTCCTGGAACGCCGTTCCTTGGAAGTTGAGCAATGGACGTTTACTTGGCTATGAGGTGATTTCTTCTGCAATTAATTGACTCATGTTTCTATGTTGCTGTGATGCCTTTTCTCTTAAAAGTCTTTTTAACAATGATATCCTAGCTGAAGTCTGACTTCAGTTCTTAGGATATTTCTGCCAGTAGTGCCAATAGTAAATCACTTTCTTCCTGCTTTGTCTTATTTTTTTGGTGGCCTTGTTACTTCGAGACTCTGGAGAAGTCAGCTGTGTCTAATGTAATTCTTGCCTTCCAAGAATTCTCTTTGGTGACATAAGATGAAAGATCTAAAACAGGATAACACAAGACCAAATGTAACGAAGGTCAAAATTGGTCACACAGATAATGGTTAAAGGATGAGCGATCTTGAAAGGTGTCATAAGGGTAGTAAGGCTTAACAGGACTTTAAATAAAAAGTACGTAAATGTAGAGAACGTGGAAACATTGCAGATGGGACATGGTACATTGGAGGAGTAGAAGGAGTAGAATCCAGCTGCAGAAGGTGGTTCCTGTAGGAGAGGTGACGGCAGAAAGGTACAGCAGGGCAGGTCACAGGCAGCTTTGAATGTTACAAAGAACCATTTGACTGGACCTCATGTTTCATAGGGAGCAGTCGGAGAGAACTGGGAGCAGCTGAGCTGAGAACTGACAAGATAAAAAGTAGAGTCTTAAGAAGATTCCTCTGATGATGATATTGTAGTAGCCAGAGGTGTGATTTCACCCCCACCCACAGCCATGTTCTTAGGAAACTCCCCTCCTGACTCAGTGGCAGGCTTGCACAGGCACATTTGCAATGTGGGACCCTGTACCCCGCCACGTGTCAACATAACCTCCAGTGACTGCACCAGGGTGGCCACTGGAGCAAAGGCAGCTGACTCATGGACAGTTAAATTGAGCAAGTCAGATTCTTGTTTGTTGTGTTGAAGTAAGCAATATAGAGAGTGTATTTAGTGAGTGCAGTGCCATTATATGTCAAATGTAGGATTTATTTCAGACTTCGCAAGCAAAGGCTGTGGGCGGACAGGACAAAGCTCGTCTGCAGAGATGAGAATGGAGGGGACATACTCTCATGCAGCCCTGAAGAATGGAGGAGACAAGGCCATGGAGTCTTTAACGAGCAAAACAGAACAGCTCTTCAACTGTTGCCCTATTCTCAAGTGGACTGTCTATGTTCTTTATGTTACCTTGTCTTCCTTTTCAGTCAACTCTCTTTACATTTGAACTTAAGAGTGTTTCTGGTCTTTGTAACCAAATAAGCAGAGACTTGAATAAATATTAATGACAAAATAAAGAAAGGATAAGATAGAGCAGTGATGCTCAAAGGATGCACCATGGGCCACGTTCCCCACAATTACCTGAATTTTTGCTAAAGATGAGCCCTCAGAATCCTCCCTGGACCCACTGAACCCAAACATCTAGATGTGGGTGTTGTTAACACACGTTTTCACTGAGTACCTATAGAGAAACGTCTTCCTGCACACTGATGTATAGGTAGCACTGGTCTTGACACAGAGACACTTGATCATGGACAGAGCTGTCCAGACATAAGGAAAGCGAAGTGGTATTGAAGGAGTGAAACACCACATACATAAAGCAGAGCCAATTGATCAGCATCTCAAAGGAAGCCAAGCCCATTTGGATGGAAAATGCCTTTAATTCTATGCCAGTGAATGAAAGCAATGAAAGATGGTAGGCAACCCATAGTAGTTTCCCAGTCATTGGAGAAACACAGGTGGGATAGGAGGAACACAGATGTGAAGGAGCCTAGTTCTGAAGTCAAACCTAGGCCACATCTCAACTCTGCCACCCACTATGCTGGACAAGTTACATCAATTTTGTGAGCCTCATTTTCCTCACCTGCAGAGTGGGAACACTTAGAGGGCTAAGTGAATTAGGATTTTGAAAGGATTGAATGAGATTAGATACTTAATGTGCTTCTCACAGTTTCTGGCTCATAATAATAAGCAATGAATAAGGGTGAGCCGTGTCTCCAAAGAATTTTTGAGATATTAGTTTATAGATTTCTCCCTAGGAAATATTTTCAAGCACTTCCTCATCTTCAAGCTCCTTTGCCTCACAAGAGCTGGTGACAGCTATCAAAGGGAGTCATCTGCAGGATCCCTTCCTTCCTCATTTTGTTTCCAAAACTTAAGCCTTTGTTCCATGTATCCTGGAGGGTAAGAACAGAGAAAAGGCCACAGAGGAAAAAATAAAAGAGAAACTTCGGGTGACATTGGAGGAAACAAAGATTTGAGGCTGACAAAATTCTCCTGGACCCCACACCTTTCTCCCTGGCAGTGCCCAGGTTGGGGGCAAGACCGCAGATGGGGACAGCAGTGCTTCCTATGCTCAGCAGTGACGTCTCCTTCCCCAAGTGTGGCAGAATGGCCCAGACCAAAGGGATTAGATCAGTGTCAAAGTGAATTCCTTCAGCAGGGCTTTGGGAAGGGAGCCCCAGGAGTGACTCAAGTCATATTTTCCCATTAGGTGAGCAGTATATGGAATTTAATGCTAAATCAAATTCGCTGAATAAAAATGAATGAACACATTTTGCATTCCTCAGACAGTAGAGTGAGATCAGCTCCTCCCCCATTCATAACTTGGTCCTTTACAAACCATGTGACAGGATCATAATTCCTGGCCTGGTTGTAGCTTGTGACGTAGGTAAGAGAAATAAACAAGAGGCTGTGTACGAATGGGCTTTGTGGGTTCCAGGTACCACAGGAAGATTGCCAGTCACTGCACTGGTGATTGTTTGAAAACACGAGGGTGGGTAGATGTTGATTTTAGAATGTAACAGTTTAAGCCAATAAGGAGTCATCCACATAAGCACACTGTTTAAGAAAGTAGAATTACACCCCTCTGGGAAAGAGACGTTGATTGAATAAGAGAGACAACCAAAGAATCTAAGTAGAATTAAGCCAGCATAATGTCTAGTTTAGTCCACACCATTTTTGAATTAAACAAACCTGTCCTCAAATCCACTAGGATAGAATATAAGCTCCACCAGGGACAGGGACTCTGCCTGTTTGTTTATTGATGTCTCCCCAGTGCCAAAAGCAGTATCTGGCACACTGGAGGCACGCCAAAAATACATGATTGAATAAATGCAGCTTTGGCTCCATTTTCTTACTGCTGTGTGGCCTTGAGCATGTTCTGAAAGCTGTCCAAGGCTCAGTTAAAATAAAAACGATAGCAGTAAATAACTCACAGCATCACTGGAGAATTAAGTGAGATAAGGCAGCCATTGTCAAAATGGCCCAGAGAGACTTTGGGAGCTTCTATTTGTCTCTATTTTGAATATTGGTCGTTGGGAAGAGATTTCGTTGGAAGGAAAATTGTGAAATCCAGTGAAGAAATGTAGAAACAACACAATCTGAGTATGTGACTCAGCATTTTGTTTGTGTTGCTGTTGATGTTGCCATTAGGTGAGAGGCAAAAAGATGAGGGGGCAGTGAGCAAATGGGACTTTCCTTGAAATTAATTGTGGTTTAGAATGCATGGTATCTTGCCTATCTATGAAAGGAGTGGCAAACTTCACATCCAAAGGGAGCCTGAATACAGTATTGAAAGGAAGCAGCTAGTGAAAATTTCTTACACGAGTGCTTCGTAAGCATGAAGAGAAGGAAAACAAGGGAATATTACTGATTTGGTAGTCTGGCCCCACACCAGGGTCCTAGCCCAGAGCCCCAGACTGGAACAGCACAAGCTTTATTCAATGGCCAAAGAATGGAGAAGTGGGAACTCAGTTCACCAACCAACTTCTCACCCTGCCTCTGGCTGAGACACCATATATATAAGAGGGTGGAGGTACAAGGGAGGGAAAGAGTAAAGAGAGGGAGGAATATTCATGGCTTATCCAAGAACTAGAGTGTGGTTTGGACTTAGAACAAGTTAACACTCCTTTTCAGTCCTTGTAGGGCCCTTCTGGTTGTTGCCATGACAACTATCAAGGGACCAGGCATCGGTGGGTGTGTCATTTAGCATGGTAATGTATTAAAGTGAGCTTATAATAAGGCTCAAGGTCTACTGGAGGTCAGGTTCTCAGCCACCTTGGACTCAGCTAATTCTAACCCGTTCTTGTCTCTTTGCAGCTTCCTCCTTCTGTGACTGAGCCTAAAACTCAGAAAAGGGCAGTTGGTTTCCATTCAGGGGAGGGGCAGGAGTATGATTCTGGGGTAATTGCCTTGGTAACATTAAGAAAAGATGTGCTAATTGGAGCAATCTTAAGAAATAATTTATATGATTATACCAAAATAAAAATACATGTTTTCATGATTTAAACACTAACCTGGAAGAATAAATGACTGAGCAGAGAATTTAATTAGCAGTCTTGTGGCTAACTTTCAGGGTTGCAGTTTCCCCAACATGGCTTTAAAATTGTTAATAGCTTCTGCTTTTCTCTTATCTCAGTGAGGGTTGAACAGGTGCCACGTGGCGTGCTGAGCACGCATCATCATTAGCATCTCGACTAATTTCCTTTCTGATTTGACCAAGGAGTCGTCAAGGAGCTCATGTCCCTGGGCTCCAATTTATTTCATCTTCTCAGCCATTAACGCTCAGGCTCAGATCTTTTCTTGTGCCCTTTGAATAGGAACAAGAGATACAGACAAGATGAAGAGGCTGCAGATGGCTTAAGTTCGTGGGTAGTGAGTCTAAAGCTCCAAAGTTCTAGTATGGGACATACAGTTTCTTTAAAGTCTTTATGTGTCTTGAGAAAATTAAACTTAGGAGAATGACCTTGATAAGTGATGGAAACAAAAATCTGTACTTGTGAAATAATACCAATTAGCATATGGGGGGATTCTGGATTTTTTTTCATGTTTGGCAGGGGAACGTAACTAAAAATGTGTATGGAAGAAGGATATGAAAATGAATATGTGTATGTGTGTGTGTCTATATATATATATATATGAATGACTGGGACATGATGCTGTCCCAGTCACCAGAAATTGACACGTTGTAACTGACTGTACTTCAATTAAAAAAAAAAAAGCAGAAAAAAATGTGTACAGGAGGCCAGACTACATCTTCATTGGTATCTTCTTCCAGCCTCCTGTTCTAAACAGCTGTACAGCATGTGTGTAGTTTCTCACATTTTAGTTAGAATGGAAAAAGATGTCAAATATTTGAATACTGTTTTTGAGAATATGAAAATTCTACTGGAAAAAGACAAAGACACGGAGAGAGAGAATCAAAATCCTTACTCTCAGGCAAAGAATTAACTTCATTCTACCACAAGTCGCATATACATAGGAAAATTGGATAGAGGCAGTTCAGGCACATGCAAATACATAGAAAGCAGGTAAAAATGAATTGAGTGAATAAAATGCAGACTTTTTAGAGGTGGAAGCATCTGTTCTGCTGGAGACAGCAGTGAGTATGTGTGTGAGTGAGAGTTGCCCAAACAAAGATGTCGTTTGTTGTTAAGCAAAGATAGTCCCCACCAGACCGTGGCTCAGCTTTGAGGGATACAGGGCAAGACATACCCCAGCCTCTCTCTCCACCCACTGGCACATCTCCTGGCTTCTCCATCCAGTGTGAAGCCAGAGGCTCAGGGAGCCTGGCATGGAGTTCACACGGCTCAGCCCTCCCGGGATGAGAGCCCAGTAAAGAAGAGGAGAAGGTAGATCTGGTTGTTTTCCAAAACACCGTTGAATGCATTTGCTTGCCTGATGTTTATTAAGATGTGTTTCGTCTAGCAGCTAAGGTGAAATATTTGCCTCCCTGAAAACGTCTAAG
This sequence comes from Camelus bactrianus, assembly GCF_048773025.1. Lineage (NCBI taxonomy): Eukaryota > Metazoa > Chordata > Mammalia > Artiodactyla > Camelidae > Camelus > Camelus bactrianus. The sequence goes on from NC_133555.1 coordinate 14,432,449, forward strand.
TATAAATGAAATTATCTTCGTCTATTAAAATAGCATTTCTGACTTAATACCTGTACTTTAATGGCTTAAAAAGGTGCCATTTTTCAGTACGCTGTTTTTACAAACTGCGTTACGTTTTAAGGTTAAGTGAAATCTGTGAAGCTGTGATATTAAGGACTCCTCACAGCAGGGACATTAGTTTTTGGAATAACCAAGTTACTGGCAGAAATGGAGATAGCATTTTAAATCCTGACATTCCTCAAGTTTGTTTTCTGTTTACTTGCCAAGATAAAAAATATATTGGCTTGTGAAATGGTGTTATGGTTCTGAAGGAAAAAAAAATTATATTACCTCATCAAGAAATTGGAGTTCCAGTGTTTTAGAGACACATAGAATATTATGACCTGATTAACTAGCTTGGTGAATAAAAGGAAAAAAAATTTTTCTTCCTCTCTATGCTATCCATAAAACACTTTTGACATCAAACTTGTGGGGGTTTTTTCTCTACATGGACCAGTTCTCGGACACTAGGTGGGTGTCCTAAAGTTCAGTTCAATTCTGACACTCTATACCTGGAGTTCAGTTCAGATCCTACAAATTAAGTGTTCAGTCCCACAAGACTGCCTCCCTACCACACGCACGCGCACACACACACACTCACACACAATTCAGATGTCAGTCACAAGTCCAGGCCTCCCGTACTCCGATCAATTGGCTGTACATCAGAAGTTCCCACAACCCCCTTCTTGGTTTTGATTATTTACTAGAATGGCTCACAAAACTCAGGCAAGCACTTTACTTACTATTATCCATTTGTTATAAAGGATACAACTAAAGAGCAGCTAAGCAAAAGAGATGCATAGAGCAAAGTACATGAGAAGGGGCACAGAGCTTCGATGCCCTCTCCGGCGCCCCCACTCTCCTGATCACCTACTTGGAAGCCCTTCAGACCTCTCCAGGTGGAGTTTTCTATGGAGGTTTCATTGCATAGGCAGGATTGATTAAATCCACCTCCAGCCTTTTGTCAGAAGGTGGAGCTGAAGATTCCAACCCTCTAATCACCTGGTTGGTTACCCTGGCAACCAGCCCCCATCCGGAAGCTACGCAGATGCCACCAGATGTCTCATTAGCATGCAAAAGATTCCAGGGTCTTGGAGGCGCTGTATGTTAGGAAACCCTGGGAGAGACCAAATATTTGTGTCTTATTACGTCACAGGGAACCTCTGTGGTGGGAAGGAGGGAGGCATTTTTAAACAGTGTGTGTTTGAGTCATTCAAGAATTCAGCAGCACTGGGTGCTTAGTGTGTACAGGCTTTGTCCTGAGTGGCAGAGCCCTGATGGTGACCAAGACAGACCCACGTCAGGGGTGTGATTCCACCTTAGCATCTGCCCCTCCTGCTCTCTGCTGGGCCAATGAATGCAGTTGATTTCACAGGTGCACCCGCCACCACTCTAGCAAACCAAGCCTAGTGACCCACTACTGATGGAGGGAGTGGCCTGTATCTTTCAGGAGATGAAAAAATGTTGAGAGCCACAAATTAGTCTTAATCACCCTCTCCTTTGGATTTGCATTTTATCCCCCCCCCACCCCAACCTCAGAGTGAATCTACAACATGAACATTTCTGTGTTTCTTCCATACTGGAAAATTCTCAGGCGTTTTCACTTTTACTGTTGCCTTTTTCTTATTATCGTGTTGTTACCTCTTCTTCTGGAACTGGTTGGAAAATTTCATTTCATCCTCAGTGTTTCTTAACTTGGCTTCCATAATTTTTATGTCTTCCTGCATGTTCTGGATTTATTAATTCTCTCTTCTCCCTTCCAGCCTTCACCTTAATTCTGTCTCTGATTTCTTATTTTTTAATATTGTATTTTTCACGTGTCGGAATTCTGCTTGATATTTTTCAGAATCGCCCCATCTTTTTTCTTTATCTCCTATTCTCGCATTATAAATTCAGTCCCTTCTTTAGTAAAGGTGGACATTTTAAATAGACTTATTTTAAGATCCATTGCAGATAAGTGTATTTTACCTAGTCTCCTGTGGTCCAGTCTGCTGACTCTTTCTTGTTAGCGGGGTTCTTCTTGTGCTTTGTAATATTTCTCTCTCTGCTCACCTTGTGTAGATGCTGCCTTCATGTTCTGTCAATGTGGTATGAACTCTTCTCTGCACAATTATACTTTCAGAGTTTGTTCCTTCTGTCTAGACACATTTCCTTTCTTCATCCTTGTTTTGTGGTTGTGCCTATAAAATCCAAATTAGTGTGGAGTTATATTCTGTTCTCTCAGGTGGGGAACTTTTACCATTTAAACCCAGAGCACAGCTGAGAGGAAAAATGGTGTCTTTTTATTCTTAACTTTCCCATCATTTTTTTTAATATCCTTATGTAAATATTTTTGAGCAAAATTTTATAGAACATAACTGATATTACATATAGAAAATAACTGATTCATTACTTGTAGAAAATTGGAACTATTCATGTCACTGCTTTGTTACCTTATGTTTTAGGTATATGCATATTTATTCAATTTTTTTAAAGAAAGTTATTTTAAAAGATTACACAATCCATTCTAAGTAATATCATGCTCAATTTTGGCACAAATTTTCTCTATGTTTACATACTTTTAATATCTGTGAGCAATGGATAGCTAAAAATAAATCTCTCATTCTGATACATGGAGATTGATTAGAGTACTTCAGAAACAAACTGCTAGCAAGAACCTTCAAGCACCTTCTGTGAAATGATTTATACAAGATAATCCGTATGCCAATCAAAAGTTATTTTTATTTCTTCTTTAAATCAGTCTCCTAAGGAATGATTTCTTAGGCAACTTATATTGAGGTGATTTGGATACAAAAGGAATGACACCTGGATTGGAACCTAGCAAGAGGCCAGTGTGTATCACAGATGATCCTGAGTTACTTAACTACCCCCTGCCTCTGTCACTCCCTCTGCTAAGTGACAGTTACTATAACTTGTAATGATGTGATCTTTTCCCCAATCTCTGCTATATCCCAGGCCACAAGTTTTCAGGTTGTCTATAACATTTTATTGTAATTATTGATTATGTGTCATTCTTTGTTAATACCTAGACAGTGCTTTCAAGGGCAGGGAGAGTGTCATCATTTTTGAGTCATCTAAACCTAGCAGCAACTGCCCCTCCATGTTTACAACTGGTGAATTTAAAATATATATGTGAGTTTTTCAGTATCCAGTAACAATTTGCTTAGCTGTGGCTTTATAAAAGACAATTTGGCATTTTAATCTTTAGTTAATGAATAAAATCTATGTGGTTTTTTTTGATAATACTAAATGGAGTCTGTCGGTTATATGGATTTTTTTTTTTTGCTAAAATGTTATCAAGTTTTAGTGTTAATTTGATGCTTTAAAGCTGTAGGGCCTGCATATTTAATTTGTCCTAATAATTTGAGTTCACATCCTCCTTTTGAGGTTCTATAAAAACCAATCCGTTTTTATAAAAAATTAGTAACTCTCCTCCAGGAAAAATGCACATCCACACATATATGAATCCAGCATTTTGCATGAACTTAAAGGGGCCTATATGTAAGTATAAATATATGTAAATGTACATGCATACACATATATATGTACATATAGAGGGAAAATATTGATCTGGTATAATATTAGTGCACTAATTTCAGATCATTATGCAAAAATCTGAGATTTTACATTTTGCTACTTATTTTTTTTAAAGAAATAATTTTATAGTTGCTCATTTTCCCCAAAAAACAGTAATTTCTAGTGTATTTTTCTCAGACGACTGAAGCAGGTTGACCTGGTGCATCCCATGAACACATTTTGTTTGGCCCACACATTGTCTTTAAAAAATGAAACCAACTCTAAATTTGGGGCATTTCACATTAAAATCAGGGTTTCTTCTTTCTTCTTAAAAAAGACCTGTAATTGCTGGGTCCACCTTCCCCGCCGTCAACAAGAGCTGAACAGAGGCGCCATTACTAAGATGGAACTTGGCCGTCTACTTTGCTGCAGTCCCCACAAGTCTCTGTGGTCTTCCTGACTCTGAAGGCTAAGGACTGGTTGCCATTTTCATTGTGCTCAAGCAGCTATTTACTTAACACAAACTATAGAAATGGTTTCCTGATTTGTATTTTGCTATCAAAGTACAAAAATGAAAGTCAAATCAGGGTGGAGAGGGAGGGCATAGCTCAAGTGGTAGAGCATATGCTTAGCATGCACAAGGTCTGGGGTTCAATCCCCAGTACTTCCTCTGAAAATAAATAAACCAAATACCACCCCCACCAAAAAAGGGCTAAAAGTAAAAAAAAAAAAAAGAAAGTGAAACTAAAAGGGCACATGTTACCAGGAAAACAGGAAAATGCCTATTTATTTATTAAAGTAAAAAATATATACTCAGTCTCCTTTACATATTTATGTTAGTGTCTAACTCCTGTTTTGGATGGTCAGATGGTGATACCTGGTCCCAACACAAGAAACAGTTGGACTTCTCATGAGCCATTTTTGTTTGGTTGTTTTGTTGCTCATGTTGGTTTTGTTTCTGTTTTTACTTTATGAACAATCCAAACTTTCTAGTGAAGTGTAGCAGAACTTTATACCGTAAATTGGAGTTCATTGGTGAACATGTCTTATTATTGCATTTTTTCTACCCTTATTTCTTTTTATTATCAAATACTATCTTATTTTTATATTTTAAACTGTGTATGTATATATCTTTATAAGAAGTCTCAGATCATTTTGCACGATTTGTATGAAATACAAATAAAACATTTCAATATGTAGGTATATTTACCCATGTTACCTGCTTTCCTGTTCTGTGCAGCAGCTGTGCGTGCACAGGTGGGCTTGGTGACACTTGGCCATCGCTGTAGGACAGCCCAGTGGCTAGCTGGCTTTTTGATGGTCCTTGCTCTGACAGCTCACTTTCTTCACAGGAGGAATCTTCACGATCCATCCGTGTTTGAGCATTGCTGCCAGCCTCCTGGATTTGAGCTTGGGCTGCGAGATTAGAATCTGAGAAGGAGGGAGCAGATCACTTCATTAGATATGCAGATTTCTCCTTCATTTTCCCATTTAGAAGACCATGGTCTAGTAGCATTTAGCACTTAGTCTCTTTGAGTTCATCTGATTTATTTATATACTTGTCTATTATCTCTTTTTTCCTGGAGTCCATTTTCTTTCACCTCTGTGGCACAGAGCCTAATGTAGCACCCAGCACACAGTGGGTCCTTAAGAATTACTTGTTGAAGAAATCAGATAAATAAAAATTACAGTGCCCATCTCAAAGAAAATCACTTAATGTAGAGGATGCTATTTTGTCAGCCCTTTGCATCTTTTATGTTTTCTGTCCACCAGGTACGGTACTGGACTAATGGAGAAGAGGAATCATCCAGCAAAGTGAAAGTGGCAGGAAATGTGACGTCGGCCAGACTCCGCAGCTTGAAGAGCAACTTGGCCTATTTCACTGCTGTCCGGGCTTACAACAGCGCTGGTGCTGGTCCCTTTAGCGCCACGGTTAATGCAACCACCAAGAAAACTCGTATGTATATTCTGATATTTTAAATGGCAAAAAGAAAAAAAAAAGCTTTGCATTGAAAATAATGGCCTTCTTTATCATTTTAAGTGGGCAACCCAAGTCATTAAGCCCACGATTGACGTAAATCCAACTCCAAACCCTCATAAACTCAGAGGCAAACATACATGTCTTCCCAACGTCTCTGAATTTTTAGGTAGAAACCCCATGTGAAAATGGGCACCATTTGAAAAATCTTAGTGTGGGGTGTTTAAGTCAATTCTATCCACTTGGCTTTTAAATGTGATCAACTTAATTGGTTTATTTTGTGTATTTTTAGTTCTCCAAACCTTGACAGTTTTTGATAAGCATGAGAAAGTTAAAGTTCAGGCCAATGAATCAAGAGGGTTTTTTTTCTTCTTTTATTTCCTACATTATTCAAAAGAAGGCCATGTACAATAAAACATTACCATCCAAAGATGTTTGTCCACAGTAATATATTGATACTTTAAAAAATCTGACCAGAGATGTCAGTCAGTGTTGCCTTCAAAGCAGAGTCTTTGCTTAAATAAATAATAATAAATTCACAAGCACCAGTTATGAGCTAAGCATTCCTATACATTCACTTGGCTTTTAAATTTGCCTACAAGAAAAATCAGTGATTTGCCATTTTGTTGTCTCTTACGTATATTTCCATGAAACTGATAGGACCAGTATATATTTAGCCATTGTGTTGTGTTGCTGCCTTCTTACAGTGCAGTCATTTGAATTGGCATTGTCATGGTCATTATCATAGCTAGTAGCATACCTGTCTCATATGCTGTATGTGTTTTCCCACATTCAAATTTCATAACTTCTGCATGACGTAGGTACCATTCTTATTTCTTTTCTGAAAGTGAAGAATGTGGGAGCGTGAAGGGATTAGCTTTAATTTTAATATAATGATGCATTACTTTGACTTGCAGAAAATTTTTCTTCTTATTTTCAAAATTAATTCAATAATAATGTTTTCTTAACTGGCTTTATATGGAAATGAGACAGTTATTTTGCTTGATTTCCAGTTTCATTAATGCCTTTCTATTTCCGTGTATAATCCCCAAATTTTTATGAAAACATACATTGGCTGTGTAAAATTCCTAAGAACAACAATAGTATAAAATTGAATATTGTTGGCTAGTGTTGTGGGTAAGTTAAAGTCTCTATAAAACATAATTCTACCATTTTGGATTTTAATTAACCAGTGTTAGTTTGATCAGGGAATTTCCCATGTTTACCTTTTCATTATCTATAGAAAAGAGAGTTTGGTTACCAACTTAGTAGTGTAATAAGTTGGCGGAGCAAACTTTTAACAATGAACTATTTTAATCCCTTTAGTAGTACACATTTACAAGCAACCAACTAATGTGGTAATTAGATTTTATCCTTCACTAATTAGTAGAGGAAGCTTGACCCAATCTCTTTTTCATAACACTTGTTTGGGGTTAGACCAAGGAGCATGTAGGTTTGGCAATAAACTGAAAATATTCTGTATTTAGAACTTCTGACTAAATGTCTCTGGTATTCCCAGTAACAATTCTGAATTAATAAGATTTAATTATGCATCATTATTTATATATTCAAAGCACAGCATCAATCAAAATTTCTGATTGCAGAAGTATATGCAAACGTGAATCTGGCTTTTTCCTCTGACTTAATAATTGATGTGATTACTTGCTAGGAAGTTATGATTGTAGAAGCCCCTGTGACATCATCATGGAATCAGTGAAGGACTCAGTGAATTGGTTAAGTGGAAGGGAGAGATTGATTAGAAGTCAATAGGAGTATTGTAGTAATGTCAACTAAAATAAAATTTTAAAAAGCAGCAAAACCCCTTTATAATTTAGGGATAGCATATCAATGCCCAATCTAAAGTAGAAATTTGAGGTTACGATGATGATGGTGATTTTAATGGATAACATACTTATGGAGCAATTTCCAGTCACTGTTCTAAGTGTGTTTCATGTATTGATTCTTTTTTAAAAAAATTTTATTGAGGCATAGTTGATTTACAATGTGTTAATTTCTGGTGCACAGCGTAGTGATTCATTTATATATACGTTTTTTTGTATTCTTTTTCATTATAGGTTACTACAAGGTATTGAATATAGTTCCCTGTGCTGTACAGTAGGACCGTGTTGTTTATCTGTTTTATATATAGTAGTTAGTATTTACAAATCCCAAACTCCCAATTTATCCCTTCACACCCTATTTCCCCCTGTAACCATAAGTTTGTTTTCTATGTCTGAGTTTGTCTCTATTTTGTAAATAAGTTCATTTCTGTCCTCTTTTTTTGGATTCCACATATAAGTGATATCACATGGAATTTTTCTTTTTCTTTCTGGCTTACTTCACTTAGTATGACCATCTCCAGGGCCATCCATGTTGCTGCAAATGGCATTACTTTCTTTTTTATGGCTGAATAGTATTCCATTTTATAAATATACCACAGCTTCTTTATCCAGTCATCTGTCCATGGACATTTAGGTTGATTCTTAATTCTCACAGCAACACCATGACTTGGAAGCTATTAGTAGTCTCACTTTAGAGATAAGAATGCTGAGGCACATGGAAGTTCCCTGAGATTACAGAGTAAGTAGCAAGAGAGCTGTACAAACCCAGACATTGTCTGAACCACTGTACTAGCCTCACTTTCACCCATATAATTAGAATATTCATGTTTTATTTAACACCAGTATTTACTGGGTTTTACTCTGTGTTTAGGAACCAAGTAAGATTGTTCAAGACGGAAAGGATCTCTGTGCTCAGAGAGCCAGAGTGATGGGAATCCCCAAAATTGAATAAAATCCCCCTGAAAATGATGCATTTCTTTTGCCATGATTTAACTGGAGTCTGTATGTGGGGCTGTACGTGTTACTGAAGAAAGGTTTCCTACGTTAATTGGAAAATTCACAAAAAAAATTAAAACCCCTAATTATTCAAACATTGTATATAAAGAACATTGTTAATTTTTAAATTTTTAATAGTTTTTCAAACATACCAAAATACAAGTAAGATAGTCTTTTAAGACTATTTCTAATATTTTTCCTGGCAGCTCTTAATAGTCATCCTAACCTTTAACGTGGTGTTAGCTTCAAATCCTATTTAGGAATTTTGATAAGGCTTTTGTGATTATAGCTTCAAAGAGAATTATTGTCGTGCCTCAGACATAAAGACCTAAAATAACATCTCTGAATCCTTCCTTGCTATCTTTCTTCCCCTCTAGATTATAATCTTTATGGGGAAGAAGTTCTTCTGTGTCTTGTTCACCCAGCCCCTGTGCCCAGCATGGCACTGGGAGCCCCTCATTAAATATTGAGAGGGTAGCTAAATGGATGAATGAAAGCTAAAGGAGCAGGCCAGCCTGAAGAACTGTATTAATCAGGTGTACTGCCTCTTGACTGAACATGGTGAATTCAGAACACTTACTGTAGTCCTTCACCATCTTGCTTAAAATGCGCCAGTTTCATGTACTTATAATCATGAAATTCTGTATGCAAGTCTTTGCATCCATACAGATCTTGGGTGATATTTTTGATTAATGTAAATAATACAAGGATTCTCAAGTTAAGTACTGTAGCTTCCATTAAACACTTAATTTTTGATATCTAAATACTTGTGTTTTTTTTAAAGCATTTCGAAGTTAAACACTAATTAGCCTCTTGAAATAATCTAAGATGGATTTTTGTTACTTTCAACCCAAAGAGAGCTAATTCTTAAGAACATCTTTTATCTAAAGGCACTGATGAGGAAAAATTGCAGATGGCATTTAATGACGAAATGTGATGGCTTCTAAAAGGAAATATGTTGAGACGTTTATGTTCGGAGACTGCAAAAAAGAATGTAGAAGGCAAATATTCTGCTTTGTATAACTGAAAAGTCAAGTGGTAATTCGGGCTTTCAATATAGATAGATTTAGCACTCAACATCCTCAAGAATCATCTAACATCTTGAATTGAATATTTCTAAGACTAAAGTTCTTGATTGCCTTATCTACCCCATTTAAAACCCATCTCAGTAAATTTAATCCCATTATTTCACTTGCTTAGGCCCCAAAATCTTGGGGTCACCCTCAACTCCTCTCTCTTATACCCTCCACCTGATCCAGAATCTGACTTCTCCAAGAATCTCCCTCTTCTTGCAGCATTCACTGCAGTCGCCCTGGTACAAGCTGGTACAACCCTCACATGGGTCAGGTCAGTGGCCTTTTATCCTTCAGCCCATCAGCCTTTGCCTCCCTTAGGCCAGAGTGGTTCTAATGATGTCACTTCTCTGCTCAGAACCTTCCAGTCACTTCTCATTTCACTCCAGATAAATGCTAAGTCCTTAAAATGCCTAGCAAAGCCTATACAATCCATCCTCCAAATCCCACTTAGACTACTTTCCTACTATTTTCATTCCACTTTCCTTTTAGGGTGTGTACCTGGGCTGTTCCTTCTACACAGAAGGGTCTTCCTCCAGACGTCCATGTGGCACACTCCCCCATGCTCAGATATGACCTCAACACCACCTGACCGCCATATTTAAAAGTACAACACCTCATCCCCCTACACTCCGTCTCCTTCCCTGCTTTATTCTGGGGCCTTGCACTTGGAGCCACCACATATGCTTTATATAACATGTTCTTATTTATTTTATTGTTGTCTCACCAGCCTGCTTTGACTGGAGGACAGACTCCTTTAGGGCAGAGATGTTGCCTCTTCTGATCATTACTCTATCTCCAGAGCTCTGTCTTCAGTGTCTGAGTCATCAGAGTTGGTGCCATACAAGTATTTGTTGAGCAAGGAAGACTCTCGCCATCTCATGGCTCTGTCCTTGGCAGCATTGTGCTCACCAGCTTCTGTCTTCACAAGTAGCAGTATTGCCATGAAGCACCTCATGGCCTCCTTCTCTCAACCAAACTTGCTGGGAAAACTTGCTCCTTCCTGCTTACTCCACTCAGAGCCAAGTAGGGTTCTTGGCTCATCCAGAACCAATTGTTATGGCCAGTTGGTGGAAAACGTTGATTTGCCTGGCCTGAATCCCATGCCAAGACTCTCCCCTAGAACAAGGGATCCTATTTTTTTTGTGCCTTCACATATGATTTTACATGTGTGTCTGTTGAGAAAACAGTAATACTGAACAGTGAAATCAGTTTCTCACTGGATTATTTGCTTTTCCAAATTGAATGCTCATGCATGTATGGTGAGCCAACATTAATTACCTGAGTTTAAGGAAACCAGTTAAGCATATCCTCCGGAAAAGACAAGGAAATGTGAGTAAAATAAGCACTAGAGAATATTTCAGAGGTTTTCAATAAAATGAATATTCCTGCTTCAAACACATAATTTGGAAGTTCTAGGTTTTTCATATGTACAATTTAATTAAATTATCATCCACTCTAACTTATAACTCAGGATACATACTAATGCATGGTTTCCCAAATTTTATGTGATCTGCCTTCTCAGTTTTTGCCATCTCTGTGAGCCTTCTCTAGTAATACATACCTAATTTTTTTTTCTTAAAAGCTAACTTACTACTTCTACTTAAATCAACTTAGAAAAAATGGAAACTGATTTTCAGAGTATGGAAACCATTATCATTGAGATAAATAGCTGTTAACAAAATAGTAAACAGTTAACAATGACAACAGTAATAAATACAATGAAAAAATAAGCTATTCTCCATTTTAAATACTACCAACATAGTCTTGTCTGTTCAAACATCTGAACCTGCTCCCTCTTCGTGCTGTTAGCATTGAAGGGATATTAAAGACCTAGTAGCCCCCGTATCCAGCTATAGCTTCAAACTAATGGGAAGACTGAAAGGGAATTCCTTCCTAGGTGACTGAATGTTATTTGTTACCTTTTCTGTGTGTCACATATCACATTATGTATGCCACCTACTCCTATCTGGCTATGATATGCCGCAAATCACACAATCAACACTAGAATACACTGTTTATTAATAATGTGCATTTCTTAGATTTAGGGTTTTTTTTTTTTTCCCTGTCTATGGGCTTCAACAAAGTAACTCCTGATTTTGTAAGCTCTGAAGCAAGATAGCAATATAATATTAAATTTGACCAGAATTCAATCAGGAAGTTTCAGCTAATATAGAATCAAGTAATTCCTCTTGCCAAATGTATAACTCTGATGAACTTTACTTGTAGGAGCTTTGGCACTTTTTTGAAAATCTGTCCAACTTACCCATGAGTTCTCTAGAAACTTGTAAGTGTTCTGATTATAGTTTATGAATTTTCATAGTTTTATTACCCCAAGTAGGAGAGATTTTGGTCAAGGAAATTACCAGGCACTTAAAGCAAAGAAAGACTTTTTTCACTGACATTCTAGATTAGACTGTCAAGTACAGTCTTTTCCTGAGTTTCTGATGAGTTAAGAAGCAGGCTTTTTTGCTGTGTTTTTTAAAACTTTGAGTCAATTTCCTATAATGAATTAATTTACTTATAATAATTACAGTGATACCAAGACATATATATCTCATTATTTGGGAGAAACTGGCTTTTGGTGACTTGTTTTCTACACAGTGTCACATGTTTAAGCAGTTTAATTATAAATGCCGATGTCTGACTCAAGTGAAGTCCAGATGGAAAGTCTACCTTCATGCTACCACTTATCACATGAGTCATCTCATTACCATCATGTAGTCAAGAAATCTGTTGAGTTTTGCATAATTAGTCACAGCAAGATTGTATTCCTAAAATTCCGTATTTTGAAAGTAAATGCCAATTTCACCATCACCACTCTGAAGATATCATCACTGAAAATTCTGGACGGTAATATTCTCAATTTTATCAATCTCTATTTTTTATATATAAAGGAAAATATATTTATTGTTGAAACTTTGGGGGGCAAATAGAAGAAAGTAAAAAGTGCCCATAATCCTATGATTCAGAAATGCCATCATTAAAATTGTTGGTCTTTCTTTCTAGATTTATGTTCTATAAAATGTTTCTCTTAGACAGTGGAGGTTATGCCGTATATTTAGTTACCTGATGTCAAAACTTTCCCTAATGACATTTAATCATGATTAAATATTATTAATAATTTTTCATAAATGTGTTAGTGTAGATATAACATTCTGTTGTGATAATGCACCATAATTTAGCCATTTTCCTATCAGTAGACATGTCTTATAGTCCCAACTTTGTCCAATCAACAGCCTTTGGGTAAACACTTATTTGCAGTCAAGTGGCTGTGGACTTCACAGAGTCTATAAAGCTGATGTTCAGGAGTCTTATAATCAAATACACAGAGCATATCAGGATAGGTGCTGAAAGAACGATAATAATAATAAAAACCTTTGATGTAATATTATTTTTGCCACATAACATTTGAAATTGTTGAAATAATGTTATAGCCTGTCAGTTAGTGTTGTGCCATTAATACAGTGATATACCACTATTCCACTGGAATTAAATTAGTTTTTATCTTTTTTTTTTCTGTTTTAGCATACTGTCAATACAGCAGAAGTTGAGTTGACAGAGAAAAAAATCTGTAGGGTATGAAAGTTGAGATATGATTTACAAAAAACTTCACAATGTAGACCAAATATTAAGTTAGTTCTAATAAAGTGTGGAAGTCAGTCAGCATTCCCTGTTGGGTTTCCAACAGGATAGAACATGAAAAATGAAATCGGAAATCCTAAGAGATAAGCTATCAACTCTCTCCTGCCCATTTCCACTCCAGTACTTGACCCAGTGCTTTTATAAAAATGTATTGTATTGCATAAGAGCTATTTAGGCTGCTGGTTAAAAGCTGTATCAGTCAGATTGGGCCAGCTTGGGCTAGAGTAGAGTAGAGGCCAAAGTATCCAAAACCTCCAAACCTCAGAGGAGAGAGCTACGAGTGTTTCCTTCTCATTCACACTTCGTGTCCATCATGAGTGAGACTCGGTTTGATCTAGTCCGTCTTCACTCCAGGACCCAGAATGAAGCAGCAGCCACTCTCATACATGGAAAGAGGCCCTGTTGCACTTTAGTTTGAGAAGTCAGGAAAAGCATTCCTGGGAAAGTGAAAGTTGAATTTATTTTGAGATGTACATGTTTCTTACTCATTTTTATGACATGTACAAATTTGTTGTCAACTGTTCAAGAGTTAAATAAGGTCACAGGTAGTTAGCACAATGTAACCGGAGCTGGTTTGAATCCACATGATACCTCTTACCAGTTGTGCATCTTAGCACGTTCTTTGCTTTTAATTTTTAATTGTGATAAAAATACACATGACATATTTCCATCTTACCCATTTTTAAATGTAAAATTCAACAGTGTTAAGATTTATTATTCTGCAGCCAATCAACCAAACCCTTTCCACCTTACAGAACTGAAACTCTGTACCTATTAAATGACATCTTCCCAATCCCCCCTCCCCTACCCCTGGCAACCACCATTCTACCTTCTATCTTTATGGTTTTGACTATTCTAGCTACCTCATATAAGTGGAATCATATAAATTTTTCTTTCTATGACTAGCTTATTTCACTTTGCATAACTTCCTCAAGGTACACCCATGGTATAGCATATGTCAGAATTTCCTTCCTATTTAAGGCTGAATAGTGTTCCAGTGTATGGATATACCACATTCTGATTACCCATTCATCTGCTGATGGACCCTTGAGTTGCTTCCACCTTTTGTCTATTGTGAATGATGCTGCTATGAATATGAGTGTACAATCTTTTTTTTTAAGTTCTGTATCTAGATTACCCATGTACCAAAATGGGCATTATAAATAAAGTGTAATGAGGATTAAGTAAATTCTATTATATAAAAGCACATTCTCCCATGCCTGACATATTATAGGTTTTAATAAGCATTTGTTGCTAACAATAATAGAATTTTGAATGTGGAAGGAAGGTTTATCTGGTCTAGGATTTTCCAGATGTTATTTTTACCAGTAGTAGTAAAGGATGATTTTAGAGTGGTCCACAAATATATATATTTTTAATTTTTAATGCTTCGTTTATTATAGAGTATCATAAGAATGTTAACTAGCACATCAAGCTCATGACTGTATGAATATTAGTGTTTAGGACAAGACTAAAGTTGATGTTTGTGTGTGTGTGTGTATATATATATATAAACAGATATATAAAAACATATATATATGTTTTTAAATCCAGTTCATTTTGTTTTTAATATGAAAAATGGTGAAAATGGGACGTGACTATCTGATGCTTGGAAACACCGATGAGGAAAATGAGTGTAATCAGCCCCTGGAACAAAGCTTTTATTTTCCCCTTCTTTCTCTTTTCCAGTTTTTTTTTTCTTTCTTTTTCTCCATTCTAAAAGTATTCAATTCAGCCTGGACTCATTCAACTCATCTATTTTGGGACTCATACAAAATAAACCCCAGTGTTAAACTTGCAGTCACTGCTTCTGTGGAACTAATGTTGGAATAAATGATTCAACCAAAATCACTCAAATTTTCTATAATCTACAAGCGCACATCTTTTGGCAGGACAAACCATGCTGAAGTATGTCATCTGAGCTGCATCAAATGGAACCTGTCCTTTTATAGTGCTGCCAGGCCACAGGAAATCACAGACTTTGGGACAATGTTCTAACGATTTTGCATTTATAGCATTTGGATTGAGCCACCAGCACATGGTCATTAGTATTTCACCCCTAAGCAATGGCTGTTATATATTTTTGGTTATCAAAGCATTGCAGCTTGAAGGCTTTGAGCTGACCTAAACTCGTTGTTAATACCAGATCACAAATGTTAAAGGCAATGTAGAATCGTATTAAAGACCAAACAGTGAGCAAAAGAATCTGCAGGGAACACAGTCTTGTTTAGTGTCATTAGTCACATAAGTGTTATCTGAGAGCTCTTCCCATCTGTAAGTCCAGCCGTCTTTCCCTCATGGCAACAGTCAGTCAATAATGTTTAGAAATTTCGCAGCATAGCCAATCTTTAATATCATTTTCCCGTTACCAATTCAGTTAGCCACATCACATTCTGTGGCTAACTCTGCAAGTGCAACATATTTCAGCACTGTTTTGGGCAATTGTAATGCTGTTGCCAAATGGATAGTATTATGTCTGTTGTTTTGGGATTGATGAGAAACTGAATTTTCTGTGTCCGATGTTGCTACTGATAAATGCTATTGAACCCCCTTCCTCCAGCATCCAGTGTTCATGAGAAGTAAACCATGAATCCAAGTATTTAAACCTCAGAGGGATTCATTAATTATCTAATGGAATTCTCATTAACGTTTTAGTGTTTTGCTTGATTTTTCTCAAAAATTGATTTAAACTTGCAAAACGAAGACTAAAATATAGACTCTCTGCTGCAATTTTTCATGTGCGTAGCTATTACTTCATGGGAATACATCAAAGTAATCCTTATTTTTGACTGCCTCCCATTTTGCTCATCTCATCATACATGGCTGGCTTAAAAATCATCTACACTTCATTTCCTGCCACTCTGATCTGCTCAGTTGGCAATTTATCTGTATGTGTCAAAACAGGGCATGCTGCCTGCCTTTCCTGGTCCATCAACAGTTATTCCTCTAGTGGTGGAGAAAGGAATTTCTTTCTCTCCACTATCAACTTGTTTTCCAAACCATTGTAATAAGTAAGAAATGCCCTAATGTATGTGATGAATACGATAAATTCTCACAATGTAATGGAAAAGCCTTTTTCAAAGCAAATTTAGCTACTGGGTTATTTTTTCTGATTCAACCTATAGACTACGTGTTACCAAAGAGATTCCTTTTTCTATTTCTGCTGCTTTCTATGATCCTCCTTTATCTGTTCTATGTAAAATATCGCTCCACGCTCAAATCTATTTTAATTTCTCATTTTGCATCTCAAGCTCCCAGTCAGCCACCAGGAAATGTTGTTTGGAATGCTACAGACACGAAAGTGTTACTTAATTGGGAGCAAGTTAAAGCCATGGAGAATGAATCAGAAGTAACAGGATATAAAGTAAGTTGTATCATTTGCAGTGCTTTCTTTTCCTACTTCTGGCAGTACTTTTCAAGGGAAGCTAGATTTGAACAGCTTCTCTAAACACTGATGACGTGGTTTCTATAAACTACATTTGACATACAGATATCAAGCTATTTACAAAAAGGGTGTTTTTTTCCCAAAATGTCTGATGCCTTAAATATAAATTGAAGTGAAATAATTCTGCTCATGTGAGAATTTTAGACAAAATGTTGGTAAATTGTTCTATATGTTAGTTTCTGATTTCCAATATTCACCTGTATACCACGTAAAAAACAACTCACAGTATTGGCTCTGATTCTTTGGTCTGGTTCAAGATCCGTACAGTAGGGCCTCGCCCCATTTCTCCAGCCTTATGAATTTCTAACCAGCTGAACCCTTCCATGGAAGAAGTTCACTCTTTCCCATGTCCTTGATTTTAAGAACCTGACGATTGTACCATGTGCTGATCCCCAGCCTAGTCTCAGATCTATGAGAAAGCTATGCATGCAGCATACATTCTAGTGGGTACAGGAAACCAAATGATAGACATGAAGTAACATCAGAATAATAAGTTCCATGAAAAAATAAAAGGGCGATATAAAACAAATTTATTTGTTCATGCATTTTAGGTTTTTTATAGGACTAGCAGTCAAAATAATGTGCAAGTGCTGAACACAAATAAAACTTCAGCTGAACTTTTGCTGCCCATTAAAGAGGACTACATTATTGAAGTTAAGGCCACAACGGATGGAGGGGATGGGACCAGTAGTGAACAGATCAGGATTCCAAGAATAACCAGTAAGTTGGTTGAAGTCCACACTTTCCTTAATTCCCAGCATCGGTGTGATGAGCCCCCAAGAGGGAGTCAATCAGTGACGCCTCTCCACTGTTTTTTTCCCACCATATCTTTCATCTGAATGCTGAGAAGGTTTTAGAGTCTGAGAGATGAGGGCAGGAGGGATTCCTCACTAGTGGTGCAAAATAAGGAGACTGGTAAGAGCTGAAAAGACCAAAAAGACATGGAGAAATATTTAGCAAACTTCATTAATTTTATTTTTTCCTCCTTCTGAGCTATGCATAAATTTGCCTTTAGATTGTCATAAAAACAGAATTCCTTAAGCATTTCTCAAGGGCAGTATTGAACCCACAAACTGTTTTTAAGATCTCTACTATTCCAGTTGTTTGCCTCTTAGAAATTTTAGATGAATCTTAACAATTCTTTACCAAGTAGAAAATTTAACACTATTAAGGTCATAACCCAATTGGCCAAACTAAAAGAAAATGTAAAATATATGTATCTTATTTTCTGATTTCAAAGGAGGTTCACACTAACTTTTCCTTTCAAAATCCAAATGAAGCCTATTTCATGATAGAAATTTTACTTTTAGAGTTAAGGAAAACAGATTTTTCATACATATTTTATCAGTGACTCTGGTAGAAAAAACTTTATCTTTTCTTTTAAATCTCAAGTCTGGAGTTTTAGGGCCTCAATTTAAGTACTACAAAAGCAATCTTGTCTTCATATTCTAATGTCTGGTTTAGGTTATTTAAAACCTAAGTAACTTTGTTTCCTGTTTCTTTTCATTGAGCTTGGCCTAGTCTACAGTCCTGGGCAGTCAAGATTAAACATTTTATCAGTAATCTTGGGAAACAAAATGAGGGACATCATTAGCAAGTAAAGAGAAGGGGAGATGTGGAAACTTGGGGGAATTTTATCTTTTCATAAAATCGTCAAGATGGCAATACTTAGAAAGTATCTGTATGGAGAAAATTGGAAATAGTTATCTCCTAACTGAGTACTACAATGTAAAAATCTATAACAGCCATTCAGGGCTACAGACATAACTGTATGCACTTAAATAAAGCAAAACCAGGAGTTAATTGAAACATTATTATTATTATTATTATTTAGGTTTTAAAATTGACATGCTGTCTTGTTCCTACGGTAGTGCAAGGTACAGAGTTAACATTACAATATGGCCAAAATGGAGCTGTTAAAAGGAGTACTATGCTTTTGCGGAAGCAGACACAATTTTAATATTTGAGGGCTGCTGAATCTAGAGTAGCCTTTTCCTCTGACATCTGTCGTCTTGCTGAGCTTGCAAAGATTGTTGCAGACAAGTCCACCTCTAGGAAGATGGAGCTTTTACTGATTGCTTTTTTAGGATGATGTGTTATATTATGCATAATAATTTGTATCTAGAAATGCACAAAAGAGAAACAAACACAGATTTCCTGAGTCTGTCTCCAATGAAGCTTTCTTTAATTAAGCCATTGAATTATCTCAAAGTTCTCTGTAATGGAATATAATTGTTCTGAGAATGATTAAGTTGTTTTTCCAATTTCAATTAATGTTAAATAGTACTAGATGAACAAGGCCCAGAATTACTTAAGAAGCCTAAGTACATCAGAGTTTTTATAGACCCTCTTGGCACATAATATATGCTACACTGATAAATAAAATGAGGGCTGATGGTAACTTGAGATAGTGGGTTAGGCTCATGAGATGATTTGATGGTGATAAAGAAACGTTGCTTTTGCCCTGATTACTGAAAGTGGTACCATCCTTACTAACAAGCTGTTTATCATCTTTGACAGATGTGGATGCAAGAGGTTGCACTTCCGCCCTCCCCAATGTCCACCCTGTGTCAAGTTATATCTCTATAGTACTGTTCTTTATTGTAAACGCCCTGTGGTGATACTAACTTTTTTTTTATTATTATTTACTAGAAAATCAATGGGTTACAAAAAAAGTGCTTTCATGAAATGCAGTGATTATGCATGTTTTTTTCCAACTCTGTATTTTTAACTTTCTACGTAGGTGAAATATGAATAGAATTTAAAAAACCCATAAATCCTTTTAGGAGACTCTGAAATGCCTTAATATTTACTTGATAAACCAAAGGAATTTACATATTACATACTTCAGATTTTTGATATAGACATTCTTAAGCTATGGTTTTAAGCACTGCCTATGGATAAAGACTCACATGGTCCCACATGTACACACTCACACACACGTGCACATGTACTTTTCTTTTTGTTAATGCAGAAAAACTCATTTAATCTAAATGCTGTGTTCCCATTAGAACATCACTGTTTGGAAGACGCAAGGAGTATTATTTTGAAATGTTCATTTGAAATCCTCAAGGGTGAAAAATACATTTTGAAAATTACCCTGTTTGAGAGAGAGTGCATGTGATTCAAAAGAGTGTTGTTGGAAGATGTTACACTGGAGTTGGGAAGAGGCCGTTTTGTTCAGACAAACTGCTGAATCGTTGTGAGGTTCTTGACAAATCACTTTGCTCCCTCTACTTCTCAATTATTCGTCCATAAAATGTGGACATAATAATACCCGTCTCATCTGCCTCAGCCCCAGGAATTACTTGCTAAAAGTTAAAGAAGGAAACATGAAAGTCCTTTGTTACCCCCAGTGTGCTCGATCTGTACAAAATAATAGTATGGATTTATTTAATATAAAAGTCCTGAGGATCACCATGTTTTTAAAGTTTCCACTCCATTCTAGGGAATGCTTTCTTTTTCATTCAATGATATTATATCATTGAAACGATCACGTTTTATCCCTTCTCAAAAGTTTTAAAAAGGAAAGTAACATAAAAAGGAATAGTTTTCTTCAAACCTATGAACGAGCATTCAGGTTTTATTAAGACATGGTGGAGAAAGTAAAGAACAACCTGAATCTTAACCCAAATTCACATGATCCTTCATTTCCAATTTCTGATTCTATTAAGTGACTGGCTCTTTTTCGGATGGGGGAGATGGGTTTTTAATGAAATCCACCTGTCAATCAGAGTGAGGCTGGCAGGCTTTTCCGTTCCTGAGTTATATCTGGAGAAGAATCATGGTGATGCTGCTGACTTCGATATGTATGACTCATTCTCTCCGTGTGTGCTGTTCAAAGAGTTGCCCAAGACATGACTTCATAGCAATATGTAAAGAATGTATGAAAACTGGCAGATTGAGTGTTACAGACATTGCAAAATCCATTTTTTAACCTCTTTCCTCCCAATTTCACATTTTGCAGGAACTTGTTCTTCTTTGCCAAGATATCTGAATTTGAAACCAACAGTTCAGATATCAAAGAAGAATACATTAGCAAAATTCTGATAATCACCATAAAGTGTTACTTTACATTGAGAGATTACTTTTAAGATCAAGTCATTAGACACAAAGGAGAAAAATATTTATAACTTTCTCTGCAAGGACTGTACATACTGTATATATATATATAGAAAAATTCTGAATGACAAGTAGATTTCATATGACCATTGTTATTTCTGGTCAAAAATTGGAGAAACATTTTCTCCAAAACCTGTATTTTATGCTACATGTAATGGAGTGGTACCTTTTTATGATTTAGTGATTCCTATAATATGTTCCTATACTTTTTATTTTCAAGACAATTACTCTATTGTTTCATGGCATTTCTAAAAATATATCTCCATGAGATATGTACTTTGTTTCATATTGAAAAGTATAAAATTTATCTTTAAATTCCTGTGTGTGTATCCTATGGTTATCTGTATGTATTATTTTTTATTATTCTAATAAAATGTATAAAAATCAAATGCCTATGCACGATTAATTGTGTTATGGTCAAAAAGAATATTTTAAGGGGGAAATAAGAGGGCACCATCATAGTTTTCCTGATGCTATTATTTCTTATATACTTCAGCCTACTTTCAGTCTTTCCAATTCTTACCCTATGATTTTTTTATACCCTACTGACTGAAGACTGAGTAAAATGAGCAGTTTGAGGCAATGTCCTTTATATTAAAGATATTTCATGTCTGGGGAGTGGGGGGGCAGGAAAGAGGGGCAGAAAATTCCCTTTATAGAATTATGGTATCTAGTTTCTTCTGACTTTATTTGGTTGCTCTGGCTACTCCCACATTTTTGACACGTATTTTCTGAAGATTAATATCGACTTAACTCTTTCATTGACTTTCTCCTTGGTACCAATGTTAGAGACTCGCTTTTAAACAATCCTTGTGGTATGATATAGCCTAAATATTTGCAAACATATGCTATAAAAAGACTAGTTTTTAATTTGTAAAGAGTTTTAAATGTTATTGTTGGTGTAAGGAAAATTAGAGCTAAAATAGTAATTCATTTTCTTACATGAAAATTCACAGATACATTTAGAGGCAGGAGAATTAAGTGGGAAAAGTGTGTGTAGGGGTTGCACCAGCAGGTGTGAATGTGTGTGTGGGGGTAATGTGAAATTTAAGTACAGTCGTACGAGGTGCAGCAGTGTGCCCTAATGAAGGACAAAGAGCTGCAAATACGCGGAAACTGATTATACCACCCAAACCAGCCCAGTGTCCTCTCCCCAAGAGCCAGGGCTATTTGACATGGCAGAATCAGGTCAGCCATGACGCTCTGCCTTGATCTGAATAGCACCTTCACCAATTAGTGGTCATGTGGTCTTGCTCAAGTTCCATAACTTCTCTTAAGTCTCTGTTTCTCTGTCTGTGGAATGGGACCATGGTGGTATTTCCCTCATAGAGCTGTCAGATCTTCAGTGACTGCTAAACTCCCCTGTGCTGATGTTTCCTCTTCTATGGACATTGAGGTAATTGGTGCTTCTCACTTAAAGGACTGGCAGTTAGTATATAAGCTGATGTGTGTGAGTGCGTAGAACCCTGCTCTTGGCATTAGTCTTCCCATCAGTAGGTAAGTATATGACACTGGACAACAGAAGACAATATCTGAAGGTGGCTTTGCTTTGTATGTTTAGATCTCCACTTTGATCTTATTCTACTAACAAGAAAGGTAAATGATTCTCAAAGTTCCTAGAGGAGAGGGTAAAATGATCCTGGTATCAGATTATGTTTCATAGGAAAGTAACATAATTTTACCCTCCATGTGCCAGACTCTGAGTTAAGCACTTTGCCTTTGCTAAATTAATCTTCACAGCAGTCATTATTAGTTGGGTACTATTATCAAGCCCATTCTACAGATGAGGAAACCAAGGCTCAGGAAGATAAGGACACTATACAAGGTCACCCTAGCAAGGGTATAGTCAAAGGGTATTCTAACACAGGCAATCTGGATGCAGCTTCTGAGTCTGAGGCAGGATTGGGTTTTTAATCCCTCTCAAAATCAGATCCATTAGACTTAGAGATTGTGAATAAGCATCTCTAATGGCAATTTGTAGTATCATTTGTTCTACCTCTATTATTGGTCATAATTCAAATTGGAGAACCAAACACCTGAGAAGCCTTTTGGCTATGGTAAATTTTGATACTCTCTAATTCTTACATGGGAAGCTTTCTAAGTTAAAACTGACCCAGCTTCAGAGTTCTTTATGTAAAAATTATAAAAGTATTTGTTTTGAAAATATTTTTTAGGCTTTATGCTTGATTTTCACCATACCTTTTTTTTTTTTTAACTTTGAAGATGGTTTCTGTTGATTTTCAGTGATGTTACCAGGTTTCTGTTGATTTTCAGTGATTTTACCACGTTCAATGAAAACCTAACAGTATAATTCAATTAAAAAAAGAAAAATGATTAGAACATCACTAGTTCTTTTTTTCCAATTAAAATCACCCCTGCCATTTCATGTTCTTATAATGCCATCTCTTTTTAAGTTTAAAATTAATCTTAATTGAATTCATTTTTTTCAGAAGTATTTTACCCTTTTCAAAAATGAAAATTGTACTGATATTCATTATAATTTGGATACACTTCAGTAAATATTGTAGGTAAAAATCACAGCAGCAATTACAAATTTGGCAATTAGTAAATGGTACCATTCTTTTGGAAGAAAATATGTAAATAGGAATATGATTCATTTACATAGTTAGGTTTTTCTGCTGTTGTTTACATTTGAACCCTGTGCCCTAATTTAATATCTTGCTTTACATACTGGTGATAATTACCTCTTGAGCTCACACAAGAAATAAATGCAATTATACAGATTTAAATTTGTAAGAAAGGGTGTTTCTATTATTTGTCAATGTTTATTCTTATTCTTTACTCCTAACCTGCCTGCTGAAATTATTTTAGAGCCTGATGATTCTACCCTGATCATCATTAATACTATGGGGAAGAGAAAGAATTATATCCTGTATAATTGGATGTTACCTGGAAAAAAACAGGGGGAAAAAAAACCAAAACAGGAATGAATGATAAGAACAGCAAATTAGCAGTTAGTTTGCCATCTGACAGTAGAATGGGAGAGACTACTGTAAATGACAATACTGATGTAAAATATCTATCTAGACTGGCTAATACGGAAGTGACAGGTCCATTCAGGGTGATCATGGTATTAGCCTTTCCAAAGCATCCCAAGGATGGCTGCCCTTCCAAGACTACATTTCAAGATTACATATGGAAATGCTCATTGGGACCATAAACTCTGGCACAGTAAGTACACTTACTCTGTGTGGCTCCTGTGTATCTGTTCAGTACATATTTGTCGAAAGAAAGCTATGAATTATTCACCATTTTGTCTTACCCTCTCCTATTTTGCTTGCTTACTTTTTGCTCCTGTGCTGCCTCTAGAGATTTTAAGATATGATAGTTAGGAGAATAATGGATATTTCAAAATGTGTTTGAAATAATCATAAGCAGTAGGTCATCTGTATTGGGAAAGTTCACCAAATTGGGAAGAAGACAGTATAGCGTAGTGGTTAAGGATGTTTGTTCCCAGTCATGGATCTGGGTTGGAATTCTAGCCATATCCCTAAATAACAGTGTAACCTTGGACAAGCAGGTTAATCCTTCTAAGACACAGTGCGTATCTCTAACAAGGCACCCATGTAAGGACCTGTCTTGAAAGATTGTCATGGTAGAGGACATGATATAATCATAGAAAGCTTTTATCATAGTTTGGCTAATGGGTACTCAATAACAGAGACTAATAAATTATTATTATTATTATTATGTTTTAAATGCTGAATTATTCTTCAAGGGTTATGTGTAAAATACACATACATAATAATAGTATTAAACCTCAAAGGGTCGTTCATTAATTCATCCAGTTTCAGATGCTGATCTTGGGGCAAGAGATAGAAGACAAGATGTCTCCTCTCAAGGAGCTGAGAGGCAAGTAGTGAAGCAAAGGAAGGGACTAGAGAGTAATTTGAGGATGAAAAAGATGTTTTAGAATATATGCTCAAGTAACTGTGAGAACCAAGGTCACGCCTATAGAGCTTGCAGCACAATACTGGGCACACTCAAGGCCCTCAGCCTCTGCTGGTTGCAATCCTTATTCTCTCAAAACAAGATCCATCCACATGGCAAATAGCTCAGAGCGTCACCGCAATCAAAGCCAGAAATACTATTCAGAGGGTGTTATTCAGAAAGATAGTAAATCTCAGACTAACAGCTTTACAGCTTCTGCCATAAGTCAGTATAGCCTATTTATAACTTCACACTTGTTCCTCATGAATTAACGGTAATTAAGTTGAAACCAGTGTCCCTTGATTTGGTAGAGCTCGTCTGGGCTACAGAGAAGGTTCTAGACGTTAGTCTGAAGAACATGAGGGGCTGAGGAATTTTTAGAGCGCCTGGGCAGAGAAATGTGTTGAGTAAAAGGAAAGAAACCATGTTAAGAGTGTCCAAGAGCCCCGTTTCGAGAACAGTACTTAGTTTAGCGTTCTTATCTAGAGCAGGTTACCACCAACTGCCACGACCGCTGCTCCTGAGTGACAATCCAAGTCCTGCTGGGGCTGGAAGCGCCAAAGGAGATTTCTCTCGCTATTGCTACACGTGAAGAAAAGCTTTCTTCCTCCAAGAAGGAAGCACGTTGTTCTTCATTTGTAACCCGGGACTGGGCCCTTTCAGTAGGAAAGAAAGCCACTCTCTGGGTTTCCCCACTTCTGTTAAGAGCAGATGCTAAGCAATGCAGAACCGGGAAACAATAAATTCTACTTGCCTCATGCCATAGCTCGGGAGATGCATCGTGTAGTAATGAAATAATCTTTAAGAGAGAGAAAACAGTAGATGTAGGTCAAGATTTGAGTCTAAACAGAGGGCAAAGGGGAGAGTCAGTGGTGGGTATATTTTCCAATGTAATGCCAGCTGAAAACATTTTAACTTACTTTGACGGACATGCACCTTTCCCTGAAAGATCGTTCAATACCTCAATGAGAATTTTCTTTAAAATGACACATACCCATACTTGCACCCAGAGATGTGTTAAGCTCTGTGGCCAGCGTTCTGCCTATGGCGCCCGTACTGAGGAATAGGCAACAGCTGCGTTTCAATGCGCATGAGCCCCAGCTGTTGAGGAAACAAGCAGGAGCTTAGAACCTTCGCGAGAAACCGGAAGTGGCTCGGGCGGCGGGGGGCGGAGCCCGAGGCTGCGCGGGCCGCTGGCGGGAAGGGAGCGACGCAGCGCTGCGAGCTGAGGCGCTGAGGGGAGACGTGCCTTCCGCCCGTGGGCGAGAACTAAGCGAAATAGTAATAGTATGTGGTGAGGACGCCACCTCAGGAAGGAAGCCCTCAACACGCCAGACTCCAAAACTCTGCTCTTCTCCCGTCCCAGACACGGCAGGAATGAGGTGAGTGGCCATTTCTTAATTCTTGAAATTTTATCCCATGGTTGATAGTGTTCATGGATCCCGTTTGAAGGCTTGTTTGCCGCTCAAGGCGAAAACTGACGACGAAAACGCCATGTTGAAAGGAGATGCCGTAGCGTTTTCTTGCGTTCAAAAGGAAGCCCCAAAAGGGAAGAGTGGCCTTCTTTCCTCTACTGGTTCAGCACACTTTCCCAATATGTAAATAATTTGAGGGCCCGGTGTCCCTAGGCATTCGACTTCAATTATGTTTCTTGAAACTGAGTGGTATTTTTAAGGGAAAAATTACCTCAAAAATATCAATTTTTTTCCCTCTTCTCTAATAGCGTATTTCCACCTCAGTGTTTTGGTTGTCTTAAAGCCTTCCTATCAAGTTTAAAAAACAAACAAACAAACAAAAAAACAAGATAAAACAAAACAAAAAAACCGACTCTTAGATACCTTCAGATATTTATGAGTTTAACGTGCGTGACATCCTGGACTATCTTTGGCCTCAGTCATATTTATGGGATGTTTTTAAGAATTTGAATAAGACTCTAACATGAAAACCAATGAGTTTGGGTGATTTTAAGAAGTCTCTTAATTAAACCTATTAAGATGGATATTTTTCTTTTTCATCGACAAATCACTTGTCGCTTCCTAAAAGATTAGTCACTTTCCTCAGAGCAGAAAAATCCCAGGAAGTTTTTCAGCCACTAAACTTGGGATAGAAAATCTTGGAGGGCCTTCACTTCAGTATCTACTAGGGATTCTCTTCTTGGCTTTTTCTTGAAAACATCGTGTTTCTTAGG
This sequence comes from Camelus bactrianus, assembly GCF_048773025.1. Lineage (NCBI taxonomy): Eukaryota > Metazoa > Chordata > Mammalia > Artiodactyla > Camelidae > Camelus > Camelus bactrianus. The sequence continues at coordinate 14,459,243 of NC_133555.1, forward strand.
CCGAGATAGACGCTGTGCACAGCTGTTTGTGATTTGTAGATAATCTTGATACGGAGTTTTAGAGATACCAGCATGCCTCGCAGTTTTCCGTACTGGAACATCAGAGGTTATTTTCTAGATGCTGCTGCCATGGTAGAGCATGGGGTATGCATGGAAATAATGTATCCTGAGAATTTTCTTTAAGAAAAATTTAATTGAAGAAGGAGGAGTTTGTTTTTAGGTCTTCTTTCTCTATTAGAGTTTTTCAAACCGAAGTATCAAAATTGGGCTTCTCCCCAGCTGTCTTGAGTCAGTCTCTCAGGATGAGGCAAGTAATCTACAGATTTTCATCTGATGAACTGATTAAAACGAACAATCAGATTTCGTATCCAATGTTCTAAAGTATGAAAGAATAAAAAATAACTGCTGCAGGACAAAACCATTTCTTAGTAAGATAAATAAGGTGTAAAGTAAAATCAGACATCATGATTAAGACCTATGAAAGAATGAATCTAATTAAAACACCATCTTTTAGACTTAAGAATTTATAAACTGAGATTTACATCAAAATTCTTTGTTCGTAGTGTAAGAAGGAATTGTTGTCTGTGAAGGAGAAAAATATTAAGAACAATTTAAATGTCCACCAGAGGAAAAGATTAAATATGATAAATAGATGCTAGGGATTAGCATGCAGTACTTGAAAAGAAATTTGCAAGTAAAAAATATGAAGGGCAGGTTGTTGCTTCAAAACCTCCCCAAGAGCTTCCTGGGTGTGATCTGAAACAGGTTCCTGTAAGTGGAGGGCAGGAGAGATCTAAGGAAAGGGCAGAGGACTCCAGGTTGCTAGATTGCAGGTTTAATGAGCAAGAGAATGTGCTTAGAGGAAGGTTGTCTTGGGCTGCTGCAAGAGGAGTGTATCTCCACTCCCACCAGCCAAAGGGAAAATGTTTATATAGAGCCCTTAACTGGACTTAGTCACGTACCCAGTCCAGATAGCCTGAACACCACATCCCCTTTCAAGGCTGTATCCTTGGTGCAGCTTCTCAGAGCAGGGAACGCAAGCTGAACACATACTCAAAGGACAGGGAGGTGAGAGGGTGGCAGGCGGGAGCCTTCAATTGCCTGGATTCATCTCAGCCTGGATCTAGCTGAAAGTTAACTGGCAGTCACTCTTTCTTGATTACCTCCTCCAACATGGGTTTTTGAATGTTACAGGCAAATATAACATGAGAAAATGAATTTGTTTCTATTTATTTGAAAATTTAAATTATATTTTTCATGGGTATACCTTCATTTTTAAAAGCCTAGGACTGGAAGAAAATGCGTTGAATCCGTGATAGTCGTTACTTCTGGAATAAAATGGCAGTGCTGGGATTAAGAGTTGTAGTCAGAGTTATATATAGCCTTTCCTATGCTATTTCTATTAAGATACTCACCTTAATTAAAGTAATGCATTGCGTACTTTATAATTTGCTGAGGTATATGTGAAAAACAAAGTGGTGAAATTGTGTAATTGTGTTGTAAAGTGGTGGATGAGCAAGCCTCAGGGGTTACAACTGTAAAGGATCTTCTTGTCTTACCATCTTTGTATTTTTTACCAGTTTTATTGAGATACAATTGACATAAAACACAGTGTATGTTTAAGGGGTACAGCACAATGATTTGACTCATTCCATGAAATGATTACAAGTTTAGTTAGCATTCATCATCTCATATAAATACCAAAAAAAAAAAAGAAAAATTTGTTTCTTATGATGAGTACTCTAAACAGCGTTCATATATACCATAGAGCAGTGTTAACTATAGTGATCATGTGGTACTTTACATCCCTAGTACTTATTTATCTTATACCTGAAGTTTGTGTCTTTTTACCACCTTTGTCCAATTTCTCTCCCCCACCCCCATACTTCATCTTCTCTAACCACAAATCTGGTCTCTTTCTTTTTTTCTTAGATTCTACATATAAGTGAGATCATACAGTATTTGTCTTTCTCTGACTTACGGCACATAGCATGATGCCCTCACGATCCACCCATGTTGTTGCAGATGGCAGGATTTCCTCGCTTTTTATAACTCAATATTTCATTGTGTGTGTGTGTGTATATATATACATACCACATTTTTATCCTTTCACCTGTTTATGGACACTTGGTTGTTTCTACATCTTGGCTACTGTGAGTAACACTGCTGTGAACATCTCTGCAACATGATGTTTTTGTTTCCTGTAGATTTATTACCAGAATTGAAATTGCTGAATCATATGGTAAATCGTATTTTTATTTCTTTGAAGAAATTCTGCACTGTTTCCTATAGTGGCTGCACCAGTTTGGAAACCCACTAATGAAACACAGTTTCCCTTTTCTCCAGATCCTCACATCATTTGCTGTCTCTTATCTTTCTGATGATAGCCGTTCTAATAGGCTCATCACCCTTTTAAGTATCTTATGATGCTGTTTTTTCCTCTACTCCTGAATATGATTTATATCAGGTCCAATGACATGTCAGAACATTTTCATGTTTTTTTTTTTAATTCTCTGTTCAGTAATTAACCTTTCCTGCCTAAATCAATCCAAACAAAACAATATAAAATTGTCCCCTTTCTTGTCTCCTGTCTACTGCAGCCTATCGGCTTCAAAGGAAGAAGTGGACACAGCTTCTCTCTTTCCTTTCCCTGGAACTTCTTTCTCTGCTTTCTCACGAACCATGGCCTCTGATCAGAGAAAAACCTAAGGAGGCAGGAAGGGACTTGGTGTGTCACCACCTACTTGGCGTTCATGTCCTCAGTTTGACTGTGGGTAGATTAAAGATGGCTGCAAATTTGTGACACACCCCCATCAGGAGATGGGGTCTCTTTCCCTTCCTCTTCCATCTGAATTGGCAGGTAACTGCTTTAACCAGTGGAATATAACAGACATGACACTGGGCCAATTCTGGGCCTTTACTGTAAGAGGACTGGCACTTTCCACTGTGGTTTCCTGGACCTTTGTATTCCCATCTAAGAAATGACTGTCCTCAGAGGCAGCATGCTGTGAGGATCCCAAGGTCCAAGAAGAGTTTATTGAGGTCACTTTCCTGGGTTTTTGGGAGACATTATTTCCACCCACCTCCCCATCCTCAGGAATCCTTAATAAATACCTTGACTAAGGAGCTTCAAGCCCCCATATTTCTCATAACACTAGACATTTTGGATCTGTTGCCAGCTTGTTTTTGCTGAGCTACGCTGGCTCCCCAGGTGGCATCTGGGGACAGGATTAAAGGCACCAAGTGTTCTCTCACATGCTGCACATCTTATCCAAGTAATTGTGAACACTTGGGCATTGACTGACCTGACAAACTCCAGATTTATGAGCTATACCAATGCAGCAGTGAAGTCTTTTATTTAATTCCAGCTCAGAAAGGCAGGCTGGACAACTTGCCCTTCACATAGTTGTGTATAGGAAACATGTTACCGAACCAAACTTGGTCCACTTGTCCATGCACAGTAAAGCCAATCTGCCAGCACCAGGTTGTGGTGAAGAAAAGTGCAGTGTTTATGGTAGGCACCATACAAGGCGTCCAGGCAGCTCATGCTCTAAAAACCTGAACTCCCCATTGGGTTTCAGGGCAGCATTTTTAAAAGCAAGGTGAAGGGAGAGGAGTCATAGGGTAAATTGTGCACAATTCTCTGATTGGTTGATGGTCATATAACAAGGTGGTATCACAGGGGTTAACATAATCTGGCTCCAGCCAGTTTGGGGGCTATGTGCTCATGGTCCTCAAGTAGTTAACTTCTTCCATTTGGTTGGGATTTTAGTGCCTTGAGTAAAACAACTCAAGAGTATGCATCAGATACAGTTCTCTGTGTATTTCAGGGAGGAAATAAAGATTCTGTGACGCCTTATGGCTAATTTAGTGTTTAAATTCTTACCATTTCCCTGGCCCAACTGCCAGGTCTCCTTGGAGCCTCTCTCATAAACTGAGATAAAGAGGAAGAAATCATTTTCTTCCCACTTCATGGGAATGAGTAGTTATGATAGTAAGACCCTAAACCCTCTTCAGAAAGTCTTGTAAGGACTTTTATGGAATGTACTCTATACAAATACTGAATTACTGTTTGCACACCTGAAACTTACATTGTAAGTCAGCTATAAATAAACTTAATTATTTGTGAAAAATCTTTCTCTGCTTCCCCCTCTAAACTTCCTATGTGTATTTGAGTCAGGGGTTTGAATCGTGAAACTTGTTTTGCCCCATTCTGTTTTGCAAGTCTCAAATGGTGGTTGAGCACCACACTCTAGAATGTGGCTTCTGTTGTCCTCAGGCCTCATCTCAGATTTATGTTTCAGATTCGGTTACCGTAGCATTGTCTTATCAAGGGTGGCTGGAGCGTGTATTCTTTTATGGGCTACAGGACTGGCAGTGGGTGCAATAACGCAAATCCATGCGAGAGTCTTAAGGGAGAACGCCCACTGTTCTCTCGTCCTGAGAGCCAGCAAGGTGGACTGAGCTAAGATTTAAAATGCAGGTTTTCCTCCTTGATTCACCCAGACAAATGTTTGAGGATGTAAGTGGAAAGTTTTCCTTTTCTAACCTTAAATCATTCTTGGAGCCAAATAAATAGGACAGTGATGGACTTGGAATCTGAATAACAATAAAGTGCAGGCCAAATTTGCATCTCTAGGCAAAGTTGGGGCAGGGAAGTGGCGAATGGAGGAGTTCCTCATGCAGAGATTGGGTGATTAATCAGAAGTAGTGAGAGAAGTTTGTGAATTGCTTGCTTGGGAAGAGGTTCTGAAATTAAATTAAGGTTACTAGATAGAGCCTGAGGTTAGGTGTGTTTTACAAAATCTCGGTGTTGTAGATACACCTTTCTGTTTTACTTTTCTTTCTCTAAAGAATATATAGATACATATAATATTATATAATATACATGGTATATATCTTATCATGTATGTATTATATAATATGTATATTCTTTAACCTTTAGAACTTTAATCTCTGAAAATCTAGAATAACATAAAAAATAGCATAGCTGGAAAAGAAGAGAATATTGCAAACTGAACATAGAGATTATAATAAAATTTGACTAAAATTTTTAAGTGTGGGAGTATATAATAATTAGTGTTACACAAATGTAAAGAAGAGAAATAGATATGAATAAAGGGTAAGAAAGGAAATAAACTGTAAATGTCTTAAGTAAAAACAAAAAATATTTCATGAATGGAAATGCTTTTGTCAAGTATTTGTGTTTACAATAATGTGTGTATACTTCCAGCAATGTCAATTTGAAAAGATGCTTTCAATTTGACTTGTCGGTGTACAGATATCACTTGGATTGCAAGACAATTGACTGTCAAAAATATTGCATAGATAAGCTGCATGTTTTACAGCTATCTCGTCTAAACACTAATTTTATACATAAGAATTATTGGAAATCAACTTTAGATAGTTTTCTTGAAAAGGGTAAACTTGAGGTCTCTTCATTGTGAGAATGGAAAAGTTGAAACCATCTGTTGGGCAGTGGCACTTAGGAATTAACTTCAGGCAATCAAGGATAAAGTTTTGCATGAGAGCATGCATTAATTTGACTGCTTTATGTCTAAAATAAAGAACAGTATGATTTGGGGGAGTGGGATAGGTTTATAAACAAACATTAAGAAAATATATTCTCTTATTTCACAGTAACATGAATTTTTCTATTTTCTCCTGAAAGAATTTTTTCTGTTATATGTCTATATACTAAGATGTGTATATACAGTTAATTATTTATTTAATGAATTTTGATTTCATTGTTTCTCTACTGTCTCAAAAGCATCTGACACTGGCTTGTCTGGCAGTTTCATTTACTCAGAAGTTAGCTATATATTTAACTCTTGAGGTTCCATAAATACCAACTATTAGAGAAGTTTTCACACTGTAGTTTCTTTACTGGTTTACTTCTCTACTCAGATGACAATAACTGGGTCTAAGGCAGGGAATGCGTTTATTCGTCTTTGTATATCGGGCATATAGCACTTTTCTGGGTAATTGATAGACAATCAATAAATAAAAGAATTCATGAAATAATTTAATAAAAGAGTTCTGGAACATTCTCTCTTGTCTTAAAGTCAGATGTAATCTTCCCATTCCTGTTGCTTCCTTTGCCAGTCTCTGATAACTGACATTTCTGCATGAACCATGGGGGAAAACATGAAATGTCTTTTCTCTTAATTAACTGAGCATTCCACAATCTCTCGATTCTTCAGCAAGAGACAGAAGTTAAACTAAGATTCATAAATGATTAAGCACAGCGGTAAAATCTGTAGTGCCTTTTTTCCTATAAGCCTTGCAGATGACTTGCTATTCTTATTTCTGTGGCCCGTTGAGATAAGAGATTCGAGATTCCCTACTCTGCAAAATGAGGATGGTGGTCCCAGCATCTCAATAAAGTTGTTGTGAGGATTGACCTAGGACACACTTAAAGCTCAGTGCATAGTCTGGTACAGTTAGGAATGTGATAAGTACCTGTCATTTACTGAGACTTGACATTTTGATAGAGGGATGCTTCAGGTCAGGCTCCTATTGAATTTTGGGACAGAAAATCAGTTGCATAAACAAAAGCATTCTGTTTTGAAGCTTTCTTGTTCTTTTTCAGCATAAACAAAAGGGTTTTTAAAATGTTCTGACCGTAACATTTTCCTACCTGGTCTATCCACATTTAATCTCCTATTGTAATTAGAATATTTTCAAGAAATGCCTAGTAAGGACTTGAGGCTTTAATGATAAAACATCTTGTATGTGTGTTTTACTTAAATTGTTATAATTTTATTCTTGAAGCTGCAGAACGTTCATGTTTCATGTTTGTCTCATTAATTAGTATCTGATTATCTGTTCTGAGTGGGCCTTCTTTTTAGATACTGGGATATCTAAAGATATTTATTTGGTGATGTATAAAAAATATGTAATTTAACAAAACTGCAGATGTTTCAAATCCCTGTTGTTTTCTTTAGATTATTTTTGTTCTAGAAAAAGATAGGCTTCATCAAATTAATTCTAAAATATTAATAGCTAATAATGATGCCACTCATGGAAATATTTTAGACATCTGCAATCATAGAGTAAAATGGAGGAAAAGCTTTATCTAAGATTGTCTATAGATGAGTCAGTTCTCCAGTTTTTGACAGAAAATCTACACTGGTTAATTGTTGAACCACCATTATATATAACAATTTTGGTCAAATCCTTGACATTTTTAATGCATACTTGAAAAGAAATATATCCATGACATTGACATTTTAGCAATAGTTTTATCTGGTGGTGTCTAGGAAGAAGGCCAGCTTATATTGTACTACATTCAGTTTTAACTTGGCTAAATACCACAAAAGCTCCCAGAGCTGGTGCTATAGTAAAAGTCAGCTTGTTGCCCTTTTACTTCTGCATACCACAATATCAACAACATTTTGTCTGCCAATATGTGATTCCAGTGACCTTTGACATTTTTGAGCATATCTTCTCATGCATCATTAGAAGTTTCGTGCCAAACCAATAACACACTTCTCTGTTGTTTTCAAATGTCTCCTAAAGCAAAAGGTTAATGATCAATAAAATGCACTGAAATGGTTCTTTTTGCTACCATACCTCATCTATTTCTCTTTTCACTCAATTGCCCCTTGCTTTTAATATTTCCTGAGTAGCTTTTGTTTTTTCATTTAATGAAGAGTAACTAATGTGCTATTCTCTCTTTATAAATTAAAACTCTCTCCAGTGGATTTCTATCCATGGGGACCAGTTCTATTCTAGATGCCTTTCATTTGCCCTACAACTGTGTTTAACTCATCATTCGACAGTTGTATGCCTTTAAAAATTAAAAGTCTGCCTGAAATCTCCAATTGGCATGAGTTTGCACAAGGTTATATAAATTCATGTAAATGCTGTCTGGGTTAGGGGGCTGGGAACTAGCATTGGATACTAAAAAGTGATCTGAAACAGGGCTCAGCAGACAGGACCCTTGGGTGAAGTCTGACCCACAGCCCGTTTTTGTCAATAAAGTTTTATTGGGACACATCCATTCCTATTTGTTTACATATTGCCTTGGGCTCCTTTCATGCTTCAGTGGCAGAGCTGAGTCATTGCCGCAGAGACCATATGGCCCTCAAAGTTAAAAATATCATCTGGCCCTATAGGGAGAAGATTGCTGACTTCTGATATAAATAAAATTGTCTCTTTTTGAAGCTATGTAATCACAAGAATATATACTAGTTGACCTTATGTACTTTGTTAAATTCAAGATGTTTGTCATATCATTTGAGGGGTTGTAGAAGGCACAGCTTGCAAAGCAAAACATGGACTGCTGTCCCTTTTAAAAATATAAAGCCTGCTCTTAGTCAGCAGTTGGATATACTTCAAAAAATACACCAAGCTTAATAAATGGTTATACTTGTGGAGGAAAGGAAGGAATTTTGACCTTTTAACTGTATTATTTCAGAATTTTTCTGTAATAAGCACGTGATATATTAGTATAGTTTTAAAAATAGATTTATTACTAGAGACTTTCTACTTTAATAGATAGCCCTGTCACAGTCCACTGTAATTATCATATTAGACACATACCTCAATGAAAAATTTTCAGGATTTCTGTTAAAATACAATTATTAAATAATACTACTTTATAATTATGTGAAACACAGAGGCTGTTGTTGCAAAATTTCCCTTGAGCTTCATTTCAACCCAATAAAATGGAGACACTATTTTAACTACTTCTTAGACGAGGATATGATGCTTGGAGTATATAACACCTATGTGCATATAGAGATGATGATGGTGATGACCATTCACTATGCCTCTGATGTTGGGATAATTGCTTAAAACAGTGGAATGAGGTTAGTGCTGTTATCCCTGATTTACAAAAAGAAACAAAAGAAAAGCAGGTTTGGCGTGGTTAAGAGTTTGCAGCCTAGATGAGAATCTGAATGTTTGACACAAACCACCAGTGCTGGCCCTCAACCACGACATTGTGGTGCTTCCCAGCAGGTTGTGTGAGTACATTTGGGGTAGAATGAATTGACCAAGGATACTTATTGAAGTTCTCTGTACAAGATGTTGTGTCAGGTTCTGTGCTTTTGAAAAATTCGTTAAACTGAATTTTATTTTGCTCCTGCTAGATACAGTTGACCCTAGATCAGTGTGGTTTTGAACTGCAGGGATCCATTTATACAGGGATTTTTTTCGATAGTAAATACTACAGTACTACACGATCCTCAGTTGGTTGAATCAGAACCTAAAATTCGGAGAAACTGAGGATCCAGAAGTACCTCCGTATTTGGTTAAAGGTTATACATGGATATTCAACTGGGTGGAGGGTAGGCGTCCCAACCCTTGTGTTATTCAAGTGTCAGCTGAATATCAAACCTGTCCTAGATTCTGGAACTAAAATTTTTAGAGAAACTTTTTGAATGGTCACTTCAGTGTAATCCTAAAAATGGAGTAAAGCTAGCCATTTGCTTTTTTCTCCTTATTACAAGTGTCACTTTTATAAGTATCCTGGCTAATTTGTGTGCGTGTTTATAGGCTTGTCTTGTAGAAATGAAAGTGTAAGTTCCAAAGATAAATATATTTAATAATAGAAGATACTGCCAAATGACCTACCAAAATGGTGTATCAAAATGTTCCCAGTAACATTTTACCAGGATAGCCATTTACCCACAGTTTAATTTTTCTTAGGGGGTTCCTTAGTTTGAATCACTAGCATATCAGTTAATAAATATTTCACCCATCAGTACATGCAAGACCTACATCTTAGTTCTTTACTACATGGATGGTTTTAACATGTTATAATATGTACTTTTATATGCAAAATTAAAATGTAGCTAATTAATGAATCCAGCTAACACTTATTCAGTAACCGTATTGGGGGACAGGTAGGTTCTCATTCTGTGAGGAATTGTCTTCTGAGATGGCTGTCAGAAAACGTGGGTGTCTATTCCAACTTCTGACTTCTTGCCTTACCTCTTTTAGTCCCAGACAAGCCAATTCACTTCTTTGGTCTTAGGTGTCTCATCTGTCAAATGAATGTTGAAATTAGGTCAACCCTAAGTGCTCTTCTAGGTTTAAGTTTTCATTGATATGTAAATATGGATATGCTGAATGATGTATTAATCACTGTTAGCTTTTTAATTTTTTTTGCTTTGTTTTATTTTGTTTAATTATCTAATTATTTGTGATTTAATCTTTTTAGAAGGAAACACTAATCAGAGGGCTGGATCTCTAATTTTCCCCTGCTTGAGTGAAAGCTCTTAAGGGCATGTAGCTTGTTCAGCAACACATTGTGCTTGCAGTTCACCCTAGGTTTTTTTTTTCCTCTTTTCTTTTTCTTTTTTCTTTTTTTTTTTTATTAAAGTATAGTTGATTTACATTAGTTTCAGATGTACAGCAAGGTGATTCAGTTATACACATACATAAATATTTTTTCAGATTCTTTTCCATTATATGTTACCACAAGAAATTGAGTATAATTCCCTGTGCTTTACAGTAGGTCCTTGTTGTTTATCTATTTTCTATATAGTAATGTGTATCTGTTAATCCCAAACTCCCAATTTATCCTTCTCCTGCCCTTTCCCCTTTGGTAACCACAGTTTGTTTTCTGTGTCTGTGAATCTATTTTTGCTTTGTAAATAAAATTTGTATCTTTGTTTTAGATTCCACATATAAGTAATATCATGTAATATTTGTCTTTCTCTGTCTGCCTTACTTAATATGATAATCACTAGGTCCATCCATGTTGCTGCAAATGGCATTTTTTCATTTTTTTAACAGCTGAGTAATGTTCCATTATCACTCTAGGTTTTGATGGATAAATGAAATAAATTGTGTGACTCAGCTTGGCTCTCACATCTGAAACCATTTCATAGAGCAAACCAGAAGATTATTATTTAAGTTTTGATTTCAAATCTGAATATAATATCACAGATACTATAAATAATTTTTCACTTGGCCACATTCTTCCTATTTTTTACTAAACACCAGCAAGATTTTCAAAAATTATGATAGGTCATTTAAAAATAACTTCAGGTATTTCTGAACTTAATTAGTAAGGGCCTTTTCAAAATCTGAGCACATAAAAGAACTCTCACATAAAATTTAAAATGTATATAACTTGGTATTTTTGAGGATACATTCTCTACTTTGAGTTTATTAATAATTATAATGATAGATCACTTAATTGTTGAAATAAAACCAATGTCTAGCTCTACTTTTTTTAAGAAAGCAATTTTTATTTGAATTTTAACTCATTTATTCAACAAACTTTGACCATCTTTTGTAATCCAAGTGCCACTCTAGAAATATATCCAGTGCACAAGGCAAAAAAAAAAAAAAAAAAAAATTCCTGCTCTTGAGGAGTTTACACTCCTGTGAGGTTTTGTTGTATCAGGAAGTGCAGTGATTGAACCTAATAATGCTTTTGTTCTTTTAAAATCCCAAGATGTGGCTACATCAGAGTATTTTTTTTTTTCCTGTTCTATTAAAAGAGCATTGTGTTGATTAGAGACATACCTTGATCCAAAATAATACATCCACTTCTGTATAAGATAGTGATATTGAACCTTTTTTCATTTTAGACAGTGTAAGGATCTTCTGGAAGCAGTGATCCTTTCCCCAGGAGGGAACAATACATTTAGGCCATTAACTCATAATTTTGCACATAATTTCCAAAAGCACTGGGACCCTCTTGAGTCCATCCATGGAGCTAAGAGCCCTGACTTAGACCAGCTATTTGACGAGTTGATAGGATTAATGGTAACGTGGTATTAGATATTTATGAGCAATTTTGAATATATAAATCTATTATACAGTTTATTCATTCAGTGATTGATTTATCCCACACATATTTTACCAAATACTAATGCTCCTTTGCACCAGACATTGTGCCAGGAAACACTATTATTCTAAAAACAATGTTTTTTGATATGATTACTTAACATGTGGGTTTTGTTGTAAAACCAATCAATCGAGCATCTTTGCTGAACCTACTTCAACAGTCATAAAATTCATAAGCAAACATTTGTGCATTCGCTAAGCATCACCCCTTCTAGTTTTTATCATAACTTAACAAGAGGAAAATTGTTTCTGACTTTTATCAGGACTGAAACAAGAGAATTTGCCTATGTGATTATTAAAAACCTATATTTCATAAAAAATAAGTAGATATAAAAATAAACTGAGATTCCAGTGTGCTTCGCTTGTGAAGAGATTGTACATAAGATGAGAAGAAGCAGCTTCACTCACTGAATTCTAAGACAAGTCATTGAAGCCCTTGTACACCTGTCAAGAATCTGTAATAATTGGAAGCACCGTATTAAATACTGCATATTTTAATTAACTAACATAGTTAAATTTTTCCAAGTGGCATTAACAAGTTTTAATGTAATAAGCATTACCAACTTTAGATCAGGTCTTGTGAGACCGTATGACACCAGAATTATAAGTAGAGAGTGTCTGATATGAAATTATACATTGATTTAAAATCAACACACTCAGGGATCTTATGGTTACAAATGAGATTTTAGTCCCAGAACAGCCCCTTTGTGACTTAATCTTTACATCCAGGTATTACTCTTGTCCATGATTAAGTACTGCAGGAAACACAAAACTTTCCTTTTGAGGTTACTAACTTTGCAACTGTAGTCTAGAGAGATTATGTCACTTACCAAATAATGCAGCTTTTTTAGTATGGAAGCTAGTGCAAGTCTCTGTGGGTGTGTCAGTAAATCATTATCACTTAAAATATTGAAAGAAAATTATTGATCTTCAATAAAAAGAAAAGCAATCCAGTAACGGGGAAGATTAAAATATGTCAATTTTTTGCTTTAAATTTAAAGTTGGGAGATAATCCATGTCATCTGAAATGGTTTTTCCCCCAGATGAATTTTAGCAGTACGTATCCTTGAACTCTGAAGTTTAAATAACTGAATAAATAATGAAAACCTTGCTCTCTGGGTTCTGTTTCTAGCAATGTAGCAGATGAGGATTTAAGACCAATCTTTCTTCTGAGAACAATAAACAAAATGGTGAAGAAAGAAATGTACATGTAGTCGAGCAAGAAAGTGAAGAATTTAGAGCAAGAGCTAAATAAGGCAAGAAATTGAAAATAATTGGCACAGTGCTGCCCACTTTGACCTTGAGGGCACATGAGAACCACAGTTTTACTGAGTACCATTTTTTGATATTTCCCAGGACTGGTGTAGGTGCTAGTACAGACAGAAATATCCTAAGGCTGAGCCAAAATGGGAAAGTCAAAGCAGGGGTCCTCTTTTCTTACAGCTGGGACTCACAAGTGCTATACTCGCCATCTAAAGGTGAGTTAGAAATAGCTGTGTACCAACATGAGAATGGGGAAGTTTCCTATCTGCAGACTTGGTACTGACTGAAGGAGTAAATTATCTCACCTGAAAATACGTAAGCAGAAGCTGACATTTGAACAAGTCCTCAATGTAAATTCATACTATGTGGTCAGTCCCAAAACACTTCAAGCCAGGAGTTTAGATACAAGTGTTTCCCATGTCCTAGTACATTTAAGACCTGTGCCAGAACCAGATGGCAGATCCTCCCAGGAGGTACCCACCTGTGGCTCAAAGAAGTTTCATATGTAAGTTTACAAATAAAATGGGTAGCAAGCAGTTAAAAAATCAATAAACACATAAGAAAATAAGGCACCATGAGTAAAGGCCAGTAGAAATAAGAGAAACAATAATTAAACTCGCCTTTCATATAAAATGTATAAATTGTCACCATTGGGATAAAATCAGTAAATCATTACCTTAGAAAACACTTAATTATCTTACAGCCATAAACATTTCATCACAATTTTCCCTTTAGAATATACAAGGCTAGTGTATACTGATAAGGTATTTATTGTAACATTTATTAAAGTTTGGGAATGATGCAACATCAGAAAGGCTACTGTATCTGGGAGAGGACTTTTCTTTTTAAGGTGGAAGTAAAAAGCTAAAAATATAGGCTCAAAATCGGACTAAGATCTTTGACCCATTAATATCCTTGCTCAAGGTCCCAACTAGCAGTATATTTAAATTTGAAGCTTTGCGCTGTTCATTTGCAAAATAGTCGTACAATATTCATAGTCCCAGTATTCATAGTGAGTTGAGAGAATTGAGATGAAACTTACAAAGCATGGATCATAGTTCAGCATATGCTAATGTCTTGGTTCCGGCATTACCCATTCCTCCTTTTCCTGCGCTGGTCCCAGGAGACCCACGGTAACTTGCTCTTCTATGTCTTATGGATGAGAAGCATCTCCTGTCCCCACCATTATCAAGTTTAAGGCTCCTCAGTCTCTAGGTGGGTAAATTGGACCCTTAATTCATGCCTTTAAGCCTATGATACATAATTATGCACTGGGTCTCAGGAAAGTCTAAGGATTCATCTGAGACTCATCTGTCAGCTAACAGTGTTGTTTCACTGACTCGAGTAATCAGATACCAGAACTTCTCAAGTGCTTCCTTATTGCCTTCTTAAAAAAGGGATTCCGTGGACACCCTCTTCGTCTCTATGGCATTTTGGTGTCTCCATTCTCTGACAAGGAGAACACCAGCTTCCATGTCCTTTAAAGGATTTACTTATTTGACCACTCTCCCTGAGTGTAACCAAGAGAGCACTGCCAACTAAAACACTCGCTGCACCTCCTCTCCCCGTCCGTGTCCCTGTACCTTGTACTGAGCGCAGCACCCCCCTCCACCACCTCACTTGTTCTCCCCCTGCAAGGATGCCTTCGTCACCCAGAAAAGGCCCTGACACCCTGAGCCAAGCTTCTTTCCCACATGCATGACACCTTCACTCTGCTTGAGCTCAGATAAAACTCTGTGATAAAGTCTTCCATGTGGATGACCTCTGAACCTGTCCTGGGCTCTCACACCCCACACCAGGTAGCCTGCCATTACCCTGCCTGTACTCTGACACACTACAGCAGGCTGCCTCCTCCATCCCATCCCACACTCACTCATGAAGACCCCTCCTCATCTCTGATCATCTTTTCTCTGGTTACCTCCCATCCATCCCCTGAACCCCACCTGGACACTTAGCCTGCTCACCCCCACCTAATGAGTTTAGGCCTGAATTGTTTGAGGAAGGAGTACCATGTTAACATTTAAACATGAGAAAAGTGAGACCATTCAGCAGATCTTGGAAACAAAATGAAAGGACCTTTGTATTTTGAATTCTAGAATATACCATCTTCTGTTTAAGTTTCCCAAATATTGCCCGAGTATTGAAGTCTCCTTTGTCTCTGTGGATGTTAGTAAAAGTCAGAATTTACAAAAGTGAATACAATACGATGTGCAGAGTTCATTCACACAAATACACATAAACCACACTCTTAAAATCCCAAATTTTTGAAAATTAATTTCCACTTCAGTGATATATACAATTTCTTATTAGAAAGAACTGCAAGGTGGAATTATAGGGTTCACTTAACAGTACTGATACTTGAGATTTGCTGGCTTATTTATCTGAGAAATGATTTACCTCATAACACTTTTCACTTGAGCAACACCCTAAGATCTAAAGATTATGTGAGTAATTAAGATTTTGCTAGACTATGTCCCTAGAATGAGCTTTGAAGATGAAGCTCTTTAGAACTTAAGTGGACAGTATTCTAGGTGGTGTAAGGAAGGACTTTTAAAATGTTTCAACATACTTACTTTGGGACATAGGATCAAGATTAAGTAAAGGAAGGTGACTCCCAAGAAGAAGGTGAAATCACTGTGTGTCAGACAAAATAAATGATACCCTTTAGGAATATTTCTGGTGTTTTACATAAAAAAGAAAAAAACCTAACCATCCTTAGCTTGTCCACATAAAGTAAGAAACAAATCTAAGTAAAAATATTATCTTCTCCCTCTTCCAACTTCTGAGAACAACATTTTAAACTAGACTGTATTTCTGTGAAATTTTCATTTGTAGCCAAGGCTGTTCAGTCCAGATATAGTAGCTGTTAATATCCAGGGTTTTAGTGAATTACATACTTCACTTCTTGGATAGAAAAGAAACCTTATACAAACCCAGTTCATTACATTACATAATTCTACTTGAAGTTTCTAGTATAATTCTCTTTTTATTACTTAGAACTCATTAAGGAAGACGTGTGCATTAAAACAATAGACATACAGCGAGTGGTATGGTTTTCAGATTAAAATAAGTAGACACCTACTTGAAACCTTTTATACCATTGGTTTAACATCCCCATTGGCTTACAAATATGTAAGTTAGACTCTTAATCAGTTTCATTTACATACCAAAAAAACTTCTTTTTGAATATTTCCTATTTTTGGAAATATAATTCCAGTACTTTAATGTAAGTTTTCAGCAGCTTTGCTATATTTTGGCTCAAAAGAAGAAGATGGAAATTTTTTCACATTCTCATGTCAATGTACTGTCTTGAGAAACAGTCCATAGGATTTATTAGAACTGCATAGGTGATACCTTTCCTAAATAATTTACAGTTGGAAAATGAACTGAATGTCTGGGAGAACTGATCATTTTTAAAGACAAGTATTTCACTGCTAGTAAATGCTGCTGCAGAAAAAGTGGCTGTAATTCTTCGTTGGATTTAGTCTGAGAAAATGATTCTTTCTTTGGAGACTCAGCTGTGTATGTCTCAAAACACTGAGGATCATACACAAAAGCTTTTGTGAAGGTGGTCTTGCAGCTTTTGGTATTTAACTCAAATCTTTAATTTCATTGAGATATGCAGTGCCATGAGTAGTGTGAAATCACACAAGTAAGTGAATTCTGAAAGTATGAGCTTTTTAGTGGTCAAGAACTCAGTCTCTTCAGCAAATGGTGTTGGGAAAACAGGACAGCTGCATGTAAATCAATGAAATTAGAACACTCCCTCGCACCATACACAAAAATAAACTCTAAATGGCTTAAAGACTTAAATATAAGACAAGACACGATAAACCTCTTAGAAGAAGACAGAGGCAAAACATTATCTTACATAAATCTCAGCCATGTTCTCCTAGAGCAGTCTATCCAGACATTAGAAATAAAAGCAAAAATAAACAAATGGGACTTAAACTTATAAGCTTTTGCACAGCAAAGGAAACCATAAGCAGAACAACAAAAACAACCTACAGAATGGGAAAAAAATTTTGCAAGAGACTGACAACAGCTTAATTTCCAGAATATATAAACAACTCATACAATTTAATAAGAAAAAAGTAAACAACCCAATCCAAAAATGGGCAGGAGACCTAAACAAGTAATTCTCCAATGAAGACATACAAATGGCAAACAGGCACATAAAAAATGCTGAATATTGCTAGTGTAGAGAAAAGGGAACCCTCCTACACTGCTGGTGGGAATGTAGTTTGGTGCAGCCATTAGGGGAAACAGTATGGAGATTCCTCAAAAGAATAGAAATATACTTACCATATGATCCAGCAATCCCACTCCTGGGCATATATCCACAGGGAACTCTAATTTGAAAAGATACATGCACTCCAATGTTCATAGCAGCAGTATTTACAGTAGCCAAGACATGGAAACAACCTAACTGTCCATCAACAGATGACTAGATAAAGAAGCTGTGGTATATTTATACAATGGAATACTACTCAGCCATAAAAAGAATAAAATAATGCTGTTTGCAGCAACATGGATGGACCTGGTGATTGTCATTCTAAGTTAAGTAAGCCAAAAAGAGAAAGAAAAATACCATATGATAGCACTTATATGTGGAATCTTAAAAAAAAGAAAGTTTGAGATTTGCAGATAATTAACTACTATATATAAAATAGATAAACAAGTTTATACTGTATATCACAGGGAACTTACTCAATATCTTGTAGTAACCTATAATGAAAAAGAATATGAAAACATGTATATATTTGTATGACTGAACTATTATGCTGTACACCAGAAATTGACACATTGTAAGCTGACTGTACATCAGTAGAAATAAATGAATAGTGCTTAAAAAAAAGAACAACTCATGAACCACACTTTCTAAGGTTCAATCTTAGAATTGCTATCTAATAAGCTGGATAACTGCAGCATTTCACTTGAGCATAAACTAACAGCTTGTTTGAGTGTAATAAATAAATTAAGTAAGTAAATGTATATTGGGTATGTTTGTAATATAAAAGTAATATATATGTCTATCTGTAGATATAGGTAGATATAAAATGTAGATATAGATATACCTTGCCTCCCCAAGTGTTTGAGGATTAAGTTGTAATGCACTGCAAAGAATGTACCATAATGGGTTGTAAATATAAAGTAATTTCTCAGTAAAGTGTAGGTCTGACAAGTGACAAGGCAGAAGACAGAGTGAGTTCTTCCAATCAGGGATTAAAGTAGAAGAAAAATTATCATGTTAGAGAAACTTTTTTTTTTTTTTTTTTTTTACTAATTATGGCCAATTTAGCAATTTCTATTAAGGTACTCTATTCTAAATGTGACTTTGCTATGAAATTATACTCTCCTTTAGCAAAGGGAGAGAATTTCCCAGGCTGGTACAGGGGAAAGCAAGATCTATCTACAAATATGAGACGTGTATTGATTTTCTTTGCTTAGAATGGATACTTTTGGGCGCTGAGTTAATATTCTGAGAATTTTGCTTATTGCTTCAGCCTGAAATGAAATGTATATTTCAGAAACAGGACTCACCAGCTCTGCTGATGACATCTGAGCAAACAGATTGGTGCAGGAATTATTACAGAGTTGATTGTTGCTAGAATCAGTGCTATTTGTCATAGAGTTTATAATCCCATAGAAATCACTAACTAGGGTGCCAAGCAATTAGAGTTAAAAAACAAAATATATAAAGAATTCTCCAGAGCAAGACAGAGCTACTGTTTGTTTTGATTATTGATCCCTTTGAGTTTACCCTCTTTAGCCAGCCTCTGGTCAGTCGGAGCAGAGCCAAATGGAAATCCATTATGTTTCTTTTGTTTTCAAGATAAAGACTAAGTCAACCATAAGATCAAATTTACTATTATTGTGTGGATAATCATGGATTGGAGCCAGAAAGCCATTAAAAAAAAAAATGCAGTTCCTAGACTAGCTCAAAGTCTTTTCTAGGAATTCAGGTTCTCTTTGGTTCTGCCCCCCAAGCCTCTGAACCCAAAGCCTAAACTAACCACTATGCTATATTGCTTCTACCGGTATTAATGACCAACATGATTAATTTTTCTGAACTCCAGACATATAATTAGATCCGCTTACCAGTGAGATCTCCTTGAGAATGCTGATAGGCATCTCAAACTGAGAATGAACCCTTGGTCTCCCCTGTCACTGAACATGGAGGAAGGGCCACCACTGTTCATAACCCTTATAATTCCCTCTGCCATAATTCCTCATATTCACATCGTCACAAAATTATCGTTTTTATATACATTAGATCTATGCACATTTTCCTGTACTCACTAACATCATTTTAGCTCAGGCCACCATCTTGTCTGGCATGAAATAACTTCAAAAGTTGGTTGTCTCCACACTGTTGCCCAAGATATCTTTTTTGACATGGAAACTGCTTATGACACCTCTAATGTGTAAGTCTTCAGATTATTTCTACTGTTCTTAAATCTTCACAAGCTCATGAATTCTGTGTCCTCAATGCCCTTCCCCCACCTTGCCCACTCTCCCCCAGCCACGCTGCCCCGCACCTCCATTACACAAAATAGTGTCCCAAGTCAAGGTTTTCTCATGCTTTTTTTCCCCCCATATGATTCTACAGTTCAAATCTGACCCACTCTTATGTCCTCTCCTGAATACCTGTCGTTTCCCACATATTTTGTGTTGGTCCTGAGGACAACAGGTATATTTCATTCATGTATAGCCCTGGCTCCCAGCCTAGTTCCTGCTATAGGTGCTTAATGATTTGAATAAGTGAGAAAGAAAAGAGAAGGTGATAGAAATGTGTAGATTACTAGCTTCAGATTTAGAAAGCTTTCTCTGAGGTACATCAGTTGTTGCTCTAAGGACCAAAGGAAGAAAGTGATTAAATTTAAACTAGAGTAGTTTACACATGAAGAACTTAGCCAACAGAGACAGGAGGAAAATATGTCAAAGATTTGACTAAGACATTCCCCTGGATATCTGTTTTAGTGCTGCTTCAGAACATCTTGAAACTCAATGATTATATAAAAACATATGGTGATGATAAATTCTTATGCATTCATGATTTTGTCGTATGTTTATGTATGAGACAACTTTCAAATTATCATTGACATTTTCATCTAGTTGAATCGCTCCATCCCATATCAGAATCCTAATCTGTCACCACTCCAGCTCTCTAAAGGTACAGAGAGCACCCTGGAATGTGAAGCACTCCTCTTACTGGTGGAGTTCTCTTAGATTCCTTTCTGGTCTTTGACACAATTGAACAAGCCTGGGTTATTTGAGAACTTCAAGAATTCACAGATACTTGAAATTATTCCATGGTAAAAAGCCGCCGTGACAGAACAAGTATAAACAAACTTGCCAACTCTTCTGTAATCAAAAAGAATTCATTGTATGTCTCCAAGTTGCCTACCTATCTCCTGAGAAGGTGAGGTCTGATTGGTTTTGGACAAAGGAAAGGTTCTGGTTCCTGTTACGTTTTGTTTTCTAAAACCAAGGGTGATAACCCATTGGAAGGTTTGAGGAGGTCTTCTGCGATGCTAGGTATTAACATCTGATTGCTAAGTTCATGGGTAGGTTGAAGGGAATAGTGTGTGTAGGGAAGGGAAGAACTTACACTTGCTTCAGTGAAGTGACTCTTTAACACCCCGTACAGAAGTGTTTTTATATTTTGCCAACCAGTATAGATAGTGTTACCAGCAAAATATCAGCTCTGACTCAGTTGTAATTATCTGGTATAACAAACTGTATTTATAAAACTACTGCTATTGGGGGGAAATTCAATTTAAACATTTTTTTCTTAGTGATAAAATGGATAATATCCTTTAGATCAATGGCATCACCTTGAAACTCTTGGAATGCATTAACAATGCACATTTTCAGTTGCCAACTTAGACATACTGGGGTGGCCAGAAATTTGTGTTTTAAGTCCTCTGGATGAGTCTTACGCATCCGATGTTTTGAGAGTCATTGTGTGAGATCATAAGCCCACTCCTCACATGTCAGAGTGCGGTCACCTCTGGCAGTTTTAAGCAGCTTGGATTAGGGTTTACATTAACGCAGATAGATGTTTGTGAGGTACTCAGCTGCTGGGCAGTGAGTCACTATCTAAGTGACTTGTTCTTGAGCATCTACCTCCTGGCAGGCAATTCAAATGCAGAACTCCAGAAAATTACAAATTACTCCATGTCATAGACATTGATAGTCACTGCTAATTGTCAAAATCATAAAATACAAATCTGGGAATACCAGTGGTCTACTGTATTCACTGTAACTGTTAAAATTTAGGATGGTGAAAATGGATTTTAGAGGTGTAATAATGAGTAAGATCTGTGATTACATTCATATTGAATTATTAAAAGTAGATAAAATGGTACTGCTCTATTTAAAGGCACTTTAGAAATCAGATTATTATTCTACCTGGGAAGGACATATCTACAAAAAAACCTCAGGGTCATTATATTGTCCTCAAAAGGTGCTTACTTGAAAAATTATACTTAGAGGGTAAAGATTAGATTCCAAATCCTTTTCAAAGAAGAAAGATAAATATAGTTTTTCAGATCATTTTTTAAATTCAGTGAGACTTGAACCATCTCTATCCAATGAGGGGTCCCAATTCAAACATCAACACTTGCAGCAGCAGAGAAACGTTCAGAGTGTTTGGTACTGATCCCTGCTCAAGCTCAAACTTTGTTTTGATGTAAAGCTCTTATTACATATTCCTTTGTCTTCTTGAAAGATATTCTGATTATATTTCACCTGTTCTTTAGTATGTGCATAGAAATTATGGTTTAGCAATAGAAATAGAAAGTTCAAGGCTAGAGATCCAAGCCTTTATTTGTTGAGAAAAAACAAGCAAGGACCAAGTTTTGGATAAATACTCTCATCTCAAGCTATTAATCGCACAGTCCAACTACACAATGGGTGTAAGAACTCTGGAGTGTTTTTAAAGAGCCTTTGTTCCTTTAAGCAATTTTCTTTTCACCTATAACTATATTCATCTCTATTGTGTTATGCCTTGGTGAATTTCTATCTTCGTGCCTGTTCACCTATTGCCTTCTGAAGGGAAACTGAAGAGTGTTCTGCCTTCTTCATTTTTGAGTAGATTCTGTTACTGCTTTTAACTAAAGGCCCAGTTCCAGCCCTGGATGCAGCCATTGCTGAATTCAGTCTGTGGCATTGGATGTGGACTCTGTATGTTGTCTGCCCAGAGCCTTACTATCTGCAGAAAATCACCCCCTTACTGTCTGCAGAAAATCACCTCCTCCTCCTTCCATGTGCTTTGCTAGCACTGTCACTCGAGGGCCTGGCCCACCCTTGTGGATTTGCAGTTTAGACAAGGGTGAAATGCAGCCTGAGCTCCTGGCTCCAAGCCCTGGCCCCATGGGCCTGTAGGAAGAGCAACCTTTTGAAGGCATTTGCCCAGAGAAGGAGCTTCCTTGTAATTATCTGCCCATAGAGAGGGCTTTTAAAATTATTATTATTATTTGCACCAAAGGACTTGGCAGGGCCTTCCTCCCTGTTAAAGCAACAGGACAAAAATGAAAACGTTAAGCCTTTAATCACTTTCTGTGATAGTAACAGTGGAAGCCTAAAACCAGAGGCAGCAGCCCCTCCCCCTGTTCCATTTCTCCTTGTGGAGCTGAGTACCCCTGAAAAGTCAGGCGATCAGCACCAAGGAGGGGTCGTGGGCCCTCTCCCTGCTGAGGGAGCCTGGAACCGAAGGCTCTGGCAGTTTTATGGACCCTGCAGTTGAGGGGAGTGGGAGACGGAAGATCTGGGAGTAGAAAAATGCTGGGGACTGAGTCTCAGGGAGCTGACCCGTCCATAAAATGGGGCCTCGGCAGGCGAGGTGCCTGAGGAAGGCTTGTGCATGAGACCTCAGCTGAAGAGACCCAGGAATGAAGGCTCTGGGACTAGAAGTAAAGAGCATGACCACCCAGGGATCTTGAGTCCTTGACTGCACCTCTTCGGAGACCTCATTGGCTCTGCCCAGATCTGCTGCCAGAGGGCAGCTTTCTGCTTGAGATCGGCCAGCGGAAGCCTCGCAATCTCCTGTCAGGCCTGAAAAATCACACTCGGGCTTTTAACCTTGAGCCAGACTCCTTGCTAATCCTGTCCTCTTCTTCCTGCCCCTTAATATTCTGTCATGCGTCTTGAAAGCTGCAATCTGATGGGCCACGCTTGAATTTTCATTTTAATTCATTCTTACCTCATTTTAGGTGTTCTTTAGGGAATCTTCCCGTTCCCTAAGGGAGGATAGCCTTTTTGTCAGTTATCACCGAAACATTCCTTTTTTTTTTTTTTTTTATCTTGCCGATTGATTGTGCTCCAGTCTTGGCTGCTGGTATTTTGTGAGAATAACCTCAGCATAAACCTATTGTGTTGTAGTGTCAGTGAGGAACCTGCCCTCCTCTGTTTCTGAGAGGAAGGCGCTGTCCAGGCTCCTTAGTTGGACGTGAGCACTGCTACTGCTGTTGTGCTGGGTGTGCATTATCTGGTCCAAAAATGTGTTGACTTAAATAAAGATGACTCCTTTAAAAAAAAAAAGAAGAAGCTGACATTTCAGAGTGGAGTAAAAGAAAGCTAGATGAAACACTAAGCTATACAGAAAAGTGTCATTACCTGTGCTGTAAGTTAGGAATCCACAGAGCGAACAAGAACATTATCAGACCCTGTTAGTAGTGAAACACCTTACGGAGCTGGCCATTAAGAAGGAGACACAGATGTAGTTTGTATTGTCCAGTGTCTTTACTTTCTTTTGTACACTAAGGGGGAGGTTACAGAAAGAAAACCACATGAAGGAGATAGTTGGATGTGAGGGGAAGAAGTGTGGGGAGGTAGGCAAAGACGAAGGGTTTCAAGCCTCATCTTAACTAGATGTTGATTCTGTTAATGTTGAACTCTTACTCTGCTACCAGTCATTGCTGTGCATAATGGAAACCAGCAAAGAAAGGAGTCTATGCACTGGAAATAGAGATTACACAGCTGGCATTCAGCATGCTAGATTTTAGGTCAAAGTGAGAAGTGGTGGAAACAGCCAACAGGCAGTTTGAGGTGTTTGTTCAAATTAAGAAGACAGTTCAGAGATGTTGATATGGGTGATTATCCATATAATGAGTATCATTAAATTGGTAAACACACACAATAAAACAACCACCACCACCAAAAAAAAAGAGATTAAATCAGTAGGGGGAAGTATCTATACAGTCCAATTTAACCTCCACATAAAAAGTGGAAGTATATCAGTAATAATGGGGACAATCATAGAGATACTGTTTCATAAGAATTCTACACTAACACTTAATCTACAGAGCAGTGCACTTAGATAAAGACTGTAAATATGTTTCTAATTTTGGCTTTGAGTCATGTGCAAATCTGACTTGCTATTACATCCTAAAACAGAGTCAATTTCCAAGGAAGGACAATATCAATGAGAAAACATAGTATTTGGAAGTAAGCACAATCAGGTAGAGGGGGGAAAAACAAGCTGTTATATTACAGACTGGCTATGTTTCACTGTCTTGTAAAAGAATATTTCACATTGGAGAATGCTTGGAATTTGTTGATTTAAGAGGGCAAACATAAAATTGAAAAGAAAAGTACTCTTTCTCTGTAATAGAAAATATATTCTCTTGATCATTTTGTTGCTGAAGGATAAACATACTCTTGTGTATTTCTTTCAGTTAAATACTAAGTTTGTTGCATTGAAGGTGTTTTAACCTCTTAGCTTTATGTGGAATTGATAGATTAAACTTGTGTCAGTACAGGTCATTGTGTCTCTGGGAGGGGTTAACTCCTCCCTCTACATACACACCCAAATTATGATGTCTTACCACTGAATCATTGCATCCCTTGTGGTCAGGAGAACTTACCACCTATGTCAACCAAATGTTATCCCTGCTCTCCCTGACATTATAAGCTTCACCCACTCAGATTGTAGGAACAATTATTTTTCTCTCTTTGGAATTTAGGTTGCTCCCCATACAGCCCAGGGGTGATTGATAGGTGTGATATGTGTTTATGGTACATCGTTTGAATCTTGAGTCTGTAAGTCTCCTTGTTTATCTCTTCTTTCTCATCGACCTGTGGTTTAGAGCTTTCATTAGAAGGGTCAAATGAAATGAACAACCTAGAGAATTCCCTTGGACTCACTTTCCTGTCTTCCAGAGAAGGATTGCTCGACTGTACTTAGGATATGATTGGCTTTCTAGAAACGGAGGATGTGGGGATATCAAGCCTCCACTTTTCATACTCTCTCTTTAACTTCTTTTCATCTCCAGTATGTCCTATCAGGCACAAGACTCCCCAGTCACTCATCAGTACCTGTTCTCAGGGTTGACGCCTATCACAGTCACACCAAAAGTTCACTGAAGTCAAGATGTAAACTCTTCCAAGGCTATTGAAATTTTAAGTCTTCTCTTCAAAGTAAAAATGAAAAATTTTGCCCCTCTCATGGGAATTTCCAGATTATGTGCTCCATAATGACATGGTAGTGTCATTAAACTTACATTTCAGGCACCAGAGAAGGGCCACAGAACTGCCTATAGAAAAGTTGAAATCCTCTCTCCTTCCTACTTGTCCTGGTTAAAAAAAAAAAAAAAAGGGGGAACATTGAAGGTTCATTCTTTGATATTCTCAAAGTACATCTCTTTGTGAAAAATGAATAATATTTCCAGCTATAGAGACTTAAATCTGCCTGTTTACAAGTTTTGAATGATCAACTGTAACAAAGAGATTCTGTATGCACAAAGCATCTTGTTTGTGTAATTATTATAATATAAAGGCGATACTTCAAGTATATTAGTACAGATGGATTTATTTTTAGAATAAATAATACTTGACCACTTGAGGGAAAAAAACAAGTTGAGATTTCTACTTCACGAAGTGTATCTAAGTGCCAAATGGAAAAAATACTAAATCATCAAATATATACTTTAACTATGTAGTATTTAATAATACATGAATAAGGAGAGAAATGTATGTAAATAGGTAACAGATATATGGAAAGAGTTTTTCCTAAGTAGAAAGACAAAAAAAGAAAAAGTTATATATATAACTATATAAAATATATATGTATCTTAGTAAAGGTTAACATCTTTTAATATGATAAATATTAGACAAAACCAGAAAAACTTTGGCATATATATTGTACAATAAAGTTAATATCTGTAATGTATAAAGAATTCTTAGTAATAATAACAAATGACTCTTGAAAAATGAGCCAAAGACATGAATAGAATATTTTCACAGGACTAATAAATGTAAAAGTAACAAGGCCAACTCCACTACTGTTCTGAGAAATATAAACTAAAAGAGAAAAATGCAGTGTTTTGCCTGTCAAGTTGGCAAGCTCTTTCCATCACCTGGTGCTTAACTAAAGAAAAAGATGGTCTATTTCAACCCAGTTGGAAAAACTCACTGGGTTTGAACTTCTAAAAAGATGACGTGTTAAGACTTTCTTCAGCTTACTTCCTAACGGAAGAGATTTTTAAGAACAGCTGTGTGTGTGTGTGTGTGTGTGTGTGTGTGTGTATAAATAAATAAATATATAAATATAAACATATATATATAAATATACGTATTTTACAGTTTTATTTCTTTTTTCCAACCTGTATATTTTTAACTACTCCATTAAGGTATTATTAGTATACAAAAAGATGTACCTATTTAATGTAGATAACTTGTTGAGTACTTTTAATAAAAGTTTTCAAGCATAAAAAATACAGAGATGAATACAGCGAATCTCTCTATATTCAATTAACTATATTCAACATTTATCAAGATTCGAAAGCAATTTTGATCAAAAACATTTTTTAAAAATTTTATGACCTAATCTTGGATATGACGCAAGTGTATGGTACGTATCAAAAGACTTATAATGTTCAAAAATTGAACCCTGCACTTCAGCCTGTAAGGTATTCTAAAACAGTAACCTAGGATTTGAATATGACTTATTTTTCAAATGTTAAGATCAACAGAAAATGGCATACAAATGTACTTTTGTTAAATGAACCTTTATACGAGTTATGAAATCAGGCAGAAAAGTTACTCTGCTTAAATGATTTGGATTCAGTCCAGATCATTAGACTCCGTAAGCCCTGCTCTTTTCACAACTTCTAGAAATTAACAGGTCTCAATCTCATAGATGAGTCAGACACAGCGCTCAGTGATTTAACACAAAAACTTGCATCCTTATGAAAGCTCTAAACTTGATCCTGTGGTCACTCCCCTTCTCCAGATGAGGATGAGTTAGTGGAAAATATTAACACATCGAGGTCACGTTAGCATCTGGGCTTCAAGGATCCAGAGCTTCCGTGTTAAAGCACTAAACAGTGACTACAATGCTAAAATTGGAAAATGGAACCACTTTAAAAAATGAGTCAATAACAGTTGAGTCCAAACTGATGAGTCCTAAAAACATATCCAATACTTATTTTTCTTTGTTTTTTAAATTAATGTATTCATTTTTCTTTTTAATTTGACTTTCATATTTTTCTGGTAAAGCAGATGCCTTAGATATGTTTGCAAAGAGCCTAGTGTGTAATAAAGCTAATATTTCAGCTCTTGGGTAGAACCAAAGTCTCCTACCAGACTTTTCCTTGTTGTAGTTTATATATTTTTATAGTAAAATAAAATACATTTACAGAAAATTCACACAAAGCAAGTGTATGCCTTGATGAAGTATTTGATGGCAACTACCACCAGGCTAAGAAATAGAACTTTGCCATCAACCCCAGTTCCTTCCCTGTACTTCTTCCCAATCACAACTCCTTGCCTCTCTCATAAGTAGCCATTACCTTGACTTCACAGTAAACATTTTTAATGGTTTTTTTTAATCACTCAGATGGGCAGCCTAGACACTTCAGTTAGTCTTGCCTCTTTATTTTAATACCATAAGTCTCTCTTAATCTATGGGTTCTCTCTCTGTCCTCCTTCTCCCTTACATTTTATCAGCACAGTATTATTTTTAAAGCCATCCTTTACAGGTAGTGACATGCTTTTCCTGCTAATAAATTCAGCCACTAAACAAGACTAGTGACCTGTTTTCTAAGATGCTGAATCACTCTTTCAACCTCCACAAATGATTCTTCAGGGTTTCCCAATGTGAATATTCCTCACTGTTTATTTTCATTCTACTTCAAGGAAGGAAATTGTTTAGAAATTAAAGTTTGTTTTAAGAAATAAAATTGAATAGGTAAAGTGGGGCTTTCTGGGGTCTGCTTGTAGCAGGTAGCGAAAGTCCACTCAGGTTAGCTGAAAGACAAAAGACAAAGGGTATAGGTTATAGTGACAGAAAAGTATTGCTGGGTATCAAAGTTTTGACTTATAGGCTGTCAGCGATAGGGTACTCTAAGGCCGTGTGTCAGAAATTACTGTGCATTTAAATAAATCATCTGAGGATTTTCTGGAAGTTCAGACTTTGATTTACGGTAGGGTAAGAGATTGTGGGTTTCTAATGATCTCTCAAATGAAGTCAATATCCTGGTCCATGGAACACTCCAGCAGCAGGAGCCCACTCACCAAGTATGGCCAGCTGGGTGCTGTCATGCTTATTAGCATGGAAGCTGCTACTGTACTTACGTGTCCAGGTAGAGGGAAATGAAGTCTGTATGCAGGTGAGCTGGCATGTGCATAACATACCAGGTACCCACTGCAGGACACCAAGACGGAAGCCCCAAAGATGCTTTGTTTCTGTTGAGCACAGGGAAATGGGCTTTCAGACCTCAGAAGAAATCATACCTGGAAATTATCAGCTTTTCCCTCCCGACTCCACATAGTGTCTTTCCTATATCCCTGTTCACCCTCTTCATCCCTAAATCTGCTCTGCCATTGTCTGAAATGTAGTTCATAATTGCCATTAGACTCTGCCTTGAGGGAACAGATAAATCTATTCTATGGCTTTCCCTGTAAATAGAATTATCATTCCTTAAATTTTGTGGATGAGGTAGAAAGTTAAAAGCATAGAGCATGCTGGGCTGTCTTGGGTTTATTATTTAATCTTAACTTGGTCTCCTAATTAAGCATGTATTGTTAAATGAAGTAACACCCAGGCTTAGAAATTACCAAGCAGGTGTTTAAAAGACATCAGTAAGCATTTCTGCAATAGTCTAATTATTGTTCTAATATATTTCCCACTGCACAGTCATCATTATTTCTTCTTCATTAGTTGCTGCTGTGTTGTATAATGCATCTTATAAAAATGTTTCAAACAAGTTTCAGAAAATATGACTACACCCAAGGAGGAAATGCTACAAATGTGTGTTCTTGTAAACACATAAATAAAATATATATATATTTTAAAAAGCTTATAATCTAGGCATAGTTACTTGTATATGATAAAATACACTTGTTAAATATTTATATTTGTGCAAGTCTATTTACTCTGTATTGCAAAACAGTACTTTATAGAATTAGGAGAATGAGCCATAGTCCTTGTCATTTTTACGTCAGAAACGACTGAGCAATTAAATGAGGTATTATCCTCTCTCTCTCTCCATCTTGCCCCGCTTCCTCCCAAACACACACCACCACACACCACCACCACATACACTGTCCTGGGTAAAAATTCAGCCATAATTAGCTATCCTCTAGCACATGTATTCTTTTTTTAAATGAGATACAAATTGCATCATGTAAGTTTAAGGGGTAGAATGTGATAATTCAATACACATACATTGCAAAATGATTACCACCGTAAGCTCAGTTAACACTTCCATCACCTCACATGATTACCATATATATAGGTTACATAGTATGTTTGTGTGTGTGTGGTGAGAACATTTAATGTTTACTTTTTTAGCAATATTCAAGAGTATAATACAGCATTGTTAACTGCTGTACCTTATATGCCTTGAGCTTAGTCCTCTTACAACTAGAAACTTACACTCTTTGACCAACATCTCTCAATTTCATTGCCTCCTCAGTCCCTGGCAACCTTCTTTGTACTCTGTTTCTACATATAAGTGAGGTCACAGAATATTTGTCTTTCTTTGACTGATTTCACTTAGCATAATGCCTTCAAGGTCCATCCATCTGTGTTGTCACAAATAACAAAATTTCATTCTTTTTTATGGGTCAATAATATCTCATTGTCTACATACACATGTTTTTTTTTTTAATCCATTTATCCTTCGTTGGTCACTTAGATTGCTTCCATGTCTTGGATATTGTGAATAACACTGCAGTGAACATGGGGGCTAGCTAGCGTATGTATTTTTAATGGAGATGGTGAAGATACTGCATTCAAAAGGACAATCTCACCTTAGGGAGAAATTAAATTGAAGTCAATTAAGTTAATCAATTTTAAATAAATTTAAATGTGATAAAATTTTTCTCTTGAAGTGGAGGGGGGAGTTGATAGTGAAAAAGATTTAGAAACACTGCTCTAGTAGATAATAGGTTTAAAGAGCTGAAATTGTGAGTTAAAATTGCAAATTGCAAATTTAGAAAGTTATTTGTTAGGTACCTGTCAAGTCTGGAGTAGTGTATTGAGTACGTGGGGAAGTCTTAAAGAGAATAGACTTGTCCTTCTAAATTATTTAGCATGCTTTGATTTTTCCTTATATAACTTTAATAAAAATTGGTTAAAAATAAGGACATTTATTACCACATCTCCAGTGATATGTCCAGTGATATGTCAGCTCCAAGTAAAACAGTTTCAGTAGATCAATAGCATCATCAAGGACCTAGGTTGTTCCATCTTTCTTTTCTTTCATGAGGCTTATCACTCTAATCCTGTAAACTCTGTTCTGTAATACAGATTAAGTTAATTGTAAACACATGAATAATCACAAGTTTATTTATCATAGTCAAATGAAGTTTGTGAGTTTTGGCTTTCACTGATCTCATATTTGCTGCTGCTGCCCAGATACTGGGGTAGAGAAAGGAAACCTGTACCTTTCCTAGTGCCTCTTTTTGAGCAGAGAAAAACCTTTCCCCAAGCCCCACTAGCCCCTCCCCACATGTTACCTTAGTCAAAAGTGGGATCACCAGTATTTTTCTGCATCAATCATTATCAAAGAGAGTGAAGTTTCCACAACTGAATTAAACAAATCATGTCAGGGATGCTCTCTGTTTTAATAGCTTTTAACTTTGTGGTTATATACCTAGTGAGATGACTTGACGGGTTTATGTACAAAAATTATAGAAGGAAAAATATTTGGGATTTTATCAAATAAATTATGTAACACATGGCTTATATTTGTCATCCAAAGAAGTAGTAATCAATAAAAATAGAAAATGTTTTAGATGACTCATAGGGAACATGTATGAAATGATCAGATTATATAATAAGAATAAAAAGCACCTGAATATTGTATTTTTTATTTTTTAGTTTGCCCTTCGTTCACTCATGAAATGAAGTGCTTTAATAGATGCTCAGACTCATACTGTTAATGATTTTATGTTTTTTTAAAGTATTTTATTCCAGGTTTTTACTTAGCTTATTTTGAAAAAAAATTTGCAATAAATTGTTGACATAAAGACAAAATCAAGGGAACAGAACAATGAACAAAGCTCATTTAGAGAAAGAAAGGAAATTAATTTTATTGGAAACCTGGGGTTATTTTTTCAGGAGCTAAAGTTTTATTTTTCAACTTCCTTGTAACTGATTTTAGCAGTGTCTAACAGTGGAATCATAGATGGTCCTGTGAGGTGAAAATTCCAAAATTAGTGGATTTTTAAACTGGAAACAGTAGAAACTTCAAAATTGTTGAGTTTTCAAGGATGGCCAAAAGCTTGTCATTTTTTAAAAAGTAATTTTTAATATATTACAACATACATAAGATAAAGTACACAGATTATCTCCTGCAGTTCAGTTTATTTTCCATAAAATGAGCCCAGCCATGTAACAAGCACCTAGAATATATCATCAGCTGCTAGTGACCTTGACACTCTGCTAGTCACAATGCTAATTACCCTTCTAACCTCCAACACCATAGATGATCTTTGTGTTTTGAACTTTGCATAAACAAAATTTGGTATCATATACTCTTTTGTTTCTGGCCTCTTTGATTTAGTATTATGTTTATGAGTTTCATCCTCGCACATTATTTAGTTTGCTTGTTCTCACTACTGTATAGTATTACATAAATGTGATGCATAATAAAACAGGTAAAGTATTATTTATTTAATGATGGGGAGTATTTGGGTTTTCAGTTTTTTGACTGTTCTGAAAAATGCTGCTATGAGTAATCTTGCACATATCTTTTGGAGAACATATGGACACATTTGCTTAGGTATGACCCTAGGTATGGATTCCTAGGTAGAAAGGAGGACATATATTCATCTCTCATTGATACTGTCAAGCAGTTTTCCTGAGTGGTTGAACAAATTTACAATCTAAACAATTTACAGTGAGAGATCCAGTTGCTCTGCATCCTCACCAACATTTGGTTTTGTCAAAGTTTTGCATTTTAGCCATTAGTCTCTCATCGTGGTTTTAATTTGTACTACCCTGATGGCTAATGAAGTTGAGTCTTGTTGCAGAGGTGTGTTGGCTATTTTCATACCCTCTTTTGTGAAGTGCCTGCTCAAGTCTTGGGTGACAATGAGTTTACATTTCATATCCTCAAAATAAACCCTTGTTTGCTCCTCTCTTGTGCCCTATCATTGAATGTATTTGTGAGATTTTGCTAGGATTCATTTGGAAAGAGGTCTAGATTAGACAGGCGATTTCTGCTCTTGGGTGGGTGAGAGAAGATGTCATGCGTTTGCAAATGTTAATATGGATTGTTAAAAAGAAAGAAGGAAAAAAATAATAATAAAAAAATACTTCCCATTGAAAGATTATTTAAAATTTTTAGAAAAGCATATTCAGTGATACTAAAAAGTTGAGATGATGTTAAAATTGGCCTCCTCGTGTTGCTTAAAAAGTGCTTTTTTGGCAGCCAATAGGACTGTGATTGCCCTTCCGTAATATTTTAATAGAAATATGCTGTCATAAAAGTATAGGGTAGAAACCGTGTCTTATTCATGTTTT
This sequence comes from Camelus bactrianus, assembly GCF_048773025.1. Classification (NCBI taxonomy): domain Eukaryota; kingdom Metazoa; phylum Chordata; class Mammalia; order Artiodactyla; family Camelidae; genus Camelus; species Camelus bactrianus. Next base: position 14,492,298 of record NC_133555.1, read on the forward strand.
TCCTACTCCCTGGTGTAGCATCTGGAAAATTTGTGGGTCCTCAGATATTTTTTGAATGAGTAAAATGCAGCAACAAGATATGGAATATTAAGGTCAGTTTACCTCCTGGGTAGAGAGTTTTAAATGACCAGAACAGTTCTGCCAATTTCTGTCAATTTGTTGATGTGTAACCTTTGGCCTTAACCTTAGCACCTTTTCAAAATGCATGACTCAGTTTTAATGCTAGAACGCTAAATGAGAATTATTATTCCAACAAATAATAATACACACTCAATTCTGAAGAAGAACTTTAAAAAGCATTCCCTGAAATGATGGTTGTCACATTAAAGTTATGAAGACAAATACCCAACCCATACATAAAACCTAAAATGTCCAGTAAGAAACTTTCATAAACCTCAGCCAACCTGCCTCCTCTCTTGAATTTCTCAGCTACACCTCTTTATTTCCTAATATAGATACTTTGGAATCAGTCTCTTGTCCTGTAATTCCTTTTCAACTTCACATTTAAGTAGCCACCAATTTCTTTCATGAAATTTCTTTCAAGTGTGTCCACTGTTTTCTGACCTAACGTCACTGTGTTCATTCATGGCTTTTTTCCAACTTACATAGATTTACACAAGTTCATTGTCATTTATTCTTAACATTGCTTTGTCCCTTCAGTGGGTTTTCCATAATATTGTTAAGAATAGTATTATATTATTAGAAGAACCTAGAGGTGCTTCTGTTGTACACAGGCTGTGCTGGCACGGCCCAGGCCTGAGACCTAGTGGCTGATGACATTGTTTCTGTTCATCATGATGCATGAAGCTGTTGGGACCTCAGATCACCCAATACATCCTGTATTTCCTTATTATCAGCTGACAGCATTCTCCATGCACTGCAGCACACCCTCTTCCCTGCCCACTGGCCTTCCCTTCTCCTCTTCTACTGCTCTCCCCATGCTCAGTCTCCATCTGCATTGAGCTTCTTGTGAGTCCTTTCCAAGCCAGTTACTCTATTATTCATTTGCTCTTGTTCCTAATATTCCCTTGGATATTGACATGGCTCCCTTCTGCATTATTTCCCAGTTTCTGCTGAAGTGTTACCTGGTCTAAAAGGCCTTCTCAAATGATCCCATATTGAACAGATCTCTGCATTCACTTTTTATTCTTACCTGTTATCAGCAGGCATCTGATATATCATGTGATTGTTTTCTCCTTTTTCCCATTAAAATAGAAGTTGAATGAGAGCAGGGTTTGTTATGTGCACTGCTGTATTTCTAGCATTTTTAAAAGGTCTGATCACATAGTAGTTATTCAACACATGTTTATCAGGTGAATGAACCAATGAATTTATTGGCCCTGATGGTGAAGATGAGATGCTCATTACAGTATTGATTACATGTTGGTAAGGTGATGAATGGCAGAATAAAGGAACGGAGTCCTCATATTTTAACTAGGTATTTAATAGTGTCTCACATCGATAAATCTAGAAATATCATTGTAAGTGTACTATTCAGGATTTGGTAGTAATCATTAAAATACCTAATATCAAATGTTTAGAAGTGGTTGATTTTGTGGTTGGAGATAGGGTGGAGAATGTGGTAGAGCTGGACACCTCAGCTTCATTTTTAATACTTTGATTTCTTAACATGTGAGTTGTTTTCACATGATTTTTTAAAGAATGTTCTCCAGAATTCATATACCCGCTTTTTCTCTTCTTAACACCTTGACCTACTTGCAAAAATAATATATAAGAAATATGGGGAAGGCAAAGACATTACCTAAAATATCCAAAAGACCCTATGTTAACAAAAGGGAGACTATAAAATCCTTAAAGGAAAAAAGGGAAATTTTGATGTAACTGAGTATCTTTCATATTAACTTTTGCAAAGTGCACTCCAAGAGAGAATAAATGAACACAGATATTCACACTAAATTGGTAAAGTAGTTTTGACTTACCCACTGTAAGGCTTTGGCATTGAAGTTGAGTGCCTGGCATAGATCCATCTATAATTCAGTTTTTGAATCTCTTCCTTTATAAGCCTCCACTCTGTCTATAAAGCAGTTTACAAGGATAACTTTTAAATAATCCCAGTTATTTTCAATTATCCCCAGACATAATCTTGTCAATGTATATTAACAATTCATAAAGCTGTAGCTATGGTGAAAAAAAAAAAAACAAGTTACATAGAAATATAAACTGAGGTTCATGAAAGCAGGAACTTGAAGACAGGGTCTAGTCTAGTACCAGTGGTGCAGAAGATAATAAAGCAATTTAGTAGATGAGGCATGACAGTCTGTCTTATGAAATTGTTTGGAATGGATCTCTGGGTTTGACAAGTTGTTAAAAATAGGCAGGGGAACAATGGAGCTAATATTCGGTCTTGAGGGTCATCATTCCAGGAAGCTAAGTCGATAAGTAAAAGCATGACACCATATAGAAATGTCACTCAGTGAAAACTAGAACTGAAATAGCCATTCATTTTGACATATGTTAGACACTAAAGAGTAACACTTGTTTGTTCAGTGTGCAACACGTTATTGAATGATGTCAAACAGTATAATATCAGAGTCGAATGCCAGCAAACCTCTTGACAGACTTTTGATTATCAGGGAAGGAATTCAAGTACGTTTATGTGGTGTAGTACATCTTTTTAAAAAAGAGCCACATTAACTTGAAACCAAAATAATATTGTGCTGTGGGGCAGTAGGAAAACAGTGCAGAAAAATGAGTGTTCCATATTGAGAATTAGCTCCCATAATAAACATATTTGAGAGGAAGGTTTAACTGGTTGGATATGCAAAATGACTTCTTACCCTCTGTCTCTCAAAATGTCAGAAGTGTCAAAACATTCTTAATGGGAACATTGTGACATGTAGACAGTCTCATATAGGTGATAATAGTTTAATGCGTGGACATTATTTTTGAGTTGACATTTTGGGCATCCCATATACAATTAGTTGTGTATGAGTTTCAGTTTGTGCTTATCTTGGATGTTGTTGACTCTGTAAAGGAAGCTGATTGACCTATTTATCAACTAAGTGTAGGAAAGCTATTATGCTTTATGACCTCTGAAGTGATGTCCATCCATGTTAATGAACCATGAAGGAAGGTTTAAAAACCCATTAAAGTTTCAGTGTATTGCATACCTGATGACTCCTGAATGACAAGGGCTATTCTGTAATAAATGACTAAGACCCCAGATATTGAAAATTCCTGTCTACAGTCCAAAATAGCTTGAAGATAAACTTTAGCTGTCATAAACAACCAGGTTAACATCTGAAGCTCATTATTTTATGCGAACTACTCTTACCAAATATTTAGAACTGCATGTTTTTAGATTTATAGATTACCCAGTTCAAGCCCATTCATTTTACCAAATTAAAACTCAGTAGAGTATGAGTAACTTTCTAAAGGTGGAACAGACACCCACCCCACAACCCTGCTCGAAACACCTCTCTCCTAGGGAGAGGTGAACATTACGTCATATCTTCTTTTCCTTACCCACCTTCTCTCAAGCCTCAGATGAAGCTGAGGCCTTCAATAGTCTTGGCCCCTTGGAACTCGTGTTGAGCTTTCTCTCTGCCATTAGTTATTTTACCTTCAGGATCTTTGATGAAACCTGAAGGTGCAGAGTGTAGTGATGAAGGAAGATTAGCATCGAGTTCTTAGCTAGGGTGTCCCCTACCCTTTATGAGAATTTTAGCAAGGTGAAAGTAACCCATGGTTCTGCTGCCCTCGTGGGAAGACTCACCTGGTATGTTCATTGCCTCTTTCAACCTAGAGAACATGTGTTTTGTTTTGTTTTGTTTTCACCACAAAAGAGGCATGCTTTTGCATTGAAAAATCAAGAAAAGTATAAAAACGCAAAATCAAGAATATCATTTCCTCTTAGAGAAAAGATGTAGGATAATGTCCCAGGCCTTGACTTCCCACTCCCAACCCCTAGAGTTGGCACTAACACTCAGATTCCTACTCTGAGACCTGGTCCCCTTGGTTACCATGCATTGCACCAGGATAGATATGTGACCCATAGTAGACCAATGAGATGCTCATATTATTTTGAATTCAGGGGTACTAGTCATCCATCCCTAGTTGCTTGAAGTGAGAATATGTGAACTTGGATAAGGTGGGGTGTTCAGCTTCTGCCATGTGCACACAGAAGCAAAGAAAGCCAGTCTAAAGAGGAAAATAAAACAGATGTTCAACGGAGCAGAAGATATTGACCAGGAAGTCTTGAGGAAAAAGAGAGATTCCAAGCAAGCCATTGCCTTGTTTTGCAACAGTTCTCCAGTGCTCAAATCCCATCTCTCCTGAAGCCCAACTGTACTTCTACCCTTGGTTTCATTTAGACGCCCCTGGATCCTTATGATAAATTCACCTTTTTCACTTAAGCTAGATCCAGTAGTTTTCTACTCCTTGCAATCACAACAGCCTTTGCAGAGAAATTCCCAGGATCCTTTTATTCGGTGATAACTGAAAATTTCCCTGTGTATATATTAAGATAGAACTAAAGAGTCACATTATACACAATGTTTAGTGTCTTGCTTTGTTTTGTATATTGTAGACATTTTTCATTTTGTTATATATTATTCTGTGAAAACATTTTTAATGGCTTCTAAGTATTGCATTGTGTAATGAAGCAATAATTGATTTACCCAATTCTCCTTTGGACATTCAGTTGCATTCCAATGTTTTACTATTCTAAGTTACATTGAAATGTAACAAATTGATCACATTCAGCCATCTAGAAAATATTCCTAGAATTAACCTTGCTCTTTTAAACAGTACAAGAACTTTTAAACCTTTGTGACACACTGTCACATGCTTTAGAAAAGTAGAATCTAGACACTGTTTTTGTTTGTTGGAGAGGGGACCTGATATGAGAGAGGTCAGTAATAAACTCTAAATATGTGAAACAGATTCAGTTTGAGCTTACAGATTTTTAAAAAACCCTCAGTATGAAAACTGAAATAATATGAATATAATCAAGATATATCGATAGGTAGGACAAGGGCTGGCAGTAGAAAAAAAAGATGTTGGTTTAACTCAGATGACTTAGATTTGAATCCAGCCCAGCAAATTAATGCTATACCTCTGCCTATTGACTTGAAAATGGGATTGGATTATGCCTACCTGAAAAAGTCCTTGTGGAGATTTAGTGAGAAAATTATGCAATAAGCCTAGAACAGAGACTGGCCCATTGTCAAAGTTCAATTGTAGAAGAATTTACATTTGTATGTATTATTGATAGTTATTTTATTTAGGGATTTAAATCTTCTTTAATAATTCTTGTGTTTTAGAACTCAACTTGTTACTTATATTCTAGTTAAATTTCATCCCTAGATTTAATTAAACAACAATTTTGCTAAAGATAAAAAAATTAAGAGGCTTAATAGAGACCCTCTCCAGAGAATCACCAAGATTGTAGTGGAAGTGGAGGCCTTCAGCTAGCTGATTTGGGCTTGGTTTTAAGTGAAGACCTTTTGTGAATTTAATTTCTGAGCAGTGTCAGGCATCATTTACTGAGCGTTCACTCTATTAAAATTGTATTAGTTATGAGGCTTATGAGCAAGTGTCTGACTTAGTTTTGCTACATTAGTTACTTTATCACACAATGGTTTTGTTGTCCATATGTCTATATATTCCCCTCAAATTTTTGCTAAATTTCAGTGATTTGCTTTCAGTGGTAATAAATTATTATAGTAACCCTGAAAATTCATCTTCTAGGGTTTATATTTGTAGTGGCAAGAATAAAAGTATTTCTTAGAAGTCTCAGAAGGGTGTTACTTATTGGGTTACATGCACATACTTAGACAGTTGCCAAGGCTAAGAAAATGTGATGCTCTGATTGGCTTAGGCCAGACTCACGTGATCTATGCTTGCGCTAAGTGAGGAAAGAGTTGGATACTGAGAGAAAAATCTAGGTACACTTACCAGAAGAAAATTGCATTAAAGCTGGAAAGGAGAAGCATATGCCCATTAGCTTGTACTACTTGGAATCCCAGAATTGCCCTGATTTATCTTTGTGTGGAGAAGTCATTCTTCTTTTGATTATGTGAATCATCCTATTTTCTTCCAATTTATGTATATGTGTGTGTGTATACATGTCCATGCACCTGTTGGCTGGAGTCTCCTGTTGTTTGCAGTCAAGTAAGTCACATGAATTTGTTTTCCTTCCAGTGACTGTTTATTCCTCAGTTCTTCCTGTATGATCAGCAACCCTTGTTTTTGCTCTTCTACATTTAAGTCAAAAACCAAAGGCAACAGAAAGGTCTGATAAAATACACAGGGATCCATCAAAATGACCTGGTTTTACTGTATATGTATTTTTTCCTAAATTTCAGATTCATTGTTCAAAAATACAAGGACCTATCTAGGGCATCTCTGATGTCTCAGGTGTAAATTTAGATTTTTAAATTTTGGAGCACGTGATGCTTTTCTTTCAGGTCATTGTCAATACACCATTCAGACTTTGAAAATCAAGTACAACATATTTAAAACTCGGTATGAAGTTGTTGATTTAAATCCTATTTAAAAAAAAATAAAGATGACACAAACCAAAATTCTCAGCTATAAAAGGAAAAGTTCTATCTTATGACTTCTAAAATTCTACTTCAGATACTAACTTAAAAATGCACTCATCAGAAAATAACACTACCACCTAGTGTGAAATACAGTTATGGTTTGGGGCCAGTTTTACTCTATGAAGTTTTAAGGTTTACAGCCTTCCTAGTGTGTGGCCATTTCTCCTGAGAATCAGTTATCAGATGCCTGTTCAGCTTATTTTGAAATAATAATTAAACAGGCATTTTTCCCTTGAAAGACAAATTTGACCCCCCCCCAACCATGATTTTGAAATATCCCTTTCCCTGGGTGGAGTTGTTTAACTAGAAAAACCAGTACCAGCAGTATAATCCTTAGAATCTAATAGAGATTCCATCAGTATAAAATTGTCATCCTTAGGCAGAAAGAGAGCCAATTCAGTTATGATGTTGGTTGAAAAATTGAAAGGCTTTTTACCTTGAGGGTGGAAAAGTTGTAGTACATATTAAAATGGTTAGTACAAAATTCGTGCATCTAGGCTAACAAATGCTGATATGTTCTTTTGTTACCCTCTAATTTATATGATTCATGTAAGCCTCCAGCCAGCGAAACTTGTACTAAATTTCATGTGCATTAAAAAATTAAAGCAATGAATTGTGAAGTTATTAACATTCGTGTCTACTTGCATTATTAAGCCGTACACATCAAATCTGGTAGTACAAGGAGAGAGAAATGTCATAATGAAGTACAACAGCATTTAATCAGAAGAATTTTTAAAGGTCATCAAAGCACCATATGATATCCATTCAAGCATAACTGCAATCTGAAACAAATATCCAGTAGAACCTGTTCGATGTCCTGTTCCTGTTAATGAAGGGATTTACCATTCTAATGTTGGAGATAAAACTGATTCTAGTCCCAAATCATATATGCTTCTCCCTTAATTAATTACAGATTAACAAGGAGATAAGTGAGCACAAACACAAAGGAGATTAGTCTACTTATTTATCTTCTACCAGTGAGTAGGTGACTGGCCAGCCCAACATAAGAGCCCTTTGACTTTCACCATCTAGGGGAACCACAAACTGCACAATTCAACTGATAATTTATTAATATTTTCTAACTTGTAATAATGCTCTATGTGCTTCAGGACAACTATTCACATTTTCATACTTAACAGCTGCAAACATGTGACCTTTCTAAATATTTTACATTACCATTCTATGGAAGGACTAATGTGCTTTCTCACTTTGTTATGAGCCATTAGTGGGGGAACAGAGCAAATACCCCTATAACTCCTGGGCTCTGGATAGTCGTATATCTAATTTTTAATATTTAGAGATTGTGCAGTGGCTTTAAAGGCAGTTATAGTTTGTGCAGTTGTAAAGACCAACAGGAACAGAACATGTTTAAGATGGTTACTGTGGATTTGTGCCTGGAACCACTGTTTACTGCAAGTGTCACTGTTTACTGCAAGTGTCACGTTTTATCACTGCCCTTCACACTTGAATTTGACCCCACAGTCATAGCAAAGACAGCCTCCTTCACTCCTTTATAGACTCATGCCTGAATGAGCTATCTTTATTTCTTGAGAGCCCGATAAGTAAATGGGCTCCAGAATTTTCTTATAGATGTTCATTTGGTATACCTGTTTCCTGCACCTCACTGCTCCCATCCCCCCAAAACATTGTCCTGTTTACTGATAAGACTGGCACATGTGTACTTTCTACCCTTTTCCCACATCCAAGCCAGAAAAGTGCAATTCTTAGCTTACTTTACTTAAAGATTATAAAATGTCAACTTAAATAATTGGAGAGCTAAATATATAAAGTTGGGTGTCCAAACCAGTGTTTTTGATGAAATAAGACAATGTTGAATTGTTGAATCCTTTTGATATATGTTTGTTGAATAGCTACTCTCTTCAGTGGTCAGTTCATTATATTATTCGATTTTTTCAAAAATTTTTTTCAAAGTGTAATATACATACAAAAAAGTGTACATATTATAAGTTAAGAACACAATGAGTTTTCTCAAAATAAAAACACCTGTGTGTTCAACACCCATAGTTTTTTTTAAAAAGAACATTTCAGTGTCCTTAAAAGCCTTCTCATTCTCTCTTCTAGTCACCTGGCAGACCAAGGATAAACACTAGTCTAACTGAACAGCTTAGATTGGTTTGCCTCTGTTTCTATTTATATGTGGATTCATACAGTACATACTCTTTTGTGTCTGATTTATTTTACAAACATATGGTGGATTCATCCACATTGTGTGTAGTTGTAGACCATTTATTCTCCTTGCTGTATACCATTCCATTATATGAGTCTACCACAGATTATATATCCATTTTAGTACAGAAAGGCATTTTGCTGTTTTCTAGTATGAAGGTGTTGTGAATGATGTTGCTGTGGACTTTTGACTATCCTTTTATTAAACGTGTTAACATGTGGATATAATGGGTGTAATCCTAAAAGTGGGATTCCTGAGTTGTGGGCTATGTGGTAGATACAAAGCAGAGATAACTTTAACAGAAGCATCTGGGCTAAGTCCCCTTAATGGCAATGTGATGTGTGAACTTATATAAAATGGCAACTGGGAAAATATCAAAGTAGAATGTAGTTACATTGTTTATTTCAATTGTTGGGAAATAGTCTGAGATTCTGGTAAAATTAGGTCTAGAATTAGACTGACTGGGTTCAAATCTTGGCCCTCCAAGTTTAGGAAAGTTATTGATTGCTCTGTGCTTCATTTTCCTTATTTACAAAATGGAAACAATTAGAGTTTACCTGATAAGCATGTTGTGAGGATTAAATAACATCTGTAAAGTGGTAGGAATAATTCTCGGGTTGTAGTAAGTGCTCAGATGTTGGCCATTATTCTTATTATAAATGTGAATTCCAAAAGGTTATTTCTCAGAACTTCAGACTCAAACAATACAAAACAAAAAAATTTAGTTATAATATAACTCATAATTATGGTGTGATATAATCTAATTACCAAATTCTCTAAGAATTATGTTATATCTGAGAAATGGTAGAATTACAGGTGAGTTAATCAAATTTCAGATGAGGAAGTAAAATCATATCTTTTGTTTCTGGATTAAATCTCCTTAGTATGTTCTACCTAAGTGACCTTATATATGCATCTTGGAAATCTCCTCTTCAGTGAATCCCTTGTTAAACCCTAGGCCCCCATCCCCACTTCCACTTCTTTTTTCTACATAATCTCTAACTTGTATCCAGTCTGTTGTTATTCTTATCTCACTTTATTGCAATTATTTATAGTTTTATTTGCTTCCTGTTTTAAGCTGTGATCAGCTAGAGTGTAGTATCCCTGTGTTCAAAATAGAGTAGGTATTTAATAAGTTTGAACTGAATTAAAAAGGTAACAAAACTTTTCAATATCCAGTAGCATGATCTTTTTCTACATTATGTTACTGGTGAAATTCTTGATTCCAGTTTTACCACTGAATTATCACCGTTAAGGAATTGAAGTCTTTCTCCCAAAAATTTTAAATATATTTGATAAAAGTTATACAATTAGTGGTTGATTATAGTTGAAATAATGCTGTGTAGTTTAGCTATATATAATATATATTATGAGTTAGAGCTGTATAGATTATAGAAAGAACCTATAATGATAAAGTGAAAAATGCATTTCAGCATACAGACAATTGCCTTAAAATTGAATATCTAGGATGTAATTTATTTATAACCATTTCTGATTGACTGTATGCGACCGAAAATAATCTTAATTTGAATGGAATTTGGGGAATAAATTTATATACGTTAGTGTTTTTGCTTGTTGATTGGTTTTGCTTTTTATATCACTTTATTTCAACCTGAGCACGTTAATATAAAACTGACTGGTGAACTGTTTTCCTTGCTAATTCTGAATTACTATAAATGTACAAGTTTCACTAGCAGTTCAACACTTAACTAGATTAATCATCTCTGACACATAGTAGATTTCATGTAATGAAAATACCTAAAACAATTAGTGCAGTACACTAAACTGATCAAAAGAAAATACAATTTAAGAAATAAACCTGAAAGATTGTTACTAAGATATTACAACAGTTAAATTGCAAGTTACTGGCACATTTTTTGTTGTGGTTCTAACTAGTGTAGGAACAACCGGAATCCTCTTCCTTTCAAAGGGGGAGAGGTGGAAAAAATTAGCTGTTTTATTACTGTGCACTTTGTATACTTTTAAGCAACTCTTAAATATTCCTAAAAAGCAACAAACACATATGAAGACTGCTATGCAGTTCCCTATACAGTATAGCTGAAGACTGAGTTTAAAATGACCAAACTTGAATATACATGATTGTTAGTGCATCACCTATAGTATTATGTCTGAAGGAACCAAAATTCCCCCTCTGCTCACAAAACAATAAAACTTATGTAATGGCCAGCAGTCATTAGACAGAAATGCCTGTTACCTGATTTATTTGACTCTTGTTGCAGACCTCACAAGTTTGAAGGGAGCATTATCCATTAAGATGCATTGATCAATCTTCATATTCCTACAGCATGGGGTTACATGTGATTTTTTTTTACCCCATTTAAAAAATAACATGACTGGCTATAATTTATGAAAATATGGTGAGATCCAAGATGTCTGAGAAAGGTGGTAAGCCATTACTCAGTAGTGTTTAATTTTTTGAGGTGGGCCTCTGCTGGTGTACCTGCATTTGTACACACTCTAGGCCCCAGAATGAGCAGACTCAGATCTCAGTCACTTTGGGTCAACAGTATTAAAGACAGTGGAACTGGCAGATTCAGCATGTTTGTAGTTGATTTACTCTGGGGCACTCAGTATGGATTAATGACATAATACATCTTTTTGAGACTAACTTTCCTCTGTGAACATACCATCGTGAAATGAGAGGTACAGGCATGAGTAGCAGTGATGAGATGTCTGTCAAATAAGATAAGTTGGTCTGGACTCATGACTGATGAAGAAGTGCTTTGGGGAAGTTGCCTACTTGCTTTCCCTCAACCTTACGCTATAAAATTTTCTTTCAAAACCACCCTTAGATGCTTCTATTAGTTTCTGTTGCATTTATTTAGATATGAAATTTTCTACTGTGTCTGTATAATCTTAGGCAACAAATTCAGAAGGTTGATACTGTAAATATATTTCTATTCATTCTAGGACTCTTAGTTTTAACTCCATGATATTAAAAGGATGAAAAGTATGGATGAAAATTTAGGAAGATAGACACTGAATTTTTGCTTCTGTCTTTTACCAAGTTGTGTGACTTTGAACCAAATCTTGGTTTTCTCATCTACAAAATGGGATTCTGCCACCATATGGTAACTAAGGGTTAATTGTTATAAGGTATAAGGTATCACGTACAGTGCCTAATACATGATAAAGTTTCATTGCTTAAGAGAGACGTTTACCCTTCTCAGTGAAGGGAACAATTTCTCCCACCAACATTCATTCATCTATCATTCCTGAAATAACCTTTCATATTCCGAACACTGAGGTAGCTACCAGATATATATGTGTTGAAGGGATATTGAAAGTGGAAAAACTCTTTTATTATAGACTGTAATATGTTAATTCTCTATAGTCTGTATATCAATTATTGCATAATAAAACAAATTGATTATAAAGTGTGTATTTATAGAAGGGCTTGAGGCCAGATAGTTGGAAGTTAAAAAACGACCTATGACCTACTCCTGTCCCTCAAAGAACTTAAGACTACAGCAGTAGTTCTTAATCAGACGTAATGTTCCCCCATGGGTACTTAGCAATGTTTGGTGACATTTTTGGTTGTCACACTAGGAGAGGGAATGTGCTCCAGATGTGTAGTAATCTGGAATGCCCATAAACATTCTACAGTGCAAAAGACAGCCACCAACAACCCAAAATTATCCATCCCAAAATGCTAGTAGTGCCTAGGTTGAGAAACCCTGGGCTACATGAGGGAATAAAGCAAATGCACTCAGAATTAGGCCACAAGGTACGTTAACGTTATGTAGCAGCTATTTACAAAGGCCCAGACAAGGTTCGGTTGTGACCATAGTGCTCTTATCTGCCTTTATGTCTTAACTCATTTAATTCTCTATATAACTCTGTCATGTGGGGGTATGATGATTATATTTATTCCACAGATGAGGAAACTGAGTTCCTGGGAGATGGAATTATGTTGAAGTTGCAAAGTTAGTATGAGGTAGAGCCATAATTTGTATCTGGAAGTCAGCCTCAAAAGTGTACCATCTTAACCATGGTGCGAGTTCCTGTTGCGACCTCTCTTAATAAGAACAGCAGTTTTTATCAGAGGAGGAGTTTGAGAATCTGGGTTATAGTTTCACTGTAGCTGTAATATCTCTGAGCTTCAACTTCCAAAAGCAGAGATTGAGATTTGGCCAATTGTACTGTCCTTTTAAGGTTCTTCTTTAGCTTAAAAATTGTATTCTTCTTTTGGTCAACTAATCTTCGACAAAGGAGGCAAGAACATACAATGGAATAAAGACAGTCTCTTCAGCAAATGGTGTTGGGAAAACTGGATGTCAGCATGTAAATCAGTGAAGCTAGAACACTCCCTTACACCATACACAAAAATAAACTCAAAATGGATCAAAGACTTAAACATAAGACAAGATACAATAAACCTCCTAGAAGAAAATATAGGCAAAACATCATCTCACATATATCTCAAAAATGTTTTCCTAGGGCAGTCTACTCAAGCAACAGAAATAAAAGCAAGAATAAACAAATGGAACCTAATGAAACTTACAAGCTCCTGTACAATAAAGGAAACTATAAGTAAAACAAAATGACAACCTGCAGAATGGGAGCAAAGTTTTGCAAATGAAACTGACAAAGGCTTCATCTCCAGAATATATAAGCAGCTCATACGACTTAATAAGAAAAAACCAAACAACTCAATCCAAAAATGGGCAGAAGACATACAACTAAATGATCAATAGGCACGTGAAAAAATGCTCAATATCACTAATTATCAGAGAAATGCAAATCAAAACTACAATGAGGTATCACCTCACACCAGTCAGAATGGCCGTCATTCAAAAATCCACAAATGACAAATGCTGGAGAGGCTGTGGAGAAAGGGGAACCCTCCTACACTGCTGGTGGGAATGCAGTTTGGTGCAGCCACTATGGAAAACAGTGTGGAGATTCCTCAAAAGACTAGGAATAGACTTACCATATGACCCAGGAATCCCACTCCTGGGCTTGTATCCAGAAGGAAATCTACTTCAGGATGACACCTGCACCCCAATGTTCATAGCAGCACTATTTACAATAGCCAAAATATGGAAACAGCCTAAATGTCCATCAACAGGTGACTGGATAAAGAAGGTGTGGTATATTTATACAATGGAATACTACTCAGCCATAAAAACCGACAACATAATGCCATTTGCAGCAACATGGATGCTCCTGGAGAATGTCATTCTAAGTGAAGTAAGCCAGAAAGAGAAAGAAAAATACCGTATGAGATCGCTCATATGTGGAATCTAAAAAACAAAAACAAACAAACAAAAACAAAGTGTAAATAAAGGACAGAAATAGACTCACAGACAGAGAATACAGACTTGTGGTTACCAGGGGGGTGGAGGGTGGGAAGGGATAGACTGGGATTTCAAAATTGTAGAATAGACCACTGTATAGCACAGGGAATTATACGCAAAATGTTATGATAACTCACAGAGAAAAAAATGTGACAATGAGTGTGTATATGTCCATGAATAACTGAAAAATTGTGCTGAACACTGGAATTTGACACAACGTTGTAAAATGATTATAAATCAATAAAAAATGTTAAAAAAATTAGTAAGAAAAAACCAAACAACTCAACCCAAAAATGGGCAGAAGACATACAACTAAATGATCAATAGGCACATGAAAAAATGCTCAATATCACTAATTATCAGAGAAATGCAAATCAAAACTACAATGAGGTATCACCTTACACCAGTCAGAATGGCTGTCATTCAAAAGTCCACAAATGACAAATGCTGGAGAGGCTGTGGAGAAAAGGGAACCCTCCTACACTGCTGGTGGGAATGCAGTTTGGTGCAGCCACTGTGGAAAACAGTATGGAGATTCATCAAAAGACTAGGAATAGACTTACCATATGACCCAGGAATCCCGCTCCTGGGCTTGTATCCAGAGGGAACCCTACTTCAAAGTGACACCTGCACCCCAGTGTTCATAGCAGCACTATTTGCAATAGCCAGGACGTGGAAACAGCCTAAATGTCCATCAGCAGATGACTGGATAAAGAAGGTGTGGTATATTTCTACAATGGAATACTACTCAGCCATAAAAACCGACAACATAATGCCATTTGCAGCAACATGGATGCTCCTGGAGAATGTCATTCTAAATGAAGTAAGCCAGAAAGAGGAAGAAAAATACCATATGAGATCACTCATATGTGGAATCTAAAACAAAACAAAACAAATACAAAACAGAAACAGACTCATAGACATAGAATACAAACTTGTGGTTGTCAAGGGGGCAGGGGATGGGAAGAGACAGACTGAGATTTCAAAATGTAGACTAGATAAACAAGATTATACTGTATAGCACAGGGAAATGTATACAAGCTCCTGTGGTAGCAGCAAAAAAAAAATGTGACAATGAATATGTATATGTTCATGTATAACTGAAAAATTGTGCTCTACACTGGAATTTGATACAACATTGTAAAATAACTATAACTCATTAAAAAATACTGTATTCCTCTGGGGGAAGGATATAGCTCAGTGGTAGAGTGCGCATCAAGGTCCAGGGGTCCTGGGTTCAATCCCCAGTACCTCCATTAAAGTAAATACAGCCTAATTACCTTCCCCTTCCCCCCAAAAAGTATACAGTGTAGTATGTCAATTATAGCTCAGTAAAACTAGAAAGGAAAAAAAATTTTTTAATTTGTATTATTCTTCTATTAAGCAAATAGTATCCTTTCTACAAAGTTTTGAATGCCTGATATGATATTGGCAATATCTGGGTGCTTGGAAAACACAGGAAAGATACTATTCTGTGTAAAAAGACAATAAAATAAGATTCCAAGACTTAGAGAGTTTACATACTCAATTAACAGTCTAAATTTCATCAGAGGTGTTTACACAAATTTCTGTGCACCCATAGAAAAATAGATTAGATTAGACTAAAATATGAAGTCCAATTTTACCAGTGAAAAAACTGAAGGCCACAGCATTTGAATGATATCAGCAATAACATAGATCGGATTTTAGTACAAATATATTATATTTTAAATAGTTTCAAAAGAAATTGTGCATTTACAGTTATGCCATTCTTTGTAGAGTCATATAACTCATATGAGGGAGCAATTCTAAGTCAGTGCCTACTGTGAAAATAATGCCAAATTGTGTCTAGTTCAGTTTACCATTGAAAATTCCTTATATTTCCCCCCAAGTATGGGATACTTAGTGTAATAGTTTCCTAAGGCGAAGTGTCACAAACTGGTGGCTTTAAATGATAGAAATTTATTCTTTCCCAGTTCTGGAGGGTAGAAGTCCAAAATGAACGTTTCTCTAGGCCATATTCCTTCTGAAGGTTCTGGAGAAGAATCTTTCCTGGCCCTTTGCTTGCTTCTAGTGGCTTCCAACAATCTGTGGAGTTTCTTAGCTTGCCGCTGCATGGCTCCAAACTCTGCTTTTGTCTTCCTATGGCCTTCTCTGTGTGTATCTCTGTAAGTCCTTTCCTCTTCTTATGAGGATAACAGTCACTGGATTTAGGGCCAACCCTCATGTTATATGACCTCATATTAACTAATTATACTTGCAAAGATGCTATTTCCAAATAAGGTCACGTTCTAAGGTTTCTCTTGGGCATGATTTTGAGGGAACTCTATTCAACTCACTACTTCTGGTATCATAGCTAAATATAACTCTGTATGAGAAAAGGAATATTTACATGTATGATGTGCACCCAAAAGAAAATGATCTCGCAGATGTAGTTTTCCACCGCTGTATCTTTAAACACTAGAATCAGATGCAACATAATGAGACACTTAAATTATTATAAGCTGTAAGACCTGAACCAACTCATATTAACAATCCCAACTCATGCATGTTGAGCAGAATTGCCCACACAGTTTTTTTTTTTCCACTTTCTTTGGTGCATGGTTAATTCCATTTAACTAAAATGACATTTGATGTGCATTTCCCTGAGAGAAAATGATGAATCATTGTAATTATTTTATCTTTTTGTGATTTTTCCTGTGTATCTAAATGATTCTTTTGAAATGAATATTACCCTTTTAGATAGATCAAAATGTTCTAACCTTTATTTTGCACATTTCAAAGTTCTTAACCCTGTGATTTATCATTATTCTTTTGTGAGGTACTTTTTTGGGTATTTACCATTATCACTGTAGAAAAATCGTTTATAATAAGCTCTATCAGAGTCATATAAAAATTTCATGGCATTCATATACATGGGAGTGTTTTTTAATAGTTTGAATTCATTGACTTCTATATCAAGTGATGGTGAAAGTATTAGTAGAATAGGGTGCTTCTAAAGAGCCATATTCTGAGAACAATGTAAAAAATTAATCTGATACAAAAATGAAAAAGGAAAACAGTAAAGTCATTTCTAGAATAGCACCATAAAGCCCTCTAAAAATTTGTTCCTACAGAAGGGTAATAAAAATACCTTAAAAATAGTTTAAAAAAAAAACTTTTTCAGTGCTCAGGAAATTAATCAAAGACTTCCAACAACAGGATGAGTTTATCCAAGAAAAAAATAGCTGAATCTTGTTAAGAACAGCACACTTTTAAGTTTGCACTGTTTATACCCCCTCTTCCCTAGGTCTTTGGTAGACTTGAAAATCAGCAACCTTGCAAACACAATATATGTGGAAAGTAGTGGCCTAGCAGTAACTGGACAGGCAGAATGGGTTCAGAGCTCCTGCCAAAATCATACACCTAGAGAACCTTCACTATTTGATCTGTCTGACAGCTCCTAGAAAAGCTTCATTTTCAGTATTTGTCTTTATTGGACTGACTTAGAGCTTACCCAACAGAAAAAGCTTTTTCCTCAAGGTGCTTGCTGAAAATAATTAGGAACAATTGTTTAACTTTAAAGCTTACTGAGGCAGTGATACTAGTTAGGGCAAATAAGAAGATGGCCAAAAAGACTTAAAAAGGAAAATTGAGTAATGTTATGTCAGAGGAGGCTTTGAAAAGCTCTGATATATTCTGGATAATATAGAAGGCCATACATACGTTTAAGCTTTTCACAGGCCCAGGAAAGACCAAAGAAAGCCGTGATTTTGCACCTCTGTCTGACATTGAAATTCTGCACAAGGGGGAAGTGAATGCTAAGACAGAACAGAATTACAAAACTGCCAAACTTCTAAAGGTTTGTCCCAGCACACACGGAGTTATTTGGCAAAGGATGAGAGACTTACTCATTTAGAGCTGTTAAGAAAGTCTTTGTCCACTGATTAGCTGACCACAAAACTAATTGAGCTGAGATTTCAGTGGCATGTGATAAAAAATACAAACTTTATGTAAGTTTGCTGCTGCAATAGTAACAACAACAAACCCTGGTGAGGAGAGTATGTAATTTCCAGAATTGTCCCATTAAATTATTTGAATCATTCATTGTTTAATAAAAGGTTGCAGAACACACAAACAAGGAAATATGTCCACCAAACAGGAAAAAAGCAGTCAATAGAAAATATCTATAAGTTTAGACATTGGAATAAACAAAGACATTAATCAGATATCATAAATATGTTCAAAGAAGTAAAGGAAGCTATGTCTAAAAAATTACAGGAAATAATTCCTCAGCAAATAAGAGCTTAAAATTATTTTTTAAAGAAATAGGAAATCTGGAATTGAAAATTACATTAAGTGAAATGAAACGTATACAACAGAGGCTCAACAGCAGATCTGAGTCGGCAAGTTCTGAATCAGCAAACTTAAAGATAGATCAATTGAGATTATCCAGTCTGAGAAAAAACAAAACAAAAATGAAAAAAAACGGTATCTCAGAGACCTGTGGTGTATCATCAAGTGGTCTAACATATGCATTATTGGAGTTCCAGAGTAGATGAGAAAGAGAAGGAGGCAGAAAAAATTTGAAGAAATAATGGCTCAAAAATCCTAAGTTTGATGAAGAACATAAATGTATTCATACAGGAAACTCAAGACATTCCAAGTGCAGTAAACTCAAAGAGATCAACAGCTAGACACATCATAGTGAAATTGTCAAAAGTCAAAAACAAAGTCCACAAAAATCTTGCACATAGAGGTATATAGCAAATTTATTCTTAATTGTCTAAACTTGGAAGCAATCAAATGCCATTCATTAGATGAGTGGATAAGTTAACAATGGTGCATTCAGATAATAGATTATTATTCAGCACTGAAAAGAAATGAGCTATAAAACCATGAAAACACATGGCGGAAACTTAAATACACATAACTACATTAAATAAACCAATCAGAAAAGGCTACGTACTGTATGATTCCAGCTCTATGACATTCTGGAAAAGTCAGAACTATGGGGATGGTAAAAAGATCACTTTTTCCTAGGGGTGGTTAGGAGGGGGATTTAATAGGCAAAGCACAAGACAGTGAAAATACTCTATGATATTTTAATGATGGCTAAATGTCATTGTACCTTTCTCCAAACCCACATACAACACCAAGAGTAAATGCTAAGTAAACTATAGGCCTTGAGTAATTAATTATGTGTCACTGTAGGTTCATCGATTGTAACAGATACACCATCTGGAGAGTGATAATGGGGGAAGCTATGCATGTGTAGAAGTATATGAGAAATCTCTGTACCTTCTTCATTTTGCTGTGAACATAAAACTGCTCTAAAAAAATAAAATCTTAAAAAAATTGCAAAACAAAACAAATCAAAGCAGCAAGGATTCATGAAGTACAAGAGATTCTCAGTAAGTTTAATAGTGGACTTCTCATCAGAAACCAAGGAAGCCCAAATTGCTGCTTCTGTCAGTAGAAAGTATAGAAATAAAAATGGAGTAAAAGTCAGGTTTCTGGCTGAAATTAAGAGAAGAAGTATTGGCTTTTACCATGACTTTGCTGACTGTAATTACAAGTAGCAGTGAGAGTGAGATTAATATGCCATCTAAAAAATAGAATCATCTAAAAGAATATTTTTTTCTGGCTTGTATGATTTCATAAATCATTTCCCCAGTATTCTTCAGTCCAAAATTAAGTCTAATCTATCATATTATATGCTTACTCTTAGTATAACATGTCAAATTAAGTCAAGTAGTTTATAAGTATATAATGACAGATGCCAGCTCTGTTGGAATTCCATGTGTATTAAGCATTTGACACAGGCTTTATAGATTATTACAATTTCAGAGTTTTATATCTGTCAGGCTCCAAACTATTTAAACTGATTATTTGTTGGAGTACATTGTTGCTATGTGTGATGAAAGAAAATCAATAGGCTGGATGCAAAACAAACAAACAAAAAACCAGAAAAGGTCTTTATAATTTGGGAAGTCCTGTGACAAAAGAACTTTTCTGAGATCAAGAATGGAGAATAGATACAAATCGTAACTAGTCAAGCTAGACCAGTTTAAAACCTTGCTTGACTTCAGTTAATTAATTCCATCCACATGAATAAGGAATAACCTTCATTTTGTACATATACAGTCAGCCACACTCTTACTTATGAGACAATAAAGCATCAGTGGTTTTGTTACTAATATGACATCTTCGTATAAATCCTGGTCTGGGTCTTACAATGGCACCCATCCTCTCAGCTTTTATGCAGTTCAGAAGGGCTTCCTGTCATACTTCATTTTGAAATCTGATTCCATTTTTGTGATTCCCATTTGGGCCTTTGGTCATTTTTTTTGAATTGCCTGTTTGAGAGTTTGGAACAAGTCCACTCAGACACTTACATGAGTATGTGAGTGGTCCCTCATCTCTGCACTGTTTCTTCTCATCTTAGTACACATTTTCTATTATTTTGACCATGATTGACAGTTATTTGAGGCCAGGGGCTGTCTTTCATCTCCTATTCCACCTAGCACCCAACAAAGTTTTTGGTGCAAAAAGCATGCTCAAAATTTACCTGAGTGAATGAATAACTAGACTTTGTATATAAAGAAAATCTAATTAGTTGTAGGAAGTTTGGCCATCTCTTTCCTGGGCTATAGTTTTTTATTTTCTAGATACATGTTAGAGCTGATTTCCAGTTACCAGTCAATATCCTCTCTGAATTTGGAAGTAAATGCATCACTTCCTTATCTGTAAAATGGAATAAAAATAGTATTTACCTCTTAGAGCTGCTAAAGAGATTAAGAAATTCAGTGTATGGAAAGTTACATTAACTTACTCATTCTACAAATTCAAGTGAATGCCTGTTGCTAGAGATGTATCAGTGAACAAAGCAGCTGACAAATTCCTACTCTTGTGTAACTTGTAGGCTCTTAACAAGTTGAACACATGGTACAGGGTATACAGGTGAACTTGCTACTTGACCAGATAAAATCCAAACTCATGTTGCATAAGGTTGACTTGTGAGCGGGTAGAAAAGGTAGTAACAATTGCTTAAAGTGATTGTAGATTCAATGAAAAGTTTCACAGATGACTCAACTCATTCCTTTTATATTTTTGAGGCCAGTAAACTATAACAGTGACAAATACAATGATCTGATCTGAAGGGAGGAGGGGGGAGAGAGGAGAGATACTGAGTCTAAATATTCCAGCTGTGCAGTGACATTTAGAATGGCACTGTGGTTTAAAACACCCTGTGTGGGAAGCCTTAAGGAGTGTAGTTAACCACAAGATCGGTATGAGAAGTAGTATGATAAGGATAGAAAAAATAAGAAGGAATTTCTTTTAAATTCTAAGGCTATTGTAGAAGTGTGTATTCCAGAACAAGTGTTGTAATAATCTGGCTCCATTCTGTGTTAAATATAGTATGACTCTTACAACTCTGGAAGAAGTATGAATAAACCAGAATGCTTCTGGCGAAGAACAATCAGTGTATGAATGGGTGAAGAATAACACTTTATGGTAAAAGAGGAGTTTTTATGGAATTTCCAGATCTGAGATACAGAGAAGATTCGAGGAGAAAATAAAAGGTGAAAAATTGTATGAAGGAAAGTAGTTTGGACAGAATTCAGATCAAATGAGTGAAGCTAAGGAAAGGCAGATTTAAACTAAATGTGAATAAGAGCAGAAGGAAGTTAAAGTCCACACACTTGTGAAATTTATGAATTCGGTCCCTAGAGAAGAGTTCCCACAGAGGCTGGATGAAGGCACTGGCCAGGTCCATCCCAGTCTGTTTCTTTTGAAAACATGGCCCCTTTTGACTTTGGTTTACTTGTCAAGATCTGATGGCTCATTTTTTGAGAAAGTTTACATAGACTCAAAAAGTTTTAAACAAATAAAAATAAATGTGGATAATCTTTAAAAGTGTAGGTTTTATTATTATTATTGCTAATAAAACTCTTTTCTTGGGAATCTACCAAGCATAGCAGTCATAAGTTGGTCAGTGAACTTTGAAATTCATTTTTCCTTTAAATGTCATGTCTTAAATCTTGATTAATTATTTCCCCAGCCTCTCTAAATCATAAAATCAATGAAGATTGAGATCAAGAGGTTAAGGGACGCTTATAAAAGGGCACCCCCTTTTTTTTTCTTTTTCTTTTTTAACTTTTATTGAGTAATAGTCATTTTACAATATTGTGTCAAATTCTAGTGTAGAGCACAATATTTCAGTTATATATGAACATATATATATTCAGTCACATTTTTTTTTAATATGAGCTACAACAAGATGTTGTTTATATTTCCCTGTGCTATACAGTATAATCTTGTTTATCTATTCTGCATTTTAAAATCCCAGTCTGTCCCTTCCCACCCCCCACCCCTCTGCTAACCACAAGTTTGTATTCTATGTCTATGAGTCTGTTTCTGTTTTGTATTTATGTTTTGTTTTTAGATTCCTCATATGAGCGATCTCATATGGTATTTTTCTTTCTCTTTCTGGCTTACTTCACTTAGAATGACATTCTCCAGGAACATCCATGTTGCTGCTAATGGCGTTATGTTGTCAGTTTTTATGGCTGAATAGTATTCCATTGTATAAATATACCGCATCTTCTTTACTCAGTCATCTGTTGATGGACATTTAAGCTGTTTCCATGTCTTGGCTATTGTAAATAGTGCTGCTATGAACTTTGGGGAGGGCACCCCTTTTTTGAATGCTGTGTTGATGCTAGAGATGGCAAATAGGTTTCTTCATTCAGCTCCACTTCATTGGAAATGACTACCTAGATATCTGTGAGAACAAGAGTTCTGAAGCAGAATCATTGATTATGAGGGAAAAAGTACCGTGGTGGGCATTGTCTGTCATTTGCAGAGCACTTTGTTACACACATGTCACACAGCAAGAAATTAAGAGAGTTACTTGGTCAATTATAATTCATCCTTTCAGCCTTGATGCTCTAGTTCATATCTAGCTTCCCCTGCCAGAGGCCAGCCTGTCTGACTGGTAGCTTGTGAGACCCAAAACCAGATGCAGAAGCCATGGCCTTGCATGGACCTCCCTATTACTTCCCACATTTGCATAATGCCATCTCCTCGTACATCGCTCATAGTGGTCCTACTGTGACCAAACCCTCACTGATATATTTGACTAAACTCATGCACAAGGATGGGAACAGATGTGAAAGGTTGAACCAAGTGTACAGTATTTTCTATTGGGTAATAGTCCCTAATAAGAACAAACACCTAATGGTTCTCTATATAAAATAAGTCGTTAAGCAACACAGAGGTTTACATAGGCTCTTGCTTCAGTCAAATGTTGAGTCAAATCTTAGTATGGATTACTGCTGTGTGACTAGGAAGAGGAAATTCTAACACTGCACTTCTTGTGTTCCATGTTGCTTGTTTCTTGGATTAAGTGGAAGTTAAATGCTTTGTGCCGCTTTATTTCCAAGACTTGATTTGGAAGTTCCTTTGAAGGATAATATCTGTGCCCTATACAGTGTTAAGAATGACTTTATTTTTTAAAATAAATGTATTTTTATTGAAATATAGTCAGTTTATAATATTGTGTCAATTTTTGGTGTACAGCATAATGCTTCAGTCATACATGAACATGCATATATTCGTTTTCATATTCTTTTTCATCATAAGTTACTACAAGACATCGAATATAGTTCCCTGTGCTATACAGTATGACCTTGTTTATCTGTTTTACATATATTAGTTAGTATCTGCAAATCTCAAACCTCCCGATTTATCCCTTTCCACCCACTTCTCCCCCTGGTAACCATAAGTTTGTTTTCTATGTCTGTGAGTCTGTTTCTGTTCTGTAAATAAGTTTGTTATTTTTGTAGATTCCACATAAGGGTGATATTATATGGTATTTTTCTTTTTCTTTCTGGCTTACTTCACGTAGAATGACCGTCTCCAGGTCCATCCATGTTGCTGCAAGAGAATGACTTTATTTTTAAAATGCCTTTATTTAGGCAGGGGAAGTGATCTGATCCTTTTGCCTTTTTGTTGTGACATGTGAGAAACATGTACTAAAATGTATAAGCATTAACTTTTTAAAACAGCCATGAAAAAGAAGTAGAAATATTACATTAAAGGATGCTTCCTCTTCTGATTTATTAATTAAAAGAAATAATAGATACACTTATAATGTTTTCCTTATGGCTTCCTAATAGAGATAGGCATCTGATTAAGCAAACCTTTCTCTGTTGCGCTCTCTCTCTCCCCGCCAGTCTCTAATCTATTATCTTCTACACAGAGAAAAATAGGGGAAAGCCCTTGAATTAACAAATTAAGGCAATTCTGTACATTTGGTAGGGTAAAAAATTTTTATAAATGCAGTCCCCCACTCCCCTCCTCTTCCTAATAGTGGTAGTTTATAATGTAGGAACTTTCATTTCTCATTTCTACCTAAAACCATTGTTAAAAAAAAATCGCTAAGAAATGGCAACATTTCTTCTCACCTATGTGCAACTCAATTTCTACAGCTAGTTTGAAGAAGATGCCAAAACCCATATCTAAAAAGAGATAAATAATAGTTTTCCTATTCCTGAAATATGTGCATAACCCAAACTCAATTTGACTAAGGGCCAAATATGGAATTCAGAGCGCACAGTGAGTTTATTTGAAGAATGCAGCAGCGTTTCCACATTTTCAATTGTATGCTCAATTTCCTACTTTAAAAATATCCAAAAGTTCATCAAGCATTCAGCCCCGCTGGGTAGTAGCAAGATGTGGGCACAGCAGAGCTCCCGAGAGTGCTTCAGTCTTTTCCTTAGGGGTATTCCTAATTAAAAACTGGCAGGGGCCTGCAGGTGCTTTGAATTGTTCTACACAGAGATCACCATGAGTTCCACATCTCTATAGAGGTGAAGATGAGGTCTGCTGAAAAAGGAAAAACCTACAGCAAAGAGAGAAAAGTGAACATGTCTCCTGGCTTGATCAGGTAAAAAGGGAATTCAAAGATTTCAAACTTAATATTCCTTTTCTTCTGCTCAGAATTCAGTTTTTGCTTGATCTTTCCAATTTAATGGTTTTTAAACATCAGGATGTGTCAGAATTACCTGGGAACCCTGGTTTTAAAAAAGCACAGGTTTTCCAGGGCTCCTTCCATTCATTCTTAACTGGATCCAGAATAAGTCCTGGGAATCTACTTTTATACCAGGGTCTTCAGAGATTATGACACATGATACTGTTTGAGCACAACAAATCACAGGGCAAAACATCCAATCAATAATATGAAACTTTAGAACAAAAACTACAGAGAACATCTAGTGAAGAATTAGTACAGTGTCATGCTAGAAACCCTCATGGTGTGACTCTGTCTGCTCTGCAGCTTAGTGACCATGAAGGAAGAGGGTCTTAGACCCTTCTGTGTGTGACCATCACCAGATGTCTGAGCAAAATGCATGTTCTCTGGCCTCAACGTTTTCCCCAGATATTTAATACATTTGACTTTGTACCCAGGAATGTCTGCTGTTAGCCTACAACCCGAATGGTCCTGCTGCACATGGGTTCACAGAGTGCACTTGACAAAATTCTGTTTACGGAATGCCATCCGCACAACCTCGGCACCAAAGCATGATTATAACAGTGATAACTCCATACAGTCACAAATGAATTGAGAAGAAATGACTCCACATTACACTACGAAGTACATAGAATTTTCTCATGAAGTACATGAGCATTGGGTATGTCAGTGAGGATTCTTTTTCTTTAGTAATAAAATTTTAAATCACTCCAAGTTTATTTTTATTAATGAAAAAAACCACTTGGCTTATGAATTTTAAAATCCACTGTTAAGTTCTGTCTTCAGCAGTTAAATGATGCCACCAGAACTGTGACTCCCTAGTTCCTGCCTCTGCTGTCTGCATGCTAACTAATTTCTCTGATGCCAGCCTCTCCACTTTGAGGAAAAAGTGGTTACCAGAGCTCCATTCTCACAACCCCTCGGGTTCAAATCTGATGGTAACAGCTAGAATGTTGTCTGCTAGTCCCTGCAAAATCTTGAGAGTTACTCTGATTGGGCAGGTTTAGGTTATGTGGTTGGTGGAATGTGATTGGTTTAGATTTGGTGTGTGTATAGGTGGATGTGAAAATCCCTAAGACCCTACTTCTGGAGAGAACCCACTAACTGGTTGCTATTGCAAGAAGGAGGGGGAAGGATCCGGGGAGAAAACTCCAGTAAACACATACTGTGACATTGTGTATGTATAGAAGCAGTGAGAAACAGCGTGCAGGGTTAGTGCATGTAGGATTGCCAGGTGACGGGTGTTGAAACAGACAAGCTAATATTGTGAGCTTTCTTGCTAGAAAACACAGCAAAGTACCAGAGCTATCAGTATTTAGGGTTTCTAATTAAGCCAGTTTAATTAATACCTTATTAGGATTGATGGTTGTTACTTGAACTCTTGGCTTCTCCTGTGCACGTGTCAGAAAGAACCTTTCAGAGTCTCTGTATATATGTGGGTAACCCTTTCTGGGGGTTCTTAACCTTTCTTATGCCATCGGCCCCTTTGGCAGTCTGAGGAAGCCCAAAAACCCCTTCTCAGAATAGTTTCTTAAAGCGTAAACTGCAAAGGGCTACAGAGCAAACCCATGATACTAAAAATTTCAGTATGTTATAAATAAATCTGTGATTTAGAAATATGTGCTTCTTGAATAACTCATTACACTGTAAAATATGTTGTTGTTGTTGTTATTATTATTTTTACTTTTACTATCCCAGTTCACAGACCCACTGGATTTCTAGAGGTGTCCATGGACTCCAGATTAAGAAATCCTACGCTGGTAGCCTTCTAGCAAAGGTGACCATGTAATTCTCCCATTTGAAGCCCTCTCCTTGCTCCCAACTTCGAGATAAAGTCTGAAGTCCTGAGCATGACACCCAGGCCCTATTGTAACCTGAGCAGGCTCAGGCTCTCCAGCTTCCCTGTCTTGTCCTTGAAGCTCAGACCATCGTGGACCACACGCAGTCCTCTGACTGAGAAGCATCTTCTCACCTCTGGGCATTTTCACACAGTGGGCACATGCCAGGAAGAGCTGTGTCTTGGTCTTGGCCGTTTTGCCTGTGGACTCTTAATCATCCTTTAGGATTCAGACTCACTTCCATCCCAGACTGAGCTAGCTGCCCCCCTCCTTGGGCTTCCACTGCACCCCCAACTCTTGTTACATACATCCTGGTAAAAAGCCAATAAACCGGAGGATCATTGTGCATAAGTAGCAGGAAAGTTCTCAGGCACATAGAACATTTACTCCCTTACTTACCCCTAGTGATAGCAAGTTTCCAGGCCGGGGTCTTCTTTAAAAACAGTAAGTGCCTGTATTGTTAAAACAATTTCAGTACTTTTTTCAGTTTTTGTGTCAAATGTTGGTATGAAGATAATTTGAGTATTCTATCTAATATGTAAATCTGAGATTGAAAAAGATAAACTCTGGAGTTAAGAGTCAATTTACGTATTTGTGTGTATTTTAAATTGCATCATCAAATGGCTAAGTGTTATGATTATTTTACCATTGATTTTGTTCTACGATGGTTTTCAGCACATTTTGTATATTCCTCATTTAATCCTCCCAGCAGCTGTGTAAGGTGACTACTATTATTATCTCTGTTCTGAGGAAATTGAAGCTTAGAGAAGTTGGAAAACTTGCCCACAGTTACATAATTGGTACAGGATTTGAGTCCAGAAGATAAAGCTTCAACTCCATCACTTATCAACTTGTGGTTTTGGAAAAAAAGATTTTATCTGTTTGTTTCCTCTTCTGTAAAGTGGGTATAATACTAGCAACAGCCTCTTAATATTTCTGGGAAGACTGCTTGCTTATCCTAGCATAATAAGTGTTTAATGAATTTTATTGATTGTTAAAAAAAGATGAAGCTTCAGATCTCTCATTCTTAACCACTAAGGCATAATAGAATGTTGATTTTTATCAGTGAACTCCCATGCCACATATGCATGTAACGGAAGTATATGTATTTATGCATACATATACGTATGTACATATAAATAATTTTTTTCACGCATCATTCTTGTATTTTTCTGGTTGAACATCTTGACTGCAGACTTGGTGTTAACAATTCTCTAGGAATTGGTTAAATTTCAGCTAGGAATAGCTAGTGAAGAATATATTCTAGTTGTACCTGAGACCTTTACCATTTTCCTATCCACACTGATTTTCTGCCTTATCAGATTTTTTCCAAAATGCCATCTGGAACTAGTGCTAGGGTAATGGTTACTGTGTCACCTGGAGGTAACAACCTGTGTTCAACCTTCACTCAGTGCTGCACACCTTTGGAATTAAGGTACTTACTCTGTACCTCAAACTCTTCGTAGGGAAAAATGGGGAGCATGACCCCTGCTCAAATAAAAATTTCAAAGAACTTAGCTGTATTTGGGGTTTTCTAACTATATCCATTTCTGTTTGGTAAAATTTTAGGTATTTGAGGGGTGGGCCTCCTTAGTGTAAAAATGTGTTTTGTCTCTTTTTAGTCTTTTGCCACATGGCCTCTTCTCTAGATTCCTAAGAAAGGAGACACTTAGACACGACTGTTTTCTAGATGCCTTTAATCTCATTCCACCCTTATAATTCTTGTCACATCTAAGTACCATCTAATTAAAATAATATTACTTATTCTGAATTGATCCACTTTTTCTTGTTAAGTGATTAATGTATAAAGGAAACTTAATGGTTTCTGTAAACTCATTGGGTACATATGTATATTTTCTCTTTACCACATTAAGGTAAATGAAGTGTGAAATGAAAGCATCTAGTAGCTATGGCCACTCAACTTACATCACCTGGCGCACCGGAGGTGGTACCTGTGCTTCCTTGTGGGAAATGCTGGCATGAGATTGTCACCTGAAAGAACCCTCTATCAAACCTCCCCTGATGAAAGTTCTGGCATGAAAAGGGGTCATCTGCTCACTCACTGAAGTTGACTGTTGACCTCTCCAGTTACACACACAGCTTTGATCCCACAGTGTTACATGAGTAGCCTTGGTCTCTGTCAGGCACTAAGGGCAAAGCAGGCTATTGACACAACTACACAACAGAAAAATTATTTAATTTCAGCATCCATCACTCTGCCTCTTCCTTCTCCATTTTTCTTACCTCTTCAAAAATTCTAGCTTCCCTTGTCCACCCTTTACTGAAAATCCACTTATGGCTTGTCTTCCAGAAGCAGACACCCTCCCTGGAAGGGAGCATTTTCTGTCCAAATTCATTACTTCTGTTCTTCCTTACACCTTCGGAACACAGCTTTCCTGGGTAATGTTCTTTGGGACACATCGTTGGTGATTCTCTGATACAATGTACTGATTGTTCATGAGGGCTAATAATGTGGCAAAATTTCTTAGTCTGTGCTAGAGAAGAATTTAAATTTTGATGGAGGGATGGCTTTGAATCGTTATCTTGTATTCTACAATGATGAGTGTCCGAGAGAGAGGTTTCATCCTCTTCCTGGGTGGATTTTTCCTGAGCAGAAAAATCTTTCCTGTGAAAGAATCTGGGCTCTTCAAAGAAGCAAAATTTTTCTTTAAATATTTTTAAGGATTTGGTAGTGTTCTCATTTGGGGTAAGTTTTACAACTATAAAGTAGAAGCAGAGTAGTTGAAAGTAAATTCTGTTGCATCTTGCTCATCATTTTTATGAAAGCTTAGTGTCTGGCTGGTTTGTGTCCATCACAGCCTGCGATAGAGATGATAGAGATGCTATTGGCTAGCAATGCCTAAGGCACTCACCTGGACCCGTGCTACCTGTGGTCAGCCCCACACTCGTTTCCCAACAGAAGCCAGTGTTGTGACTGGACCAGCCCTTATGATTCTTATTATGATTGCAAGACAGCTCAGCAACAACCATCAGGGAGACTTAAAAGAGCAAGATTGACTACTCACAAGTCCTGGGGCGTCAGGACACATCAGGGGTCACATAGCATGGTTATGGGTTTGGGGCGAGGGGAGAGGGCGGGAGGGAAAGGGAGAGAAAGAGAAAGAGAGAACCTGAGGTTCTGCCTTTGCTGGGGTCTGAAGGTGAAGTGCCTAAGATTTTGTGGATTCACTTTTTTTTTTTTTTTTTGGCAAATTTAAAACAATAGAGAGGGAAATTGGAGCACAAGATGTGAAAAGCAGGGTCACTCACTCAAGTGGTCAGTTAGCTAGGTCACCCAAGGGCAGGGCTTCCTAAAAGGAGAATTTTGTGGTTGGGAGCGGCCTGGTTCCTTATCTGGCTGTTGTGCTAGTAACTGTTTTATACACTTGGCAAGTACGTCTATTTGAGATGGATTATCTTTGAAATGAATACCTCAGCATCCAAAAACTTAATGTCAGGCACTTACACCACACTGACCTGCACTATTTTTGCCTCCACCGGTGGCTGCCAGTACGCAGCTGAGACGCACCAGTGGATGTGCAGCGTCGAACCTGCTATGATGCGAAGGAGGCTGAACTCAGCTGCAGGACTCTGTGTCCAGGGCCCCTCACGAGGTTTGGGGAATAGTCCAGCCAAGTGTTCACAATGCGTTGACCACCATGTGTTCTTGTAAAATTTGTAAAAATAAGACATTTTGACTTCAGTCATTTATACCCAGTCTCTCTCACCTCTGAATTGCTTCCCGTCACATTTCTTCTCCTGTTGAGTGACTTTGGCCACGACTGTATATAGGATCTGCTGAAGGAGGTGGACCTGAGGGTACACTCAGCTTCACTTGGGGGGATATACTAAATATGTGCCTCAAAGTCACTTCTGTGTATCTATGTTATGAAATTATGGCTAGCCATCCTGACTTAGAAATAGCTCTATGTATGGTATTCCAACTGCCACTTTCCCTGACATCTTGACAAAAAGGTGCAGGGTCAGATTTATATCAAAAATTCATCAGTGGGTGGATATAGCTCAGACGTAGAATGCATGATTAGCATGTACGGGGTCCTGGTTCAATTCCCAGTACCTCTATTTAAAAAATTATAAATAAATAAATAATATAAAAAGATTCATTAAATATTATGAGGGTTTTTTTTTCTGGATTTTATGATGTCTGTGTCATTTATTAGCTTTTTTAACAATCAGTTGTGATTTCTTTTGTCATTCCAAATAAGCATCCCCCATTGTACTAGCTTTTACTAGTAAGTTTTTATCATTTATTGAGGAGCCCCAAATTGTACATGCTTTCAGCTCTATGACTCTGTTTTCAGGCACTTGCTATAGGTTTTCCTCCAGTTGGGACTAGTGAGACCACTTCAGCAGTCTCTGTTCCTCATGAGATAGTTTGTAACTGTACTTGGTTTCAGATACTTGGTTTCTGGAATATAAATCGCTTCACTATTACGTTGGTAACTATTAGTAGAAATGTCCAGTATTACAACTTCTCCGACCACCTACTCCAGCAAGAATGTGGCCCACAGTGATAGTTATTTGCTTTCCATTTTTTTTCCCCAAGAAGTTTTCATTTTGGTTATTTCCTTCATCCTTAGGGCAGTCCTCTTAAACTAGTCCCTTTGATATTCGCTCTCTATCTTCCATGCCTTGGAACAATTTCTCAAAGATTTAATTAGCTCTCGCATCGCTGAAGCTTTTCTTTGCTCTGGTGCCTCTGTTTGTAAACAGGAAAGTCTTTCATCTTTGGCTGCCTAGAGAATTTGCTACTCAAAATCCATTTCCCCATCCAGTTTATTACTTCTTGAGTTGAGAATTATGCATACCTATATTTTTGCTCAAAGCTCCCTTACCTTAGGGTCTAAGACTCAATGACATATATGGCATCTTCCACTTCAATATTGGATTTATTGTTGGAAAGAATACCCAAAAGACTCCACATTTCAGCTCCAACTTTCATTACTTTGTGAATTCTGTAGCTAAAGTATCTTTAAAGGAGTGGGGAACTTTTCAAACTTTTTAAATAGTTCAAATGCAATTACATAGTGTACCTTTTACCAATTATTGTTTGTTCGCATTTCACACTACCAAAGTGCTATGCTAATATTTTTTATAAATAGTAAGTGCTTTATTTCATTATGTTGATCTTACTTGTTTTTCTTCACATCTCTTAAAGTGTTTCCATCTCTTTTTTTAGCTATTCCAGCAATTATAAACAATCGCTAGAGAGGATATAATCCAAAAATCTTTGCCTCTGAAATAAATCTCCGTAAATCCATATTTAATTAAAAACAGATTGTTTCATTTAACTCACTTAACCTGAAGTTTCTTTTAGTTTTAAGATTTATTGTGGAAAGTGATTTTAAAATACATTTTTCTATTTTCTTGCTTTATCATAATATATTTACATAATATAATTAAATCTTACCTAATGTTTGTGTATTTTATTGTGGCTAGGGTCATTATTCTGATCCTGATAAATTCCTATTGTACAACAGTTACAGAGACTGTGAATGTCAACAGGACAGGGTCCAGAGTTGATTGACTTCAAAATTGACTTGGAAAGTCAAAAAAAAAAAAAAAAGGAAACATATTACTTATCTCAGTTCCTTTCTTAGTAAATTCTATCAATTTAAGAAAATGGTAAGTATAAATTATTAACAGTGTGGGTCCCAGTTAGAACTCTTATTTTTGTGTATTAATTTTCAGTATGCCACATTTGCTGTCTAAATTACTTTGAGTCTAGTACTGATTTGAAATTGGGTGCTTTTTGAGCACATAGGTACTGAGAGGAAAAGGTAACTGAAAGTACTCTGGTTGGCCTTCACCAGCCTGTCTTTCATCCCTGGGGTCTTAGCCGCTAAGCTGTGCTACCTTCCCGTAAGCAACAGTTAGAAAATCATGAAAGCAGCACTGTACCTTTAGGTGATACTTCAGGTTTATATAAAATGCATTTGTATCCGGTGTTTGATTTAATTTCCACAGTGGCCCTGTGGAAGAAGGAGAGGCGGTATTACATCCTTTTTCCATGGAAGATAGAGTGGGTGCCTTGGGAAGTTGCTACATGGGAACAATGATTATTTCCAAAGGTAAATTCATTTATTATTGAAATGTGGTACGTTGTACAAGAATTCAAGATTATAAAGAGTTAGATGATGGAAAGTAAATCTGTTTCTTATCCTTCACGCATCTAGTTTATTTCCCCCAGAGGCAGCAGCTGCCCTGGGATCTTGTGGAGCCTTCCAGAGATGTAGAAGATGTCTTCTAGGGCCTGCCTTTGCCGGGGGCTGGAAAGCTACAGCCCTCAGGCCATATCTGGACTGCTGCCTATCATTCTAATAAAGCTTCACTAGGGCACAACCACGCCCATCCGTTTTTACATGGTCTATGGGTGCTTTTGTGTTCCATCAGAGTGGAGGGTTCACAACAGAAACCATCTGCCCCACAAATATTTATCTGTGCATTTATAGGAAAAGTTTGCCAAATTTAACTTTCAAGTGCTAAGTGTAAGGTAAGGAGTTTGGTCCCCCTGCCTCTCTTCCTCCAAGGCTTACACCCTGGTAGTGGGTAATTTGCATGCTATTGTTTGCACATTGACTGAATCAGAGAATAGTGCTCATTTTGATTTATCTACCCCTGTCCACATGGAGGTGAATGTCTTATACGTAAGTTATTGAATTGCTTTGCTAAGAAGGTGGCTGAATCTCAACAGATGACAATGGGTTTTAAACATGGATTTGGGCCTTTTCAGTGTTAATCTCTAGATTACTGTTTTCACTCTCTTGGTCATCATTCTCTGGAGAAACCCTCAGAGGATCTGCCAGGTGTCCACTAAAATACTTTTGCCCACCAGGAGGGAGAAATGATGTGTATATGAAACCTACTGTGATAATTAACATGCTCTCTTCAAACTTCTCAGATGCTCAGATTCTTTAATTAGATAGTAAAGAGAAAAGTATGCATTGTTAAAATTACCGTTGAAAATCCATTTGATTTCCCATAAAGCATGGTGTACAGGCATATTATTCATCAGTAGGTTCAACGTGTGTGTGTTCCCCTCAGTGCTGATTTGTTGGTTGAGAAATGGATGAAGATGTTGGTGGGTGTTTAGGAGGGCATGCTGTAAACAGGTACTTAACCTTCTTCACTAGAGTCTTTGTTAGGGCAGGAAGATGCTCACACTGGAAAGGTGTCCACCGAGAACTGAGACCAAGGGACAAGTACCTTAATTTCTTCAAACCCCTGACCATTTCAGCATATCATTTATTGAGTGGGAAGAGTGAGAAGGATTGCCAATTCTAACTAAAAATTTGTTCTCCTTTACTTTCTCATGCTTTTAGGTCTTTAGTTTGTCCAAGTAAACTGTGTGTATGATTCAACTTTACAGACAACTTTCTTTTGTAATTTTTCGTATTTGAAACACTTGCCACTGTATATATTTGCAGCCAATAAATATTAGAAGTTCACTTACTAATATTTAGGACTTCAAGAAGAGAGGGTTCTCCATGCTGAATGCCACTTGTCATGGACTGTTTGAAATGGCCTTTCTTGTTTTGAAATGGAATTCTGCTCATTTTCTAGGTTGCTCAAAATAGACAGCTAGAACCTCCTTTTAGGCACAAACAAAACATAAGACATCAAAATTCCTAAAATCTTCCCTTAGAGTCTAGAAAATACAGACTCCAAATAATATATAAATAGAATTATTTTTGAGGTCATTTTGTGACTATTAATAACATCATCTGGTGTTTGAGTCAGGAAAAACAAGCATTAGTTAAGGTACAGTGTAATATCATTCTAATGGAACTTTTGATAAACTTATTTCACAGTAAGAAATGCTTGGAATAATCTGGTGTAGGTGACTGGTTACAATGTTTTCTCCAGAGCTCATGATTTAGAACTATGTTAAAATAACCTCTCTTGTCCACTAGTGCATATGAGCAGTAGGCTGTATTTCATCACAATGAAATGGGGTTAACATATAAGAACATTAGGGAGAGTTACAAAACTCCCTTAGGCAATCTTTACTAATCAATGTGAGCAGAGTTGGAGGAGCTCTGCTTTGCAAAAATAATATTGTGCTTATAAAATACTTGAGCGATCCATGATGAATAACAAATTCAAATTACTACGAACTACAGTGCTGTCACTATTTTCTCAGGAACAGGACTAGAAGATACCATTCTAGCTTGCATGGCATTCATTTAAAAAACTTTTAAAGCTGAAAAACATTCATTTCCATATTTTACTGTAATGCTTTCTGCAGGATCCGTATTATCAAAGAAAAGAAAAATAGCTGGCTATTACTTTTATTCCATGTTTTCAGTTAGTATTTAAAAAAAACAACAAGAAAACAAAAAACCTGCAGTGTATACATGCAGAAAGCTTTTGGCACAAGCTGCTTTGGTTTTGTTGAAGACTTTGAGAAACAGAATTCATATCCAAAGAGGAAAAATATCATTCTTTATGAAAAGGACCTTAGTAAATCAAACCTGCCCCTACAAATATGCATCCCTACTTCTACTACTGTGCAAGCCTACTAAATCATCACATTTCAGGTAACTTCGTTTCAGCTGTGAATCATTTGAAGCTTAGAAAATAAATTTCTTAGGTAAACATTAAGAAATTCAAGCTCACAGCCACAAGATTGAGAATGTTATGATAATGTCTGCCACCACAATTCTTTCAGAAATGTCTTTTTATTTAAATGATAGCTGTGATGAACACAGCTGAAAAAAGAGCTCCATCAGTACAGGATGCCCAGGCATTAAAATCCTGGGTAAAATCTCTGGACTAGCTCTCAGGAATGTTGGGTGCCTGTTTTTGCTGTGAATGTAGCAGAAACAATGCTTATCAAATAGTCCTGTGTTTCCCTACCTTTCCCAGTCTTCCTTGTAGTTAGAGGCTGTGGTCACATGACTAGTTCCAGCCAGTGGACTATGGACAGAAGACATGTCAGCTGGGGCCGGGACAGTTAAGAGGATGTGTCTCCTGCCTCTTTTTCTTCATCCCTGAGTTTACAGCCTTAGAAGCTACAAGATAAAGAAGGCCACCCAACCCTCTTTAGACTTTATGACCTCATTATGTCAGAGGAAAGGATCTAGAAGCCACTATGGTTTTTAGAGGTTTGTCTGATGTGGTAGCTAATATTATCCACCAATACAGAGAACATAAATCATAGATCCTATTTCTATTCAGCTTTTATATGAAGGTAAACTACTTGCTTCGTTCAAAAATGGAAACATTCCTATGAAAATGTTAGGTAAAAACAAATGTTAGTAAATTGCCAGCCCAAGATCTTTGGAATAAGTTGGTCTAAACTGTAATAGGTAAAGAACTACATCTGTTCAAATGTGATCTCACAAAGAATTTAATACTGTATTTTCACAAACATTTGTTATTTGTTCTGGGTTTCTCCAGCCACAGTTTAAGGCCTTCACAATTTATCCAAGTTTTGGTAAAAGATGGGAAAATTCATTCACTCACTTCAACATAAAAAACCTTCAGGTGCTTGAAATAAATACTTCTAATTCCATAAAACTAATAATTTAGTACCACTTTTCTTTTTATCAAAATAATTAAATGGAGATACTGTGTTTCTTAAACCTTTCACTGTTTGCTCTCCTAACTGCTGGAGCTAAGAATTAAGTCTACAATTTATCAGTGATAGATTCAGTCAGTACCTGTGGTTTTGATGTTTCAGATATATCTTAAGAACATAATTAAGTTGGCTCTATATTAATGGTTTCTTTTCACCTTGTAGCCCTGAAACACTTGGATCTGTTTCTTCCCCTCCAAACAGAACAGGAATCTTATTTCAATTTATATTTTCCATTTATTTTTTTAAACCTTAAATTGAAATCAGACTATAGGGCAGGAAAGGATGAGAAACTGATTTGGTTTAACAGTATTTACCTACTGTTATATACATTATTTTATATATAAATATGTTTGTATGCAGTATTATACATATATAGATATAAAATATACACACTATCATACATTCTTTAGATGTAGTAAAATAAACTCAATTTGCAACATGGAACAAATGATTCAACTTTTTTTGTATTTCAATATAGATTGTTATAAGATTAAATTTATGCTAGTTGTGAGGGAGTGGAGGGTATGAGGGAAAAATCATTAAAGACTTAGATTATCTCCTCCAAGAGCTGGCAATAACTAGCAAAGAGATGTCTGTGCATGAAAAATGTTACATTACAAATCAGCATGTGATTGAGCTAGCACTGTGAAGGAGTCATTAAATGCCTTTTAAACGTGTCAGTTGTGGAGTCAGACTTAGGCTTAAATTCTGATTTCAACACCTAGCAAAACAGGGATACTGGTAATACTTACTTCAAAGAGCGTGTTAATGAGCTTAGCCATCAGCCTGGAGCAATTATTTGGTGAAAGCCTATAAATGTACTGATAACAACTGTATCAACACTACAGGATCAAAATGGGTTCATGAGTTCAGATAGTTCATTAATTCACTTATTTTGCCAACATATATTTAGCCCCTGTCTTACTGACCAGGGCTCTTGGATCCCTTAATCAATAGAAATCTGTAAGAGGCCAGAAGAGAAATTCAGACAAGCCTTTACTGGGACTCCTGCTGCAGTAGGAGGGAACAAAAACAAGGGAGCAAGCTGGTCCCTTAAATGGGGTGAAGGTAGGGGCGGATCCGTGGGCCCAGACAGAGGGGTGGCTTAGGTGGTCCGCCCACCCTGCTGGTGGTGCTGTGTGCAGGGGTCATGCTCTGTACCCTGCTTTTGCTCCTGACACATCAGAATTGGCAGTTGGTTTTTTGGTCTTTTTGTATCTTGTTCATAATTTGCCCTAACTACACATGTATGCTGTTATTTTTAGCCCCTTATAGTTTCTTTATATTCTTTTGTTCAAGGACACATTTGTCAGGTGCAGACACTGCAGCAGAGAATTCCAGGTCCCACATCCCAGCCTGCCTCACTTGCTACATTGAAAGGATGTGCCAGTCTCCCTGGGCAAACCACAGTTGTATAAGCATGCAGGGATGTTACTTATCTGCTTCAAATTCCTGCTCACACTTCCATTGTGTGATGTTTTTGCTAGCCTGCTGTATACCCTGGAATATCTCCTAACCTCGTTTTCACCTATGACATGTCCATGTGACTAGTTCTTGCCAGTGGAAAATCAGAGAAAATGTGACTTTTGGTCCCTTAAAGTATCTGGTTGGTATACTTTCTTCATTGTTTCTTGTTT
This sequence comes from Camelus bactrianus, assembly GCF_048773025.1. Lineage (NCBI taxonomy): Eukaryota > Metazoa > Chordata > Mammalia > Artiodactyla > Camelidae > Camelus > Camelus bactrianus. The sequence continues at coordinate 14,530,451 of NC_133555.1, forward strand.
CTTTCCTGTGCCTTGGCTGGTTGCATTGGACTCTCAGGCCCTAGGAAAGGGTAGAACCACAAAATGGACACAGCCTGGTTCCTTGAAGAATGACAAAGACAAAAGTGTCTCATATTGGACTGTTACATAAATAATAAATCAACATTTACTATTTTAAGCCATTGATATTTGTGGATTAATATGTTATAGTAGATAGTACTAATCCTAATTAATATAATCAAATAGGACTTGGCCCTAACTGACTTTAGGGTCTGTAAGAAAATACTTGTTGCTGCAGGTTGCCTTATTTTTAGGAGCTGGCAGGGGTGTCTGGGCAGGTCAAGCCTTTTGGGAATTTGGGAATTTGAGAATTTGCGGCCAGCATAAGACAGCTCTTACTTCCTTTCCCCATGTCCAGCCTTTATTTGCCCCTTGATTAGAGAGAAGTAAAATGAGATGAAGGTAAGAATTCTTGGGTTCAACTTTTGTTTCTTCTCCTTCTCTTCACCCTACTAATGGTGAAACTCAAGGCCAATTTGAGAATAGTTTGAGACCTGTTTACCTCTCTTTCTGTTCACTCTGCCCTGCGATTGTATTGTACACTGAAATTGCTTCAAGGTTTAAATAAAAATTTAATTAAAGAACAGAGTAGAACCAGGGAGTCAAGATTTATGTAGACTATGAATATAAAATGTCCAAATTAATGTTTAATCCTTGACTTAGAATGACTCAAGCCCTATCTTAAAATGGCCCTTGCAAAATACTTCTTATGTTTTGGTTTTAACTGATCCAAAAAAATCCTTGGAAACTGTAAATACCATTTCCAGGAAATGCCTGGCATCTGCCTCTAGTCAGCTATAAGTGCTTTGTGTTGTTACAAATGCTCCTCATGGTGACTTGGCAAAAGATATCCTATAATTTGCCTCCATGACTTTTACGTGACTTTTATTAGCAGTCAGGTGGCATACAAAAATAAACATTGATTTCTCTTGTGTCAGTGCAAGTCTTGGCTTGGTTTACTCAGAAATGCAGGAGTTGGCAGGAGGTCAGCCCTCCAGACTGGCTTTTGGACGGGGACACTCAGCTCTGCTCCATGTGTCTCTCATCCTCCCCTGGGAGTGATGGGCCAGTCCAGGAACATCCTTCTCTTGTCAGTGGTAGAAACACAAGAGCCTAAAACCAATCTCATGAATAATTTTCCAGCTTCTGCTCACATCATGACTGATAACACACTGTTCATCAGAGCAAGTCATATGATCAAATCCAGATTCAAAGGATTGAACAATATACTCATCCCTTTGTTGGGAGGACCTGCATAGTTAAATGGCAATAGCATGTCCTCGGAGAGTGAAGAATTGGTGTCACTAAGGCAACTTACCATAATCCTCCTACTTTCCCATTAGAAGACAGTACTTTCTTACTTCACACTCCCTTCTTAAACAAACATTTTCCATTTGAAGCTAAGATTTATTTTCATTAATTCATTAGGAAAAAAAATCTATGTCCTTAACTAGAACAAATTACTTAGGAGGCAGCAGAGCAATCTTTTTAAAGGAATTTTGAGTATTAAAATTTCCGCCAATAGCAAAATTTATCTTTCAAAGAGCATGTGTAAATATGTGTTCATAAATTTATTCATTCATTCAACAAATATTTGTGGCGCTGATAATTTACAGAAAGCCTAAGTGCTTTAAGGAACAAAATACTAATAAAATGATGTCTCTGCCTTTTAAAATGAGTCACAATTGGAAAAATGACCCCTCCCCGGACCCACCAAAATAACTCATAACAGTATAGAAGTCCAATAGGGAAATTAACTTTTTATATTTGTTTTGTGCTGTGTAATATAATTCTCATCACAACTTCCACTAAGGAGGGTGCATATTATTAGTTATGTTGCTTAATGTTAAAATACATTTGCTAACAATCAATGATACTGGATAAATGGAATTTCCCACAAGGTTCCATTACAATGGAAGAAAGGAATCAAATAGAAAAGTTGGGCAACACTGTATTTGTATGATGAGTTGAAATGAATCTTGTATAGAATATAGTAGCATAGCCATCCTGAGACTACTGTCCATAGAGAGAGCTGCTTGTGATGTTAACTCTTGTCTGACATCTGGGAACCGGGATTTTGAAAGAGTTCCCACCTTGCCTAGAGGTTATGATGGCTCACTGTGCCTAAACTGTTTATGCAAACAATGATTTTTGCTGAACATCTACTTTCCTTCAAGGAGTCTGGAATTTTGGTACATGCTAGGCAGCAGGTGCATATGCGACCGGCCCTTAGTTAAACCCTGGGCTGTGAGTCTGATGAGCTTCCCTGGGAGGCACGTTTCACATACATTGTCACAGCTGCTGAGGAATTAAACATGTCTTCATGACTCCATTGGGAAGGGTTTTTGGAAGCTTGTGCCCACTTTCCCAGGGTCTTCACCCCATGAGTCTGCTCTGTAGCCTTCATTGTAATAAATCATAACTGATTGTTCGCTGAGTCCTGTGAGTCCTCCTAGCAAGTCATGGAACCTAGATGTGGACTTTGGGAACCCTTGACCGAAGTATAATCTTCTGTACCTTTGTTCCTAGATTTCAGAGATGACCTTGTATGGCAGACTCATTCATCCTTTCCATAGATATTTACCGAACACTTACTATGCAGTAGGCACTGTGCTAGAATCTGAGAATAAATTTGTGACTAAGACCTACATGGCACTTCGTGGAGCTTGTGGATTCAACAAGGATTGAAATACAAAATTATTTTCAATATGCCCTTTCTTTTATATTTATTTTTTTTCTAAAGTGAAAAACATGCCAACTAGTTGTAAAAGAGTAAATAAATGACCCAACCCTTTAACAGAACACTTCACTAAAATTTAGTGCTTGGCTTTTCTGTTTCCCCTGGAAAAAGAAATTGAATATATTGTTAAGAGTAGCACATTATTTAAAAAGTCAATCAAGTTATAAAGGTGGTTGTTAGATAAGCCCTGTCCATTTACGTAGGATGATAATAAATGATGACTGTATATTTTCTTAGCAAAGTTTGCCAAAGTACTCCAGGACTTCACTTTGCAAGAGAAAATAGCAACGTCAGATATGTATTATAACTGGAAACTCTACTGCTATGAATTCTGACAGCAAGTTCAAATAATGAATTTGTAAGTGGAAACAAAACATACTGGGTATTGTAATTGATTTTTGAGAGCAACTTCAACATTCTTGAAATAATTAGGTCAGACGTAATATTTGAAGTGTAAGTGTGGGTTTCAAAAGGAATCAAATGATGAAGTGCAAATGGTAGCATTATTACCCCCTTGGAAGTTAAAAAAAAAATTGCAGTGACATATTGGAAATGTAAATTGCTTGCCTTCCTCTGCAGCTTTATGCACAGTTTTTCTTGGTGCAAAATCAGCCCCCAGTTTTTATTTTAAGATGTGCTTAGAACATATGAACCAGATTAAGCTAGCTTCCATCTGCACAAAAGTGGGAAGGTTTCACTGCCTTGTATATCAACCAGCAAATATTTCCTTTCCTTATACCAGCTTATGCTGGGAGATTGCAAAAGCTAGATGGAATAGAAAGAAGAACCACCATGATCTAATTTCTTTCAATTACTTTGGGTCTTACTGGAGACTGTGCCTTATATTTTGTGAACACCCATTCATCTCCTGTGCTTTGCTGTCTTTGTAATCTCATCATTAACAATATACGAGAAATAACCATGATTTGTTCATGGCGGCCAGCACAAGCCTGGTAGATTGGCTTTTGTTATGAATCGTTTGTGCACGTGATTTAATATATGTTTGGGCCATAAGTCTGGGCTTGATTAAACATTTGACAGGTTGAGTTAGTTTTGCATGAATATAAGTAAAATGCACTGTGCACTTAATATTATCTCCCTAAGCATGCATGGGTTTTTTTGGCATGTAATTATTGGAGGTCATGGCTGTTGTGCATTCATGATCATTTTAAATTAGAGAGTAACCTGTGTTTGTTGCCCAGAATCTTGAACAGAAAGAACCGTCAAGAGAGTTTGAAAAATAAATGAACTAAGAAGTGTTGAAAACATTAAATTTAGTGATAAAGAACATGCATTTCTCATCAGAAGGATCTGGGTTGAGACTTTTGGATTCTTTATGTTGTATAGAGTTGAGTAGTTTCATCAACCTTCAGGAACTTACTTCTTTATAAGATGAAGATAAAAACAGGATCTACCTCCTGAAATTGTTTTCAATGTTAAATGCCATAATGCTTGAAATGTGATTATCTCAGTGCCTCGATAACTATTACTGATAACATATAATGGAAATGTTTTTGTAGTTGAACATACCTAAAGAAAAGTATACAAACCTTAGTGTATAGCTCAGTACATTCTCAAAAAGTGAACATATCAGTTTAGATAGCACTGAGATCAAGAAACAAGATATTATTACATGGTCTTTCCACCTCCCTGGGAGTAATTGTTAACCTGACTTTTTATCACAGAAGAGTTTGGCTTTTTTTTTATTCCATCTATGGATGATTTCTGATTTTCTACAGGTATTCTCATATTGTCTGTGAATACAGATGTTTTCTTCCTTGCTAACTCTTTTTTCCCCCTTCCTTCATTGCACTGTAAAGGAGTTCCAGTTCAGTGTTGACTAGAAAGGTTAATAGCTGTCATCTTTGTTTCATTCTCTGTCTCAAGCAGAAAGCATTCAGTAATTTATTGTGTATGATCTTTGCTGCATTTAAAAAAGACGGTATCATATTAAGAAAATTCTTGTCTATCCCACTTTGGCTAAGGGTACTTGTATTTTTGTTTTTAATGAAGAGTGTGGAATTTTATCACAAGTTTTACTTGCATTCATACGGTTTGCCTCTCTTTTTGTGGCTAATGTGTCAAATTACACTTTTCCCCAAATGTTAACCAGCTTTGCATGGAGAAAATAAACCTCACTTAAATGTGGTGTATTCATTTCTGTATGTAACTGGATTTGATATAACATTTTATGGGGATTTTTACACATATGACGGTGAAATTGATTTGTCTATACTTTTTCTTTCTTGTAATGCCCTTATCAGGTTTTATATCAAATTTATGCTGATTTCATTAAACAAGGAGGTGGTGGCCCTTCTTTTTTGAAATTCACATTTTCTTCCTTCAATGTGTGGAAACACTCACTGCTGAAACCATCTGGACTTAGAGTTTCTTATGTTGGGTTTGGTAATAGTAGTTTTCAAGAAATATGTACTTTTCATCTAAATTGTCAAATATATCTTTTGTTCTTTGTTATATCCTTTTACTTTCTTAGCGTTAATTTACAGTATAGTTTTCTAGTTTGTTTAGATGGATGCTTAGTTTATTCTCAATCTTTTTTATTTTCTAATATCTGCATTTTAAAGCAATAGACATGCCTCTAAGTACTTGGTCAGCTGTGTCTCAGAAGATTTGATATATTATACCTTCATTAGCATTTAGTTCCATAGATTTCCTGATTTTCTTTGTGATTTATTTCTTGACCCACATTTTATTTAAAAATATATGACTTAATTTCTAAGAATCTGGAGGATAGTCTAGTTAATTTTTTCTTGGACTATTTAATTAATTAATCACCATATGTTCCAAAACCATATTTTGAATGAATTAAATTCTGTGCAATTTGTTTAGATTTATTTGATGACTTGTCACATACTTTATTTTGACAAATGTTCTCTGTGGACTCACAAAGAATGTATATTCTTTTTTTGTTTGGTGCAGTGATCTGTGAATGTCAAATTAGGTTTAAAGTGTCGCTCAGATCATCTGCATTACTGTTCTAGTTGTTTGGGGTGTGAGCTCTGGTATCCTGATAATGATTTTACTTTTGAGTGGAAGTCACTAATACATAGTTTGTCATGATGCTACTATTTAAGTTTGATTAAAAATAAGTCTTAATTTTGACAAAAATTGCCTTCCTATGTAAATGAATGCTTGAATATTGAATCTCAATATCAGTGAATGTTATTTAGAATTCATATGTAGAACATTACTTAGTTGAAAAGCCATCAGAATTCTTATTTTTTATTAACTCATGAATTTAATTTTTCTAGAAGATATTGTTGTCATAACATATTTTCTTCTTGGATACCTAACAGTTGTTGAGGGTGAAGTGTTAAATCTTATTTTATAAATCAGTGAATCAGTGGATAATACTAACGATGTGTAATTGTCCTGAAGTTGGCTAAGTTAAGCAGACCAGCTTATGCTGTAACAATTAGGGCTTCATTAACTTTAGGTAATTCAGCAACTGGTTTTCCCAAGTGGAACCCTCAGAGGTCTCTGAAAGGGTACATGAGTGAACTATCAGCCCAAGATCTCCAATTGGTAACAGTTTTTCATATAAATAAGCTGAATATTTCAGGCCAAAATATCGAAACATTTATTGTCAGTCAAGGTGCTGTATTGTGTCTAATAAGCTAATACCCTAACTATAAGGCTGAGATTCAATTTCAGACAAGTGATGGGATCCTGAAGGTAGCATTTATGAATGAGCCAATAGTATAGGTTTTCAGTTTCAGACCCTTAGCTATTGAAGAAACTACTTTGCTACATTCGATCTGAACTATCCTATCTGTAAGCAAATATATGGGACTAACATGATTGCCTTAGAGCTGGAAATTCATTTTTAACTTTTTAATCCATGTCTGTGGTACAATCATAGTTTGGGGGTTTTAAATTGTTATTGTGTAATCTAAAACTATCCATCCACTGAACGAATGCAAGGCATGCCAAAATGTTGCAATATTTCTTTGCCAATCTTTCTTTTTTGTAATTGCCTTGTCTTTGAAAGTCAAGAGCTAGAATGAATGAAATGTGTTTTTATCAGAGCATTATAAACAATTTCTGATAAATATGGATTGTACCCAAAGCCAGTGGCCTAACACTCTCCAAAAAATAAATGATTCCTAATTTACTCTAATCCATAAAGCAGACGTGTTCTCCTGTTTGCAGAATGGTAAAATGAAACTTTTCCGTTTCATTTTTAACTTGTCTTCTAAAAGCTGAAAGTGAAGCTGCTTAAGGAAATCTGGCTGTTGAGGACTGCAGTTCTCTGGAGCCAGTGTGGGAAAGGAACATGGTATCCATCTTCTAGCCACTTGCTTCTCTTTCTCTCTCTCTCTTTTTTTTTTTTTTTAACTTTTTTTTTTATTGAGTTATAGTCATTTTACAATGTTCTGTCAAATTCTAGTCTAGAGCAGAATTTTTCAGTTATACATGAACATACATATATTTGTTGTCACATTTTTTTTTTTTTCCGCTGTGAGGCCACTTGGTTCTCAGACTTGGAAACTTTGTGTTCAGATTGGCAGAATTGATATTGATTATAAAGCAGATTTGGACTATTGGGGAAGTAAAATTTTGAGGATATTCGTTTTTTCCCCCTGACTTTTGATTAAATATCCTTGTATTACTTTCTGCCCCATCCCATCTTACTGTGAAAAAACATTCTCCATCCATTGTCTCCCAAAGCAAGGTGTGGTTTGCTATTCAGAGATAAACTGCAAGATTTTCCATCAAACAAAAGAAGCTTAATATTCAAAGTCACCAGAACAGAGTGACCATATTCTTAATCTTTAAATAATTATTGTGAGTGCATATCATAGAATTAGTCACACTGCACATTTTTAATTCCTTCATTTTGGAAATGCTATGACTGGTATTCCTCCTACGCATATTACAGAAAGTAAATAAAATAGAATGCTCTTTAGAATTCTTTATAATGAAGCTAAAGCTTGTGTTTTAAGCATTAAACCATTGTGCTTTTTCTCTCTTGTTAAGGTAAAACTCGTAAAGAAGAAAAAGACAAATCTTTTAAAATTAGGAAGAAAATCCAGTGTGGGTTTAAAAAATTTTTATTTTCAAAATAGATTTTATATTAGCTCACAAATCCAAGGCTGGACATCATAATTAGTGTGTAGATTCTTACCTGAGATTTTCATCTTACACTTGTATACCCTAAATTGTAGCAGGTGACAAGAGTTGTTGGGGAAACTGATTCATTTTAGTTTGAAATCACTCATCTACTAGTGTTAGATTTGCTCACGTAGATTTTAACCATAGAATCTCTATGGCTTTGGATTCTTTATTTGATATTAAAATGCATAAGGATGGATGCCATGGTAATAAGATTAAATTGATATTTTTTTCATAACAATCTTTTAAAAATTCTGGGTGAAAAATTACTCTTATTTTTATGACATTTTGGATTATTTTCCTAGATGAGTATAATAAACATATATTTACATTTAAAAATTATTTTAAACTTATTCCAATGTATTATACCATGAAAAATAATGTATGGAATCCTTATGGTACATTTTTTTAAGTCATGATAAAATACAGATAACAAACTTTATCATTTTAAACATTTTAAGAGTGTAATTTAGTGGCCTTAAGTACATTCACTGTGTTGTACAATCAGCATTACTATCCGTTTCTATAAGTTTCTTATCATACCAAACAGAAACTTTATTTTTTAAACAACAAGCCCCCAACAGCTCTATTCCACTTTCTGTCTCTATTCATTTACTTATTCTAGATACTGCATATAAGCAGAATCATACAATATTTGTCCCTTTCTGATTTATTTCATGGAGCGTATTTCCAAGGTTCATCATGTTGTAGTATGTGTTAGAATTTCCTTCCTATTTAAGGCTGAGTAATATTTCATTGTACGTATTTATTGCATTTTGTCTGTCCATTCATTTGTCAATAAAACATTTGGGTTACTGCCACCTGTTGTCTATTTGAACAACGTTGTAATGAACATTGGAATACAAACATCTCATTGAATCCTTGTTTTCAAGTTTTTTGGGGGTATATACATAGAAGTGAGATTGCTGGATCATATGGTAATTCTGTTTAACTATTTGAAGAATCACCAAACTGTTTTCCATAGCGGCTGCACCATTTTATATTCCTACCAGCAACTTACAAGGATTCCAGTTTTTCCACATCCTCACCATTTTTTATTTTCTATCTTTTATTTATTAATTATTATTTTTTGATAATAGCGATCCTAATGGATGTGAAATTATATATCACTGTGGACTTGGTTTGCATGTCTTTAATGACTTAGTGATCTTAAGCATCTTTTCATGTGCTTGTTGGTCATTGTGAATCTTCTTTGGATAAATGTCTCTTCAAGTCCTTTGCTCATTTTTGAATTAGATTATTTGGTTTATTTTATACTTGTTGTGAGTTGTGGGAATTCTTTGTATGTTCTAGATATTAATCCCTCATCAGATATATGACTTGAAAATATTTTCTCCCATTCGTTGTGTTGCCTTTTACACTCTTAATAGAGTTTCCTTTGATGTACAAAAGTTTTAAAATTTTGATGTAGTCCAGTTTATCAGTTTTTCTATTGTCATCTGTGTTTCTGGTGTCATATTCAAGCAATCATTGCCCAGTTCATTCTCATGAAAAATTTCCCTGTGTATTCCTCTGCGAGTTCTATAGTTTTAGCTTTTAAGTTTAGGTCTTTGATCTACTTGGAATTAATTTTTGCATGTAGTGTTAGGAAAGGTTCAACTTTATTTTTTTGCATGTGGGTATCCAGTTTTCCCAGCACTGTTTAAGAGAGTACATTTTCCCGCTTATTATTCTTGATACTGTTGTTGTAAATCAGTTGACAATATATGTGAAAGTTTATTTCTGGGATTTTTTTCTACTGTTTTGGTCTGTATGTCTGTCCTTATGCCAAAACTATGATTACTGTAGCATTGTGGTAAGTTTTAAAATTAGAAATTGTGAGTCCTCCAACTTTGTTTTTCTTTTTCAAGATTGTTTGGCTATTTGGAGTCCCTTGAGATTCCATATGACTTTTCAGATGGGTTTTTCTATTTTTGCAAAAAAAACATGGAATTTTGATAGAGATTGCATTGAATCTATAGATTGTTTTTGGTTGTATTGTCATCTTAGCAATATTAAGTCTTCCAATCCATGATGCTAGGTGTCTTTGAGTGTGTTTTGGTCTTTAATTTCTTTCAGCAGTGTTTTGTAGTTTTCACTGTACAACTTTTGCCTCTGTAATTAGACATAGTCCAAATTATTTTATTCTTTTTGATGCTACTGTAAATGGAGTTTTCTTGATTTCCTTTTTTGCCTTGGTCATTGATAGTGTGTAAAAATGCAACTGATTTCTGTGTTTTCATTTTTTATTCTGCTACTTTGCTGAGTTTGCCTGTGAGCTCTAACAGTTTGTGCCTCTGTGTGTGTGTAGGCGGTGTGCACATGCGCGTATAATCTTTTGGAATTTCTACATACAAGATAATGTTACCTGTAGACAGATAATTTTACTCTTGGCCTTTCAATTTAGATGCCTTTTAATTACTGTCTCTTACCTAAAGTCTCTGACTAAAACTTCCAATACTGTGTTGATAGAAGTGGTAAGAGTGAACACTCCTTGTCTTGTTCCTAATCTCAAGAGAAAAGCTTTCAGTGTCTCGCCATTCAGAATAATGTTTGCTTTGGATGTTCTCACACATAGAGTATGTTTTCAAGATCTTATACTGCCTACTGAATTTGTAGAACTTAGATAACTTACACTATTCATTAATAAAATGAATTTGGGAATGTAGGTCCCCAAATGTTATTTTTAGAATGTCTTTATATATTCATAACATAAAACCTAAATATGGATGGCTTAAACAAGAACTGGGTGTATTTTTCTCCCGTGTCACAAGTCCAGAAGCTGAAGTCTGATATAGTCGTTACACAAAAACTTTAGGAGACAAGGCTCCAGATACTTGCTTTTCTGTATCTTTCGATAGAGATGTCTTCATGGTACTTAGGGAATGTAGGTAGCAAGACTGGGACAGGGGGCAAAGGCTTTTGCATAATAAATTCCTTCTCTATTTGTAAACAGCTTTTCTAGAGACCCCATCCAGTTACTTCCTCTTACATCTCATAGGCTAGAATCTATTTGCATGGTCACCCATATCGGCAGTGAATGCAAGACAATGCAGTTTTTAAGGTGGGCTATTGGTCAAATCAAGGAAGAAGGATAAAATGGTTATTGTGAAGATAATCTATTTTCTACATTATTTTGCCTCATCATAAAAAATAAGGGAGGAAATATCAGTTTATTAAATACATGTATGCATATATATGCCTGATATGCCCTGATATATAATACTAATTTCAATAAATATTTATGCAGAAATAAATAACTGCATATATTTGTATGAAATTCTTGAAGTGAAAATATCAGAACATTACTTTTAGATATACTTTCCATTTTGCTGTAAGAGTGATGGTGATAGTAACAGGATTTTTACATTCTTTACATTATTTAAATGTAAATGTTGTATTTGCCTGATTTGGATGCATGAAAAAATTTAAAAACCTTCCAGCATCCCTCTGTGATTCCATTATCATTTCATTCAAAATTAAACGATTAAACTTAATAGTGAAAGATAAATTCGGGGAGTTAGTTTTAAGAATATATAAATTACAGATATTTATTTAAGGCATCTGTATCTCCAAATTCTTTGGCTTTTAATGATCTATTGTCAGCTTACCCTATTTTCTCATTTCCTCTACAATTTCATTAATATACTCTAAGCCAAGAAGATTCTTAGAAGGCACTGCCTCACAAAGGCCAATCATATTTTTCACTTCAAAAATTAAAACGTTCTTTATTTACTCTTGCTTTCTCCATGCATTCATTAAGGGATGCAAATTACACAATTAGATGCTTTTTTTTTTTTGCTCAAATGAAAATTCCATATGCCAAAATCTCAGCTCAAGAGTGCCAATTGGTAAAACCCAACCTCAGACCCTTCACTGAATACTGATTTGTATTTTTGCTTAAATCTTTCCTTCTTGAAAGCTTAAAGTATCACTCTTCATTGTAAGTATAGTTTTCTTAGAATGATTTTGATTTCTAAGAGTGGTGAGTAATGGATTCAGATTAGATAGATTCACTGAGTGTTGAATGTTGTTTTCCTTCTACATCACAAGATAAAAATGAATCAAAATGAGAGATCGAGTAGAACATGAGAAATAGCACTACTTTAAATGAACCTCTCAGTACAAAACAAAATCTCTTTATAAATAGTTTTAAAAAAAAGTCCTATATAGAATAACAGGGTTGAAAATCTTTTTACTTTTTATTAAATTATTTCTAAAGTTCTATTATAATGGGCTCAAATGTTTTAAAATTATATTGCAATGGCTAACATTTATTGAAAATGCATTTACAGTAAGACCTCTGTTAAAAGCTTGTCAGATCACATTTAATCTTTACAAAAGCTCTATCTGATATGCAATTGTATTATCCCTATTTTATAAATGAATTTACTAAGCCACAGAATCACAGAGTTAAAAGATGGTGAGTCAGGGTTTTGCAATGCAGGTAACTTTTATTTAAACTCTTGATTTTAGCCATTAAGCTGTAGATATTCATTGGAATGCGTATTGCATTAATTGAAATATACATTTGCATGTCTAAACTTGTAGAAGTTTGTAAGTGTGTGTATAGCAAACTTAGGAACACTCTTCTCAACATCTATTAAGAAGCATAACTAATTAACAGAGAAAGGTTCAAAATAGTAATGTATTGCCATTTAGGTCACTTAAACCAGTGTATAAATTGCCATTCAAAAGAGACAAGTTGATGCATTTATTAAAAATTAGTATTTAGAGACCTAAAAGATACTGATTAGGATTCTTTTAAAACAAATTGAGTCTAAACGTATATGCCTTCATTCTTTAGTAATATGGGAAGTATTGCCCTAAGTAAAAGTAAGAATAAGATTTAGTAGAGGATAATTCTATCTATAAAATTCTAGATTCATATACATTGGGCAAAAGCATGGTTTGTAATGTGAAAGTTATTCCAAGTTACTGTATTAAAAATAAAATTATCTTACCATAATATTCTTTACAAAAAAGTTAAATCTTCAAGTACTTCTATTTAACAAGATCCATCTGTTACAATTATTAAACTGCTGTCAGATATTTTTCTCTCTAAACTGGTGCTGTTATTTGGGGTCTTAAGTTCTGCTGTGCAGGGTAAGGTATGATATAATTTTACGAGAACATAAATGCTTTCAAAAATTAGAAATTCACTAAGAGCTTTAAAGAAAACCAAAACAATGGGATTCTTAGTGGTTTCAAAGAATTACATGATAGAGGATATATTTTTGCATATAACCCATACTTTGCTTTGATTGTCTTGGTGTATTCAAAGTCTATAATTATGTTTTTTTTATTACTGATTAGGTTATATTTTAATTATACTAAAAGAATCATTACTTTGGACAGTAAAAATCTAAAATGTCAGAGAGAGTGCTGTCAACTTAGTATATTTCCTTAATGGAAAAACTAACCAAGAGGCAGTATGACCAAGAGCCACTCTCTGGTTTCCAGGCTTTGCACATCCTCATACCTGGGCAGTCTAGAGGAAATCACCTCCCAGCTCTGTGTCTCACTTTTCCTGTCTACAAAATGGGGATGGTACTAGTTGCCATTGTATGGAGCATATGTTAGTTAATGTATAACTTGTTTAGACAGTGCTTACAGTATGTGCTTTGATTGTTATCTGTAATTATTTTTACCTTTTTATCAGCAGCGCAATCTTAAAAATCTGCATTTTCATTTATCTGTCTGAATTTTATTTACTTTTGTCCTTAGAAACCCTGTAACAGAAATGTCATTGTTTCAAGGGTCTCAATACATTGTAAAGACAAAACATCAGGAGGATTTAAAAATAATGTTAAGGTATACCTATGGTGAAAGTCCTTAATTATTTGCTCATTCATGCATGCATTTGTTCAGTGAATACCTTTTGAGTGGCAGTCACCGAGGACAAGGCATTTAATAAGATCAGCATGGTTTCTACTCACATGGAGTTTAACAGCCATAATGAAGACAAACATTAGACAGTGATCACACCTGTTACAAATTGGGATACATCCTAAAAGGCATAAGGAACTAGTGAGAGACTTTAACAAAGAAACACAATTGAGATTGGAGGTGACATTTTCCTGAGAAAGTGACATCTAAGATGTCACCTAAAAGATCAGTGAGAATTTGACCAATAAAATTGATTCTAGAGGCTCGAGGTGGAAACTCACAGCTCAGGAGTTGTGAGTCAGGAAATCAGAGTGGAGCAAGGTGAATGGAGCGTCAAAAGCAGAGATGAGATTGGGGTGGATTTGTTGGGCATCTAGACAAGGCCAAGTCTTGGAGGCCTCATAGTTTGAGTTAAAAATGTCAGATTTTCCCCTATTTACATTAGGAAGCTGTTGCAAGGTTTTAAGCTGGGTAGAGATTGGATAGGATTTGCCTTTTACAAAGAAGCCTGGCTGTCATGTGGAGAATGAATTGCAAGGGTCAGAGTTGAATCCAACAAGGAGGCCATGATGGTTGCCAGATAAAAGATGACAAACTCTTGGATGCTTAGCTTGTGGTGCTGGCATTGTAGATGGAACAAGAGGCAGAATAGAGACACAGTCTGGGGCATGTTATTGTTGGTGGAATAAATGGATGCCACACCATTGTGTGGAACTCAACACGTGCATCTGTTTCTCACATATAGCCTGTTTCCTTCCCTTCTTTGATACATAGTGTTGCCACTACAAGCTCTTGCCTTTCTATTCCACTGATAATGATTCTTAAATCTTTGCTTCCTTGAAGACATTTTTCAAACGCTACCTTTCCCATAAAATCTGCTCTCAGTTAGAGGGAACTCTGTCCAGCATGCTGTTTTGTGCTGCATCTTAGGGTGAGCAAAATGTTACAGTGTGGTGTTGCCACCTTTGTAGTAGCCGACCTCCTCCCTCTGCCCCATTTCACAAGCATCTCAAATACCACAGCTGCATCTCGATCACACTACGTAGCAGATTGTATTACTTAGTATTCAACAAATGGTTCATCAATTGATTTTTGTTGAAAGGTTAAAATAAGAACTTTGGGGACACAAACCCAGACTGTGTATTTTAGAGGATGTTACGAATTTTTTAAATAGCATTAAAACCAGTGCCTAGTACAAGAATCAGTATATAGTTGATCAGTGTTCTGGCTGGCTCACGTTTTACAAATCAATCAGCCAGAGACATTCTTTAAAAATATCTTATATTTTAATTAAGCTTTGCTGATTTTAGTACTTAATCTTACCCCTGAACATTGTTGTTTAATTCTTTCACCTGTGTTAACTCTGCAAACACCAATGAGACTGCATATTTTTTGAGAACAGATAACTTACTTTTTTTCGTGTTTTCCAAGAGGTCTATTTAAATTCCTAATAGTGTTTTCTCTCTTTTCCGGGGTCACACCATGTTCCCACAGCTCAAGGCATTCTTCTTGGCCCCTACCCCCATTTCCTTTTTGGAGCCCCACACCCTAGCCTGATGGTAAGAGTATACATTCTCTATCCCATACCCTCAGACCAGGTTTCTTTCGCTCTGCCCACACTCCTTGAATTGGCAGTTGTCTGCTTAGTTGTTTCCTATTCACCAATTTCTGCTGGAGCCATTCATTGGTTAATTTTTATATCGCAAACGTGCTCTATTCACTGGAAAGTGAGTACTTCGGCCTTTGGCTGTCCTCATGGGGATTTTACATCTGAACCATCTCATGTGTGATACAGTTCTCAGCATATGCATGTAATTTTGTGGCTCAGTGATCTAGAAAGAAAGATAATGGAGAAATATCCAACAGTCAATTGATACAAAATTCACATTTTTACCTACATTAATGCTCATGGCAGAAAATGCTGGTTACCTCACATATCCATTCTATCCTTTAGTAATAGGACTCCCAAGTTGTTACTGGGCACAGGGCCATCCAGCTAAACATTATATTTACTAGCTGCTCTTTCAAAGAGACATGGTCATACAAAGAAATGCTGGCTCTGGTCTGCAAAACAAAGTGGGCTGAATGTTTGTGCTCCCTCCTAAAATTTATATGTTGAAATCCTAAGACCCAAAGATGGTGGTATTATAGGATGTGGGGCCTTTATGAGATGCTTAGATCATGAGACTTCATGAATGGGATTAGTGTTCTTATAAAAGAGACCCCACAGAGAGCATTATGAGGACACAGTGAGAAGATGCTAACCATGAACCAGGAAGAAAGCCTTCACTGGAACCTGACCTCACCAGAACTTGATCACCTTGATCTTGGACTTCCCAGCCTCCAGAACTGTAAGAAATAAGTTTTCTGTTGTATATGAGCTCCCAGCCTGTGGTGTTTTGTTATAGCAGTCCAAATGGGCTAAGAAAGAAAGTCATGGGTGCAACTTCTGAGTCGTGCCGTCAAGCAGAGGAACATGGCCCCTTCTTCCCGTTCTGCAAAGGTAAACATGGCAGTAGGATCTGGGCAGCCACTTCAGACCACAGGACAGAAACCGTCCATCAAAGCTGACAGAACATAAAGAAGTCTATATCACCCTCAACTGTGGAGTGCCACCAGTGCAGCCCTAGATTACTTCTGGTACGGTATTTGATTAATCCACTCTTATTTAGTTTTGGATAGAGCAGTCAGACTTCAGTACAAACATGATGTTGTTTCCAGTGATTTCTGAAGAATCCCCTACTTTTTGTTAGATATTTTATGTTATCTCATTTATCCCCACAATAACTCAGAAAGGTTGGTAGAGATGACCCATGTGATAATTCACAACATGTAGCTGGTAGAGGTCGACCTCAGACTTGAACCCATCCTCTCTTGTCTCCAGTTTGCATTTAATAATTGCACATTTCAAAGAGTATGTGATTAGAATTCATTATTAATTTCTTTGTAAAATTTTACTTACATATGAATAAAAACCCATCCATGCTCATTCACGTAGTGCTCAGCTCTATTACATTATGGTCCTACATCTATAGTCTTTTTATCATCAAACTGTAAGGAAAATTTTTCTTTCAACAAGTTCAGCTCAGCATAACACTTACCTGTGTGGCACAAGATGAGTTAGGTACATGTATTAATTTGTTATAACCATTTAACCTGTGCCCTAAGATACAATATAGGGTGTCCTAGTCCTGATAATACAGTGACTTAGACAAGCGAGCAATTACTTCTCTCCCTGATAACTGTATAGAAGTAGGCAGATTGTCCAGCAAGGAGAGGCAGTTTCCCTTCTGAGGCCATTCAGGATCCAGGTGATTTCTTTCTTGTTACTCCACCATCCTCTAGTGTAGGGGCTGGCAAATTTTTTCCATAAAGAACCAGAGAGTAAATTATTTTACACATCGAAGTCCTTATAGTGTATGATGCAATACTCAACTCTGAAGTTGTTAATACAAAAGCACCCGTAGGTAAATACTAAATGAATGGGTGTGGCTATGTTCTAATAAAACTTTATTTACAAAAACAGGTCGCAGGCCAGATTTGGTTCATGAGCCATAATTTGCCGGCCTATGCTTTAGAATATTGTCCTACTGTACATAGTTGATGCTGGCTTTCCACCACATTGATGTTCTTGCCCATTGAGAGGGGGAAGGAGGAAATGGAGGGCAGATAATTTTCTTTAAAGGAGGTGAGAGAGATGTTGCAAGTATCAGTTATCCTCACAATCCCTTGGTAACAACCTATTCACACTGGCTTAAAGGAAGTTTTAGAAATGTACTCTCTAGTTGGACAGCTTGGATCTTTCTGAAATGTAAGGGAGATAGTTCAGTCATGAAAAGGAAGCCGGAGAGAAAATTAGTCTTACTGCTACAGTGCAGATTTTTCCTTGACTGTATCACAGTTTAGCAAGGAATATAGTTAAATAAACAAATATTTGTAACATAGTATAATGCGTGTGTCGGTATGCACACAACACAGACAAACTCACATATGTACACACACTTCTAAGAGATACAGGTAAGAGGAACAAGAATTCTAGTTGTACAGTAGAAAAGACAAATCAGAGAAGGGTGATAGCATTTGAACAAGACTTTAAAGGCTAAATAGGCATTCACCAACCAGACACAGAGGAAAATTCCGTGTAGAGAGAACCACAGAATTGTGTCGGGATGGGCAAAGTTATGCTGTACTAGCAAACAACTGCAAAACTTTATTGGCTTAAAACTAGTAAGGTTTGTTTTTGATGATGATACAGGTCAGTCTCAGTTCTGCAAGGGCTCAAATTTCCTCAGGGATCTAAAGAAGGTAATGGTACATCCCCTGTCTGGAACATGAGCCTGTCACTGCAGCAGAAGAGGGGCTCATGCTAAATTGAGCACTGGCATACTTAACAGCCAAAAGCTGAAAGCCTTTCGTCTAAGATCAGAAACCAGACAAGTATGACCACTCTCCACTTGTGTTCAACATTGTATTAAAAGTTCCAGCAGAGCAATTAGGAAAGAAAAGGTACATAAAATGGAAAGGAAGAAGTAAAACTGTCACTATTTGTAGGTGATATGATATTATATATAGAGAATCCTGAAGACTTTATCAAAAAACTGTTAGAACTAATAAACAAATTTAATAAAGTTGCAGGATACAAAATCAATGCACAGAAATCTGTTGTGTTTCAATACACTCATAGCAAGCTATCAGAAAGAGAAGTAAAGAAAACAGTCCTCTTTACAATTGCATCAAAAAAATATGTATCTAGGAATAAATTTAACTAAGGAGGTGAAAGACCTGTAGAGTGAAAACTACAAGACATTAATGAAAAAAATTGAACCAAGATACAAATAAATGGAAAGATATTTTCTGTTCACCGATTGGAAGAATAAATATTGTTAAAATGTCAGAACTACCAGAAGTGATCTATAGATTCAGTGCAATTCCTATCAAAATTCCACTGCCATTTTTCAAAGAAATAAAATAAATAATCCTAAAATTTGTATGGAACCACAAATGATCCTGAATAACCAAAGCAATCTTAAAGGACAAAGCCAGAGGCATCACTTCCCCTGATTTTCAGCTATAGTACAAGGCTATACTAATCAAAACAGTATGATATTGTCATAAAAACAGACATATAGACCAATGGAAATGAATAGAGAGCCCAAAAATAAGCCCACGTATGTAGGAAACTTAATTTACAGCAAAGGATCCAACACTATACAGTGGAGAAAAGACAGTCTCTTCAATAATATTTGGAAAACTGTGCAGCCACATGCAAAAGAATGCAATTCGATCACTGTCTTACACCATACACAAAACTAACTCGAAATGGATTAAAGACTTGAACGTAAGAAATGCAATCATAAAACTCTTAGAAGAAAACATAGGTGGTAACTCCTTGATAAAGGTCTTACTGATTTTTTTGAGGCTGAGACCAAAAGCTAAAAAAAAAAAAAGCAAAAATAAACAACTGGAACTATATCATACTAAAAATGAATCCATCAACAAAGTGAGCAGGCAACCTACAGAATGGAAGAAAATGTTTGCAAATTATTTATCTGGTAAGGGGCTAATATCCAAAATACATAAATAACTCATAAAAGTCAGTAGTAAAGAAGCAAGCAATCTAATTTAAAAATGGTCAGATCTAAATAAACATTTTTCCAAAGAAGACATATAGGTGGGCAACAGAAACATGAAAAGGTGGTTAACATCTTTAATTGTCAGGAAGCTGCAAATCAAAAGCATGAGATATTACCTCATACCTGTTAGAGTGGCTATTATCAAAAGGACAAGAAATAACAAGTGTTAGAATATGGACAAAAGGGAACCCTTGTACACAACTGGTGAGAATGTAAGTTGGTACAGCCACTGTAAGTGTACTCAGAAAATTATAAATAGAACTACCATATGACCCAGGATTCCATATTTGGGTTTTTACCCTTTACAATAGCTAAGGCACGGAAACACTAAATATCCATTGATGGATGAATGAATAAAACGTGGTATGTATATGTGTACACAAACACACACACACACGTATGTATATATAAAATTCTGCCATAAAAAAGAGTGAAATCTTGCCATTTGTGACAATATGGATACACCTTGAGTGTATTGTGCTAAGTGAAATAAATCAGACAGAAAAACACAAATACCATGTTATCTCTTATATATGAAATCTGGAAGAAAAAAAAAGGGGGGGCTTGCTCATAGATAGTACAGATTAGTTGCCATAGGTGGGGGTTGGAAGGGGTGGGAGAAATGGGTGAATGGGGTATAAAATATAAATACATATATATATATACATATACATATATATATCTCACACCTCTATGTAGTAATATTCTTTACCCCCAAGTAACAAGCAGGGGCAATGGCTGTCTTTGGAAAAGCATAAATTGCTAAGGTAGAGTAGATCTTTCCATGAATTGGGTATCTAATTTTTTCTTCTTAATTTCTGTATATATAAAGGAAAAGAATTTAAAAAGAAAAAAAATCAGGGCGACACCATCTACTTTAGCATGATAATTCTTATTTTTGAGAAT
The DNA here is from genome assembly GCF_048773025.1 of Camelus bactrianus. Classification (NCBI taxonomy): domain Eukaryota; kingdom Metazoa; phylum Chordata; class Mammalia; order Artiodactyla; family Camelidae; genus Camelus; species Camelus bactrianus. Next base: position 14,550,794 of record NC_133555.1, read on the forward strand.
ATCAGAGAACATTTTAAGCTAAGTCATTTAGAAGTATGATGGAGATGTTACATTTTGGCTTGGGTAAATATCCTGGCCCATTAAAATTAAACACTAGGTATGAGTATGTTCTGTGATTTATTTCAAAGTACTTTTCCTTTTTTTTTTTAAATACATACCTGCAATTCACATTTATTATATAAAAATATAAAAGAAGAAATAAAAAAGAAAACTGTGTCAACCCCTGAGCTGTAGACAACTACTGTTAACATATAGGTTTATATAGAAAATATTATAAACAATATTCTGTAGCCCATTTCAAAAAAATGGAAAGATTATAAGCTTTAGGTGCATAACTGGGATTAGCAAAGAAAGATGGAAAGTGGACACCACCAGAGCAGTTACCCTAACTTTCAATTCAGTAGTTAGTCAGTTGAGCACCTGGTGTATATAAGGTGCAGTCACAGTACCCAATCCATGGGAAGTCTTGAGTAAATGTTTGTTCAGGGAATGAGTAGGTGCTCAGGGATGGACCCTACATAAGATACCAAAATCAGGAGGGCACAGTATCTACTCTTAAGGATCACAACCTAGTGATCTCTTAAAACTTGTTGGCCACGTAACTCTTGGATAAATGGTACACTAAACACATTTTAACCTGAAAGTGTCAATTGAGAGAAAGTGCTGATCTGAGAAGTGTTTTTTGAAACTACTATTGTTTATATTATTGTAGGACTTTTATTTCATTTGTTCTTGAATAGCTGCAGACACACAAAAATAGTAGCTCATCTTTTGGGAGATTTTTTGGATAGCAGTCAGTCACAAATGCACATATCTAAGGCATTCTGATATGCAGATGGAATCATAGTTCATGCAAAGCCAGCATATTGCAGTTGTATGTGCAAGTCTGATGTCTGATCGTGAGTAATTCATTTGTGCTTATCAATTTTGGTCCCTAGCATCGTACAGTCTGAAAAGCATGTAGGAGAAAGAATGACTGCAAAGGAAGCTACTGAATGGGGATTATTAGTGGAATGGACTCAGGAATACAAAGTAGGAAAGGAACAGTCGATTCACTAGTTTTGTAACTGATAACCAACTTCCTCCTATAAAAGGTTGGAGGTCACTTACATTAAAAACACACAGATCCTTAAATCAAAGAGAAAAGTCAAACCCTAGAAGAGAAAAAGAGGAAAGATGACTTGAAAACCAAGTTATAGAACAGGGTATGGTAAGGAAACTGAAGAAAGACTGTCTGTGTCTTCATAGCTTTCTTACTGGGTAGCAACAGTCAAAATGTGAGCAGTTCCAGGACCCTATGGCTCTAAATGATGAGTGATAACTGGGACCCACAGACAGAGACACTCTGTACATAAACTCAGCAATGCTGTTTAACAGCCTCCTTGAAAGAGACAACAAAGAGAGATACAAGATAGAATGGCAGGTACTTGGGGAGCAGAGGTGAGAGGAGAGAGAAACATAAAGGGTCGCTGAATTTTCCATTGCTTTCCATTGGAGAAACCTTGGTAACAGAAAAAATAAAATAAAATAAATTTAGAACTGAGTCGTGAAGAGTTTTTTCCCAAATAGCATGTTTCACTTTTACTCATTTTATTGGTCAGAAAAGCCCCACAGGCTCACCTTCATTCAAGAAGCAGCAGAAGAGCATTCTTACCAGGATCTTAAGGAGACAGCTGTGAATATTTGTAAACACTAACGTAGAGATTAGTTAAGGACTCGAGCCAAGAATGTCTGAATGATAGGTGAACTGTGCTCTAGCCTAAATGAAACTATCAGGTGTGCTTAAAGAGGAGCTGCCTGGTGCAGACATCTCTGAAATGATAATGGGAAGGATGGATTCGAACAGGGAAAGATTAAAAATAGAGATCAGATAGGACACCTATGGCAGCTGAAGTGAGAATAGACAGAAGGCGGGTGCAAAAATTTTTTTTCTAAAGGTTAAATGGGTCTTAATGGTACAATTTTTGGAACATGAGGTTAAGGGCAAGAAAAGAGTCAAGAATGTTACACAAATCTATACATGTGATAAAGTAACATAGAAACACACACAGGGAAATAAAAAAACTGGTGGAATCTGAATAAGGCTTCTGGATTGTATCAATATCAATTTTGTGGTTTTGCTGTTAATGCTACAGTTATGTAAAGTGTTCTTTAGGGAAGCTAGGGTCAGAATTCAGGGAAACTCCTTGCGCTGTTATTACAACTTCCTGTGAGCCTACACTTACTTCAAAATTCAAAGATTTTTTTGTTTAATCAAATGATCTCAGTTCTTTAGAGGTAATTTTTTAAAGCTTCACTGCAATTTGCATTTGTGTAGTGCTTTATAATTTGGCATCAGCTTCACAGATATCATCTGACCCTCATATCTCAGAAATTTAAAAGAAAGTAATATTTGATACTGTTGTATGAAAAGACTTTAGTTGTCATATTTAAGTCCATGTAAGATTAAAAATAATTGAAATACAAGAGAAGCTTTTAAAGTCTAACTCCCCCTTTGACATATTTTCAAACAGGATATTTTCTTTGGTGACTCCTACTCCTGGCATCTAAAATACTGTCAGAGAGCAATATATTTCTAAGTCAACATATTTCTAAGTTACATATTGACATAGATGAGCCTGAAATGAAAATATTTCCTAGTTAACCACATAACATAAAGACCAAATTAAAAAAAAAAATGTAAGGCTCATTTCTGTTTTCTCCAAATGTAGAGTGGAGAAAGAGTGGATCTGAAAAAGAAATCTTTAAAAAAAATTTTTCACACAGCAAATGGTTAACACCTATTGCCAATATTAACTTTAGAATCAATACAAAATCTCTATTTAAATATGTGATATTTGCAGCACCATGGATTTTTGCATTAATTTTGATTTTTTAAAAATATTGCTTGAAAGCATTGTTTATCTTGATTACTGGCAATTTTGGCATCTTCTTAAACTTTTACTCAAGGCAGATGCCTCACTTGCCTCACCCTGTGTGAGAGAATATGACTTTCATTACTTAACCAGGAGGAAAACTCGTTTATCTACTGATTGACACCAAGTATCATTTTACCCAGTAGTTTCATCCTGGGCCTCATGCCTGACCCTGTATGTCAATATCAGATTGGTTATTTTATTAAAGAAACTAAATTAACTAATCTCTGATTAAAAGTGATTTTTTTCCTGTAAATGACTTAATAGTTTTCTCTTAGGAATTTTACAAACAGATTATTTGGCCTAGCATATCATTTTCTTTATGAAATAAATATGGGTCTGCATATTTTGGAACGCTAATTTCTGTTGTTCTCAAGATAATTTGTTCTGACCTTAGATGCTTTGTAAGACTCTGGATTCTTGTTTGTTTGTTTACTTATTTATATTTTGATTTTAAACTGCTGAACAACTGCTAAATCATTGAGATATGCATCTAAGTCAATTGTTAGCTTTAGAGTTATTGCAGTTTCCAAAGTTAACCTAAAGTTAATAGGGAACCAAATAAATATACATAAACGTATATTTGGCTTTTTAAAAATTCATCTATATATATGTGTCTTGTAATTTGACAAGAAAGTATCATTTTCCACATAACTAAATGTTCAGGAGTTTTTTTTGTATATATAACTGAATTTTATATAAAAGGGGAGATATTAACAAACGTTAAGTACTCTTCCATCTTTTTCATTTTTTTCATTCTGAACATGAAAGAGGAAATTAATTTGAAATTTCTGTAAAATTTATCTTTACAAATTCCTCAGGGGAAAAACTTTTCAAACCCACATCAGATTGCTGTCTGGTGGTAAGTGCCACAGGCTTACGTTACTCTTCCATCAAAGAGCATACTTCAGTATCCTTCTGTTCCATTAATTATTCCTCATCACACTTAGACCTCAGCCACTGAACTCTCACAAATTGCCTATGTCATTGTTGATCTTGGGGCTTAGGGGGCTTACTTTTATCACATATAAGAGGTAACTAACTTAGCACTTATATCAGCGTAGATGAAGATAATTTAAGGAAAAAACTGTGGGTCAGAATTCCAAAGAATCTATGCACATTAAAGAAGTAGCCAGAGTCTTCCATCATTTAAACCCTGGCTACTCCTTTAATATATATTTTAATATATATATATCTTAAACATAATACCCAGATTGCATTAATACAGATTTAAAAGTTTCTCTTTGCTTTGCATTTTTATTGAACTCTGTATTCCTTTTCAGTACATCCACATTTACAAAGTTACACTGAACCAAAAGACCGCAAATTAGTTAAAAAATTAAAGCTTAAAACCAATTCTAAGAAATACTTTTAGAATTATAAAAGCTAACCTGGAGAAAAAGGAACTCCAGTACTTTTTCAGTCATGTTTGAAGGGTAGTCATACAGCAGGGCAGGCACAGTCATAGCCTCTTTCATTTGCTGGGAAAGAATGGTCTTTAGATGCATGTGAGGGATTAAATTAGATATAAGAATAAACTACGTTCTTGAAAGGAATGGGTGAATTATAAATTTTGTCTTATTTTTTTTTCTTCTAAAATTATGGCATCACTTGCTTAAAATATCTTAAATTTGGTTCTACACAAAACTTAATCCATAGTTAGATATATTAAAGTCACCTTTAGAACTTTGAGTTTATGAGAGTAAGAAATTCAATTCCCAAGCTATATAGCAAAGTCTAAGAAAAGAAAGCTTTAAGCATCATTTTCTTTAATAGTTTGCAATGATAAAATTCAGGAAATAATATATCCCAAATAATGACTTTTAATCCCACTAGGAAACAATTCATTGTTTCTGTTTTGCACTCTGGGATTTTAATTTTGAAAGATATTTCTGGCTCTAAACATTATTCTAACTATATTTTTAAAACTTTGATAGAATAGAAAAGAAAAAACATCCCTTTGGAGAATAGTTTTTCTTTCCTTCAGTGATACTGTGCTAGTTCCTTACTTTAAACATATGAGTATTCCAGCCTATATTTAAATATCCAAAATTCTCTTCACTCACTATCATTGGACACATCATCATTCTACCTTATGGGCAAAAAAATCTCCAAGTGCTAAGGAAGGACACTATGTTAAGCTTGCCTGAGATTCAAGAGATCCAAAACTCCGAGGAGGCATTTGACAAAGTGATGCCTTAATGAAAATGTTTGAGGTTTTCCCACTTTCAGTCCCAAGGGTGTTCTTGAACTGAGTGTCACTCTTGGAATTGCCACAGCAAAGTGTCAACAACTTGGTGGTATAAGTGCACTCATTATGTTTCCCAGAGATTTGGGGGTTTTTGCTTTTTGCTTTGGTTATGTTGCTGATCTAGATTTAAATTGAACTTGTCATGCTGGAATGCATGTGTCCTGGTTCCAAATCTCTCCTCTTCTCGTTGCTATAGTGACCAGCAGAAATCAGAAGGGAAGTGGAAAGGAGGACTCTTCATTTAAACAAGCATGTCCATCTGGCACTGCTTTAAACAGCAGTTCTCTTTACTTTTACCTTTGAAGGTTAATGTGGTGAGGGGAGCTCAATTTTACAGTTTGAGATTTTATTCTCACAACTTTTAAAAAATAGGTCTGTGGTTGATTCCAAAGAAATAATTGTAACAATGCTGGAATTTAAGGGACGAGAAGAGACAAGGTATTTATATTCTGGTGTTGTTGGGGAAGGAAAACATTTTACTCTGTTTCTAGGTTCTTCTGGCTGGTCTAAGAAGTAAATTGACATGAGACAGATTAATAGGAGAAAACAAGTTTAATTACATGCCTGTGGGGCCCCTGTAAGAAAAATGAGACCCAAGGACAAGTTTGGCAATTGAGGCTTGTAGGTCATGTGAGAGAAGGAGGAGGGTGTATGTTTTCGACTTCAAGGGGGAGGAAGTCAATTCACGTGGAGATGGGAAATAAAATGTATTGTAAGCAAATGTTTGCTGTGCCAGAGACAATGGGACACAGAGCAAAGTTTGGTCTCCAGACCCTTCTGAGTTCCCTCTACCCACACCTAGCCCATACTCTTTGTAGGTATCTCTGGAGATAGTACTTTCCTGGACTGGGGCCTTTATATAAATTCTTATAGGCAGTTAAGAAGGAGGTAAAAAGAAAGACCTCCTGAGTTCTCCATTTTTTAAAAATAAACAGCCTAAAATAATCCTCCCATCAAGGGGACACATTTTGAGGTGGCAAGTTTTTCTCTCCTATAGTGGATTACAGCTTTCACATGATATTGATAAAAAAGTATTCTATCCATTTCACTCTTTTCATTTTAGATTGTAAGGCAGTATTTCTCAGGCAGAAACAGTTTTGCACCCCAGGGGACATTTGGCAATGTCTGAGATGTTTTTGGTTGTTACAAAAATGGAGTGGGGGCTCCTACTGGCATCTAGTAGGTAGAAATCAGGGATGCTGCTAATTATGCTCCAGGGCGTGAGAGTGTCCTGCACAGTGGTGAGCTGTCTGGCTCCAAATGTTCACGGTGCTGAGGTTGTGAGATGGTACTTTAAAGCAACTGTGGTCCAGTTTTAAAATGATAATACACTATGAATCTTCTAGGTTGACACATTGACAGGTCTGAATACTCTAATTCTTGGTGTGGGGTGGACAGAAGATAGACAAGATATTTAGACATCTATCTAGTATGTTACTCTGTACACCTGTAAGTCATCAAAAGATGTACATTCCACATCAGAATATTTGAATATTTCTTAACTATTTCAGTCCTCTTTATGTAATTCACTTAAGTCTTCTAAATGTTTTCCCTTTTTTACTTGTCTCACGAAAAAGCATGCCATGTAAGACTGAGAAATAGATAAGGTTTCTGTTTTAGTCATGCAACTGCTGTCTTTGGATTGTGAAAAGAACATCAAAATGATAGTATTGCTAAGAGAACCCCCTAAAATAGAGCTGGGAGGTCATTGAGGAAGTGAGACTTATGCAAGTCTCAGTCCTAGATGGAATCTGAACTTTTCATCACTTACTGTCTTTTTCATATTTTCATTATAGCCTATTATGAAATATTGAATATAGTTCCCTGGGCTATAGTAGGATCTTGTTGTTTATCCATTTTATATATAATAATTAGTATATGCAAATCCTGAATTCCCAATTTATCCCTCCCCATTGTTTCCCCACTGGTAACCATAAGTTTGTTTTCTATGTGAGTCTGTTGTGGTTTTGTAAGTAAGTTCATTTGTGTCATTTTTTTTAGATTCCACATATAAGTGATATCATACAGCATTTTTCTTTCTCTTTCTGGCTTACTTCACTTAGTATGACAGTCTCTAAGTCCATCTGTGTTGCTGCAAATTGCATTATTTCATTCTTTTCTGTGGCTGAATAGTATTCCATTGTGTATACATATTAAAACTTCCTTTATCCAGCCATCTGTTGATAGACATTTAGGTTGCTTCCATAGCTTGGCTATTGGACATAGTGCTGCTGTGAACATTGGGGTGCATGTATCTTTTCAAATTAAAGTTTCCTCCAGATAAATGTCTAGGAGGGGGATTGCTAGATCATATGGTAAGACTTTTTTTCAGTTTTTTTAAGGAATCTCCATACTGTTTTCCATATGACTGTCACGTATTATCTTAATGCAGGCACTCAGAATGTCTGCACGATATTGCAGAAACTCAAGATATTTTTCAGATCCTTATCCTAAATAATTTGTGACAGGCTATCCCTTAAGGACAAATATTTCCTTTTTGCTTCATAGCCAATCATAATTCCTGCAAGATAACTTCAGCAACTTTGTGGCTTTACCTTTACAAGCTCCTGACTCTTTCTCTTCCCCCAAGCATCCTTTCACTTTTACTTGAATTTATGTCTCCAGAATTGCAATTCCTAAGACTCCCACCCCACCTGAAATAAAGCTTCTGTTCTTTGTAGCCTTGATACTAATTATTGTTTGACTACTCTGAATTTCTGGGAGCTAGTGTTTATGCTGATAGAGAGCAGATAGCTGTTGAATCTTAGGAATCCACCTTGAATCCCTGAATGTATTGCATTTTGGAAAATAGAGTTTTTGTCCATAGGAAGCTGATTTTCTTTGTTCGAGTTACTTAAAAACCCTGAGTGTAAGTATCTTCACATCAACAATAGATGGGTAAAGGAGATAGTACATGTAAAAATTAGCACTTTGCCATGCTCAAAAGAGATGAATTTCACAATGTAGCAGCACAACCAATAAAATGAAGAAACACTTATTAATAGTGTGCCTGATTGCCCCACCCTCCCTTGTCCTTGGTTCCCTGTTTATGGACTATGGTACTTCCAGGATTCATGGTTGGGAACATCAGACACTTTTTCCTCACGTGAAGTTAATGCCACATACATATGTTGAAAGCCTGTGCCACAAAATACGAAGGTGAAGAAATTGATTATTCTCTAAGCCTATTTCTCCTGGAGTTCTTAAATATAATTGTCATATCATATATTTGTTCTAAAGGCAAATAATACCAGAGCCTTTATGGAGTATTATTTTTACCTCCCCAGAATTTGTGGTCCCTTTTCTGACATCAATCCTTTGGTTATCCTTCAGGGAACCTCCACCCTTATCTTAATCAGTTTTTGTAGTTTAAACATGGTTGGCCCCATCTCTGTCTCCATAGATTGAGCACAGAACCAAGGTATTTCCAAGAAGCATCTCTTTCACCAAGGAATCTGATTCAGGGATGCTCAACTGAAGCAAGAAAAGCCAGTGAAATACATACTGGGAATTTATTGACTATAATGGCCCACTATGCAGTGAAAACTTAACTAAAAATTAAGGTAGTACAGATAAAAAGTTTGGCCTGAAGATAGAGGAAGACTAACTCTGGCATACTCTGAGCATCTGGATACAGCCGTGCCTGAAGCTAGATATACCCTTGAATATTTTAGTTATGTGCACCCAGAAAAAATTCATCTTCTTTCTTTTAAAGTCAATTTAATTTCATTTTCTGCTTCTCATAAACAAAAGTGCTAAAAATGTAAGAAGGCAAAATTTGAAGTGTGAAATAGTTGAAAATCAGAAGATATTTGTGTGTTAGAAAATGATGTACTTATTCTTTTTTATCTTTCCTTTAATATATAAACTTAATTTTAAAGAGATATTTCAACCAATTTAGCCAATTTGTTTCTCATCTGACATTCTTCTTCTTTTTTTTTCTCCTAATGGATGGGTTACATTTTTGAAGATTGACTCTGATTCCCTGCAGAGTTGATTTTCTTTATTCTTAATATCACAAAATAGCCTTCCAATGAATAAAATCAAATTTTCTCTCAATGTCATCCATTGTACAGTGAAAAAATGATTGACTCACTAAACACCAACCATGAGACCAGTCAATCTTGTTGATTCAACAAAAGTATCACTTGCCATCGAGAAATCTTTTCAGCTCCTGAAGCTAACTTGTAAAACATTTATAATCATCATGCTTGGAAATATTGAGCATAGTTAGCATTCTTTATCTCTCTTATTAAGTAATGATTGGAGAAATAAGAAAGGGGAAATCATTACATCTGAAAACTGAACTATAAACAGCACGTAAAAACAGAATCATTAACATTTCTGGATGGAGAGACTCAGCAGTCTTTCTGGATTTCTCTGACCATTGGTCAGTTGTGGGTCTATTGCAAATTAAAATGAATGTCATCAGAATTTTAGAAATTAAATTTAATCATCAGAATTTGGAAATTTAAGCATGAATTTTATGTGTTAGGATTTATTGATATTTTTCGTATCTAAATCACCAGGAAAACCTAAGTGGTATTCAGTAACGCAAAGTTTGGGGCATATTCCATTTGAATGCACATATTGTTACCACCTTTAAGACCTTAATCCTCAAACTTGTCTGCATATCAGCATCACTTGCGGATTTAAAAAAAATACCAACAAGGGAAGGATATGATACTGAGGTACCACCTGCACATAGGGATATTTAAAAATATCTCTAGGTGAGTCTAAGGTGCACAGTTTGAGAGTAATTGCTGTAAGATGCTACTTCTATAATTTTAACGGTCATATAACTCACTTGAGGATGTTGTTGAAATCAGATTCTGACTCAGTAGGCCTGGGGTGCAATCCAAGACTCTGCATTTTTGAACTTTTCAGCTAATGCTGAGGTTGCTGGTGTGAGTTTCACACTGAGTAGCAGGGCTCGGGGGCATAGATTGTATTTTTGGAGTTACTGTGAATGAGGGAATTTTCTAGTGTCAGTCACTTCCCATCTGGAATTAAGAGTGGACGTCTCTTACACTGTGGATGTCTGTGATCATCAATTTGACCTGTGGAGGATGTTCTGTTATTATAATGAAGACTTGTTGAAAGTTGTTATCCCTGTGGATGGTCCCATCTTTGCAGAGTGGGAGAAAGAACTTGATGTACTTGAGTCTGCTGGTTTTCACAGCCTCTGGTCTCCATTTGGAAAGCCTTGGGCCAAATGGCAAAGCTTGACTTTCATACCTCCTCCCCCTCTTTTAGCACTTTCCCTCTCCTCCTTCTGGTCGGCTGGCCCAGCCATCCTCCTCCTCACTGCAGGCTGTCTCTACTTCTGGAACCTGGGCTTTAACTGATGGAGAATACAATTTTGAATATATTGGGTCTCAACATCGTCTTCCTCCAGTCACACCACAGCATGAGTCTCTTAATCAGCCCCTGGTGGGCAGATCTGTTGATGGCTATTTCAAGAATGTTCTAGTCTTCAGTTTGGAAGTGGAAATGAAACCTCCTTTTCTTTACCATATGTTCAGTGTTCTACTGCTGTTTCACCACTTCCCACAATGGTATTCTCTTCTGAAATAAAGTGTGAGGGCAAACACACCTTAGTCCGTGTACTAAATCAAATTTCAAACCCCATTTAGTGTATTTTAAAAATAGTCAGCATAACAGTAACAATATAGAGAAATTTTTATTTTCTTAGCAGCCAAACTATCCCAAAGGAAGGACCCGGTTTTCTTGGGTGAACATTTTGCTAAGTTTGGATGGAGTAAGGAGTGGATCCTTTCAAGCATGCTTGAGGGGAAAAAAAATCGAAGTTTGCCGTAAAGTTAAATAGAGAACATTTGTTTTGCCAAGTGAAGTACAGAAGCTGAAAACAAGAGCTGAGAACAGTAGGCAAGAGTTTTGGAGCTTTGTCAGGAAGAGGGGAGAGAGACGGTGTTACTAGCAGAGAGAATGATGTCTTTAGGGTGAGTGAAGATCAGCTCAGTGAAGGGAACTTAATAAATTTCCTCTACATGATAGGCAGGAGGAATCCTCTTGTCTCCTTATGGCACCTCTAATGGACTATCCATCTCTCAAGAACATGATGGAGTATTTGGTATCTCTTTTGTAGTTTAAAAATATAAGTTAGGTGATGCCACCCCTGCACTCAGGACTTTCTGGTGGCTCTCCAGGGCTAGCAGAGGAGAAGCAGATGGCTTGGCAGTGAACCAGAGGGTCCTACACGAGCTCCTCTCCTGCTCGTCCCTGACCTCATCTCTTTTTCCTTGGTTCCACACCTCACTGCTCTTGGAACACTTGGCCGTGTTTTCTTCCTTGTGGCCTTTGTCTTGGCTATTCCTCTCTCTAGAATGATGGGTCCTGAAGTGTCTACACAGCTTATTTCTCCCCCTGCTGCCAGCCTTTCTCCAATGCCTGTTTCTCAGCGGCTAGATTTAAAAATGTATATCCCCCTCCCTCCCTCTGAACCCATTGGTCATGCTCTGTTTCTTTCATAGCATGTCTCTCAGTATGCTAGAAAATGTATTTATTTGTGATCACTTCTCCACTCCCAAATGAAAGCTCCGTGAGGATAGGGGTTTATGTCTTTTTTCCCAATGATGGAGACTGAGCATCTAGAACATCCTCATTGAAGAAATGAATATACAGAAATTTTCCTTAAGACTTCCAAGTTGCCCATAAGAAGTCAATCATAGCCAACACTACTCAGTTACTAGCCACTGTGCTTCTTGCTAGTGGCTAGTAAATTTCCCAGATTGGAAATATGTGAATTATTTATCCATCATCCTCCTACCCCAGCTCTAATCTCCTTTGAGACATCAAATTTCTCTGCTTTCAATGTAAAACTAAATATACTTGAAGCAGTAACATTAAGTCCTTAGAGAAACTGAGGCTCTCCTGGCAAGGTTTTCTGCCGGTCCATCTCATACCTTTTCTCCTCGTCCCACACTCCCATGGACTGCCAGCCCTTCCCTCAAAGGCAGGTTCTGCAGCTCCTGCCTCCTCCTCCAAGGACTGCACCAGTTTCAGACTTCGTTTATCTCTTTGAATTTGTCTTACACTTGGTCTTAACAAAGATTCTTTGCTTGACCTAACTTGAGCCAGTTTCCTGAACCTTCTCCTAGGTCAGACTGTGCACTTCCTTGTAAAACCAAGTTTTGGCAAGAATGTGCTGAATCAGTTTAATCAGACCTTCCCAACCTTCATATCTGATCAGGTTCCTCACCCTCCACCAGCAATATCTGATTACCATGGCTGATCTTCAGCAAGACTTCTTTTAGGTCAGTTTAGCCAGAATTTCCTACCGCTGGAGTTTTCTCTTAGTAATTTCCCATCTATTGACCTCCACACTTGCTCCTTGGCTAGTCATCCCCATTTGACCATGCTGTGTTCAACACTGAGGCCAATCTCTAGCCCTGCAACTATAAAATCCCATTGCAGTGGTCCCCATACCTATCACGATGGTCTTGAATAAAGTCTGCCTTATCCTCTGTAACCAGCATCATTAAATATTCTTTTCTCTACAACAGTCACCTTTCTCTTTTCTAGTAGTTATATATTGACAGTTTTTCCTTCTGCTCAGTACCTCTTCTTAGAGTCAGAAAGATCCAAAGTTCAAGCCAAGGTTTGTTATTGTACAGCAGTGTGGTTGTTGGGCATATCATTTATATACTCTAAACCTCAGTTTTCATGTCTGTGAGATGAGTGTATTATTTCAGCTTTTTCTTGTACATAGGATGGAAATGATGATTTTGACCTACTAGACAGTCTTGATCTCATGGTGAGTATTCAGATGATACATAGCATTCTTAATTAGGAGGCTAGTAAATGTTTCTCCACCCTTCTCCTTCCTTTTATTAGCTTCTATTGAATCACAAAATCATAAAATCTTTAGTTTGAAAGGGACATTAAGGCCGTTCGGTGCAGCTGTTTATCCACAAAACCATTCTTTATCATCTTTGCAAGTCATTATCAAGCCTCTGGTTAAAGCTTTTATTTCTGCCAAAGCAGCCTGTAATTTATTTGGTGTAGATATTGCTAGTGTTTCTCATATATTGAGATTGAATTGCTTGCCCTGAAACTTCCGTTCTTAACCCTAACATCTAATACTGGGTGTTCTATAGAAAAATCTAAGCTAATTTTTACTGCGTGGTAGCCTTTCAGAAAGTTGAGAATAGTTACCCTGTCTTCCCATGTATTTAAACATCCAGACTAATTTCCCAGAGTAATACTGATTACTCAAAAAATGGTGTTTTGATTTCCCTCCCACTCCGATCATTTCTTTGAGAAAGCCTGTATCGTGAGGCAGTGGAGCAAAGTGGCTAAAGATGCCATTGGGGTTTCAGTCTGAGCTCAAGTTTCAATCTGAGCTCTGTCATTTATTAGCTGAGAAGCCTGGGTAAACATCTTCTGTGTATTGATATGTAAAATGGATGATAGTCATGAGAGGTATTCCATGCATTCCATGCAGGCAGGTGGGGAAATCAAGAGGATAATTTTTCAGCCCCCTTAGCACAGTGCCTCAGGCGTGGCTTGTGCTCTGGAAATGGAGGTCAGTAGTTTTGGAGCCCTGTGGCCAGATGCAGCCTGGGTGGGGCAAAAAGCTAGCTGGGTGGGGCAAAGCTAGATTCCACCTGTCCCCCTTTGCTCTGAAAACTAGTGTTACCCACGTAGGCTTAGAGAGAAGGGGTTCTGTTGGCACCTACATCAGTCAGCTCACACTCATTCCATTTGGAATCAATAATATTAAGGATATAAGTAACATGTATCTAATGAAGCATTTCAAATGCCAAGAAAATAAATAGAGATGCCTATAAAAATTTAAAAGGCTTTAAATATAAAAATTTATTCTATGACCAGGGAGAGCACATTAAGAAAATAGTTTCATGGGGCAGTAAGATTTCATTCATTTAGTCATTCATTTTTTTCCTACAACTAGTTACTATTTAGTCCCAGCTATAGTCCATTCACTGTGCTAGGAATAAGTGTCTTTTCTCACTTCTCTCACTATTGCATTTTTGGTAGTGGAGAGTACAGCCAAGAACAAAATTCAATTTTATTTAGATTTATTTGTCTCCATAAACGTAGATGATAAAATAAAATACAGTATGGTTTTATTTGTTCTGGTTTGGATTCTGACATTTAAAAGCATGTACCATGAAAATATTAATAAAGTCTAACTGTATTTCAAAAATTCAAGAAAGGTGAGTCTACAATTTTTAAATTTCTCACAACTGCAGAATGTCCATATTAAGTAACCTATTGACTGGGCAAAGGTTGTTGCCATGTGAGAGCAGCACTGGAGTCAAGAGGCCCAAGAACCAGCCAGCACTGCTCGGAGGGAGACTTGGATTATGTGAGTTTGTGCAAGGACTGTAGAATATCTCCTTAGCAAAAAAAAAAAAAAAAAAAAGTGACCCTCCCAATTTGTGATTATCAAAAATTATGATCACCTAAAGTTCTTAAAAGGTGGGATTTAATAAACAACCCAATCCAAAAATGGGCAGAAGACCTAAACAAGCAATTCTCCAAGGAAGACATACAAATGATGAAAAAGCACATGAAAAAATGCTCCATATCACTAATTATCAGAGAAATGCAAATCAAAACTACAATGAGGTATCACCTCACACCAGTCAGAATGGCCGTCATTCAAAAATCCACAAATGACAAATGCTGGAGAGGCTGTGGAGAAAGGGGAACCCTCCTACACTGCTGGTGGGAATGCAGTTTGGTGCAGCCACTATGGAAAACAGTGTGGAGATTCCTCAAAAGACTAGGAATAGACTTACCATATGACCCAGGAATCCCACTCCTGGGCTTGTATCCAGAAGGAAATCTACTTCAGGATGACACCTGCACCCCAATGTTCATAGCAGCACTATTTACAATAGCCAAAACATGGAAACAGCCTAAATGTCCATCAACAGGTGACTGGATAAAGAAGGTGTGGTATATTTATACAATGGAATACTACTCAGCCATAAAAACCGACAACATAATGCCATTTGCAGCAACATGGATGCTCCTGGAGAATGTCATTCTAAGTGAAGTAAGCCAGAAAGAGAAAGAAAAATACCGTATGAGATCGCTCATATGTGGAATCTAAAAAACAATAACAAACAAACAAAAACAAAGTGTAAATAAAGGACAGAAATAGACTCACAGACAGAGAATACAGACTTGTGGTTTCCAGGGGGGTGGAGGGTGGGAAGGGATAGACTGGGATTTCAAAATTGTAGAATAGACTGCACTGTATAGCACAGGGAAATATACACAAAATGTTATAACTCACAGAGAAAAAAATGTGACTATGAGTGTGTATATGTCCATGAATAACTGAAAAATTGTGCTGAACACTGGAATTTGACACAACATTGTAAAATGATTATAAATCAATAAAAAATGTTAAAAAAAAAAAAGGTGGGATTTATGACAGCAACAAAATAGCCCACAAAGTCAGTAAGACAGCCAAAGATGACATAGGATGAAGACTTTCAGTCATGAGCCATTAATGACAAAGCCAAATAGCACTAATGTCAACCTTGTGGCAGCCAGGAGTTGTCAACCTGCCGTAGAATGGTTTTAACTGTGAGAGTGATAACGTTTTGCGAGCATTCTAGAGACCAGGGAAAATAAATCTTTAGAGAGACACTTTCAGTTGAAGCAATCTGGAATAACAAAAGGATGTTGAGAGATTTGTCTCTCCTATCTGAATACTGACGGAGCTAATCCCAGGAAATACTTTTCTCTTGCATTTGAACTTAGTCCTTTGACGGTGAACATGTGGCAGGGAAAAGAATCTAAGCACATGCATGTGGAGAAAGAGAGAACTGAACTGTAAAATAAGTACACACAATTGTTAAAAGAACTTTGACCTGAGGACTGATGACTTCCATCCACTCTAAGGCCAAGGTGTCATTTCCTGAAGGAGAAAAACTGTTGGACTACAAACCGGTGACAGGTTAAAGAAAGGGAAATCATTGCAAATAAGAAATTTGATTTTTAGAGTAGACATTTTATATACGCCATGATAGAGGTTTTGGGTCTTGCCTTCTCTGCCCCTGATGTGCAGCATATCGAAATTGCAAGTTTCATTCTTTGACGTGTAAGGGAAAAACCTTCAATAGGCATGATTCAGAAAACATGAAGTCTCTCTAAATGCAAGGTAGGGTAGAAGACTGGTACAGAGTTTTGTTTTGTTGTTGTTGTTTTTTTACTTAATATTAAATTGGACAGGTTGAAGAAAACAAAGAATTATGTATGAATTTTATTTAAACATGAAGGATCTGGTCACAGTTTCCCCTAGTTGGAGACAGTGCATTTTGGTGATAAAAGCCCGGCCTCAGGAACCAAGTCTCTTGGGTGGGTGTCCCAGCTATAAAGTTGGGATAATAATAGTACCTCCCTTACAAAGCTGTTGTAAACTTACATTCGTACATATTTGGAGCTTAGAACAATTCCTGACACATAGTAGACACTCAGTGAATATTACCTATTATTGTTACATCCCCAAATGAAATAGAACCATCTCAAGTCTCTGAAAACATTATCTATCTTGACTTCTAGTTTCTGTCGAAAAGCTAAAAGAGGAATAAAATATGTAATGGTAAAGAATCAGTTTCAAATAATCAAAAACCAACTAGTTTTCTGGGTAAAGATGGTAAAATGAACACAGTAGCTTAAATCCTTTCCTTCTTTCTGTGCACCATCCCTAGTTGTCAGTGAAATGACTAAAAGAATAAACAAAGAGCAATAGAAAGTGAGTGAAGGGCCGGCCTAACCCTAACCCAAACCTAACCCTAACCTCAGCCCATCCCCCCCAATTTTATGGACTGTCAAAAAGGTAAAGCTTCATAGGAAGGACTGATCCATCCTAAATAAGGATGTATGTACAAGCATGTTGCTATAGATACCCTCTCTGAATAAGAAGGTCACGGGCTAGTGTAGGTGTGGTCCATAAAGGAATCAGTGAGAATCATCAGGTACTGGGCACCACCCAATGTAGAAATACTTCCTCAATACTTAAGAGCAACGAAGCCCAGCCGGAAAGGCTGCCTAGATGAAGACCAGCATCAAAGCAGCAAGGGTCATGTTGATCTCGATGGAATTTGCTTAAACAACAAGGAAAACAGTTCCCTCCACTTCAGAAAGGGAGCTTGCCACTCTTGCTATTCTTGGCTCTTTTTAGGAAATGACAGTTACTTCCCATGCTGTTTCTGACTAGACCTGTGTTTCCTTCTCTTATCTCTGATAGAAGTTAGTCTCCCTCACCTTTCAAATCTCAGCATCCTTCTGAGAACACTTACCTTCCCAGGCCAGCTCTCCTTGTAGCCTTCAAGGGAAAGTAGTTGACACTGTCTCTCTCTCTCTTCTGGAAATGTTTTAATATGGTGGAGGGGACCTAAAAAGGCAGTACTTTGGCTAAATGAGACTTGTAATATGTAATACACCCACCCTAGTTTCTGGATATAGGAGTTCTAGTGCAGACTCAAACACTCCAGCTGTAGCTTCAGTGAAGATTCTAGATAGAGGGACAGTTAATACCTTTCTCCTTCCTTCTCCATTGCTTTTCAAGCTGTTCATTTTCCTTTTTCTTTACTCCATCTCCCTAAGGAATAGTTATTTTTTCTAAGAAGATTATTTCTAGCAGTGGCCCTCCCCATTGGTCTTTCTGATTCAGCTCAGGGTTCGGAAATATTTTCAGGGTCCTTAGAGAAGGAGATGGTGCTACTATTATCTCTTGTTAAGTATGATTTTTGTTTGTTTGCCAGCTGCTGTTCACGGGTCTCTGACTTTGGCCCTTTAAAAAATTCCTCATACTGATGTTTGAATTTGGCTGGGGAAAGGTGCTTAAAATGTGCGGCAGGTGGTAGAAAGCCTAACTTGCCAGCGTTCTCCTGTGTATCAAAATTGATATTCTAGTCATGGACATTTTTTTAAATTTTATTGACAATTTACTGTGGTAGAATTTGGATCCATCAGCTAGAAAATATGGGACTGTGACATATTGAATGTCTTAAGCAGAAGGAGTTTGAGAAAATGGCAGAAGCAGGAAGGTCACTCTGATCACCCATACCCACCCTAAGCCCTTCTTCCCTGAAACAAGTCACAGAATCCCCATGTGAAAGGCATCCTCTCTGTACCAGGAGAGGATGTACCATTCTTGTCACTAGAGACTGGGAATCTGGAGTGAGAAGTCCATACCAATAAACCTTGTTAAACTAATCCTTAACTTCCTGGTCACCTCTTAGCCACAATCACCCCTGGCTCAAACCCTTTTGTTTTGTCAGTTCTTCACAAATGTATTGTTTCTCCGTCTAACAGGTGTAGAAGCTTCCTGCCCTGGTCACTTCTTCAGGCCCCTATTCTCTTGCGAAGGTTCCCATGTAGATGTAAAAATTCATAACATTTGCATGCTTTTCTCCTGTTCATCTGTCAATTTAACTTTCCAACCCAGCCTAAGAACGTCGAGGAAACTCTTTCCAATCCCTGCAGTTGAAAATAATATGCTCATTATAGAATAGTTGTTGGGTAGAACAAATTTTTCTCTATCCTTCTAAGTTCTTCTGGCTGGTCTAAGAGTTAAATGGACATGAGACAGAGTAACAGGAGAAAATTAAACCAACATTTAATAACATGTCTCCATGGGAGAGACCCTAGAAAACTGAGTAACTCACCGAAATGGCTGAAAAGCTCACCTTAAATACCATCTTCAGCTAAAGACAAAAGAGGATGTTGGGAGTAGGGCTTTGAGACTTCAAAGGAGAGGGGGGCAATTCACATGGAGATGAAAAAGCAAATGCATGGTTGGCCTTGCAGAGATAATGGAAAACATAGTGGACTCTGATCTCTAGGCTCCGCCCAGTTTTCCCTGTCACATCTAGCCTGTATTTGCAGATCTCTAGTGGTACCTCTGTTATGGGAACTGGCCTTCAGTCTAAATTCTTTCAGGCAGTTGATAGCTAACAAGAAGAACTTCATGAGTCTTCTGTTTTTTAAAGATAATCAGCGTAGATTCATCCTCATGACAAAGAAATAAATTTGGGGGTAACAAATTTTGCTCCCCTGCACAATGATTGTGCAATCACATAATTTTTTTCTTAAAATCTTTGAGTAGGAAAATCTTAGTGAAAAAAACAAGTCCCAATGCTCACACATAAGTCACAGAACTTACTGTTAATTTGAAGTTATTTAGGTCTAATAGGATAGGTTTTTAGTCCAACATTCATTTGAACTTGAAAATAAAAATAATATGTGCCAAGTGAAAGGAATGATTTTTCTTTCTCTCTCTTTTTAACGAGTCATCCTGGTTTTAAAACATGAGACACAAGTCATCAATTTCACTGTGACTTAGCAATTTATTTATACAGTTTTACTGCTTTGGACATAACACGGCTGAGTTTCGAGCTTGATGAAATATTGTTATCCACATAATGCATTTTCTGCTGCTTCAACAAGGTGTTTGGATTTGTGGGAGCTCCCATTTGAAGTTGAAATTGAATTGAAAATTCATGTGAAGGCTATACAGATGAGGCAAGTCTGA
This sequence comes from Camelus bactrianus, assembly GCF_048773025.1. Taxonomy (NCBI): domain Eukaryota; kingdom Metazoa; phylum Chordata; class Mammalia; order Artiodactyla; family Camelidae; genus Camelus; species Camelus bactrianus. The sequence goes on from NC_133555.1 coordinate 14,570,502, forward strand.
ATATCAGGGAAGTGTCAATTAAATTTACTCTCTCGTCTCTGGCATAAAAACCTTCTCCTAAGGCCTTGAAAATAGCTCTCGTTATCATATGGATTGGAGTCAACAAGTATAATTCAGATCTAAGGTGAGCATAGGTTTATTTCTAGATATTTGTGAGAAATTTCCAATATATTTTTTTGTATATTGGTCTCATTGAGTTTAGTGTAAGTTATTAATACTTAGCATAACTTACTGGTTCTTTATGGGCAGTCCTCACTTATTAAAGATGTTATTGATGGTGTTGAAATTAACAATTCCCTATTAACTCATAATTCATCTTTTAGTAGTAGTCATAAAACACAACAAAGGCTGCATCAGTCATAAATTAATTTCAAAACAGATACAAAGGTAGAAAATAGCAGCAGATGTTTTCTCACAGGACCACCAAATAACTTCACAGCAGAAAAGAAATGTGAGTGGAGAAGAAATTACTCTTCTTCCCTCAAACAGTTTCCTTTTACTTAGAGAACTGGGAGGCAATTTTTTAGAGTCTGGAAAAAACAAAACAAAACAAAAACAAACAAAGGGCCACTCTCACAATCTGTGAAAGCCCAATAGCAAGTTCTTTAGAAAAGCTTTAGATTGTAGATTGCATTCCAACATTACAAATAGAAATACATTTTTTTCCCCAGAAAATGCCATTGAGTTAAGGGTTCCCAAAAAGGAATTTTTCGAGCTCTCCATTGGAACATCTTGTAGAACACAACTTTAAACTAAAAATGCCAACTTCTTACACCTTTAGGAAATAGGCGTGTGCGGCTGGGGAGGCTGGGCAGTGGTATTTCTGTTTGTTTTTTCTGCTGAAAATGTACTGTTGACCAAGGCTGTGAAATACATTCTGCTTTGGGGTGAACACTGCTTATTCAAGTATCCAAGTGCCTGCTATGCAGAACCACAGAGCAAAGATAAAGATAGATCATGAAGGATAGAGGTTCCTTTGGGTTAGCAGAAATGATACAGATGAAGGAGACACAGCCCATTCTCCCAGTGAACATATACCCTAGAACTTGCATTCTCCATGGAAGGATTTTACCTCCAAGAAGAGCTTAGGGATGGGATAATAAAAATATGCCTGAGAAACACTGCCCTGGCCTAAAGAATGAAAAAAAAATCATTGAATTAGATGCAGTAGAGCAGAGTATTTAAAAACATGGTTTCCCGATGTCTGACCAGGATGGACTGGAAACGTCATCACTTACTGTGTGATCTTGAGAGAGAAACTTAACCTCTCTGTGCTTCAGTTGCCTGATCCTTAAGGTGGAGGTAAAAATCATATCTACCTCATAGTGTTGTTAGGTTATGTAAAGTGCTTAAAACATAGTACAATTAAGTATTTTTAATAATTTTTATTTCTATTATTACTATTTTTATTAGTGAGTATGTATGAGTACCAACACAGGAAACCTGGGCTTCAGTTCTCATTTTGATGTTTATGAGCTTTGACCTTGGATAAATTACTTAAGTTTGACAAAAATCTCCATTTACACAAGCTTTAGAAAGTGAGTAAAGCTATCTTTTCAGATTTTTAATGGAAGTGTAGAAAGTGACATGATAGGTATAAAATGTGTGACCTTATCGAGCAATTAAAACGTAATTCCTCTCCCTTGTGACATAGGCGAAAAGTGAAGAAAAACAAAAGTCTCTATGAAGTCTCACAAAAGAAAATAAACAATTAAGATGTATCAACTTAAAACTTGAATTACTCAGTTAAATATGAGCATAGAAAATGAAAATGGCAGATAGAGAAAGGTGGCTATTTCAAGTATTAGGTAAAAGAAAATTATGAGCGAAATGTCTCCATTTTCCAGTCATAATTTGAAGATCTTCAAAGATCACTTCCTAACCTAAAAATCTCACCCTTCTTTGTGGTAATTTCAGTTGACTCTTTTCGGCCTTTTGAAGTTATACGTTCAAGGAAATGGGCCATGTGTCACTATCCATCTTAAGTAGTGGATAATAACATCACACATCTTCATGCCGTTTAATGTCACGTGTATTAATTAGTCAACTGCCAAAAACTTAAGTTCAAGCTGGCTGTAGTCCAAAAATGAGGTTAATGTGTGTAACAGCTTCAGGCGTGGTTGCATCTAGCTGATCAAATCCTGTCAGGACTCTGTCTCTTTTTCTTCACTTGAAAGGCAAAGATTGATGCTATAAAGTTCTGATAAGTCTATCAGACTTTCATATGTATTATAAATGGAAAGAAATACCAGAAATGTCATGAGGAAAGTGTCTCTTCCTACCTAGGTCTAGTAAAAGTTTCCAAGCTATATCCAGTTAATCAGTGAAGGTTCAGCATCCATTTCTGAGCCAATCAGTACAGTTAGTGCCAGAATTACTCTGAATTATAGATTAAGGGTGTTTAATTAAAGACAGATTCTGGAAAGGCTTCTGAGCATGGCTCCTTTTCCCAAATGGGAAAAACACTTTTGAATAGATGCTTGGCACTTTGTACAGTAACTGAATGTTATTGGAGTTAATAGGTGAGTAGGATGTTACTTTTTTTTTTTAATGTTACTTTTGGAGAAGTTGTAGTCATTTAAATGTTGTGCTTAGAAGCTTTTTAAAAACTTAGTTTCTACCATTATTAAACTGTACTGTGGAGAGAGCAAACATCGTTTAAAGATGAAAGCAAGAGAACACAAAATAATGAAAACCTGTTAATGTCAATAGACCAGGAAAAGAAAGGAGCAGAATTTCCATGAATGCTAAACTGCAGAAGGATGTTTGCCTTTCGAAGTACAGAACTCATCCACTAAAAAATCATGTAGTTGACTCACCTCATCTCTAGAAGCTTTTGATGGGCAGAAACTGAGATACCCATCCCTCATTTTTCAGTCTTTGCTGGTTTCCCCAGGCTTCTTCATTGATTGGATACCAAGATTAGGATGGTCATTTTGTTTCCTGTCTGTAGGTCATCCTTTAATATCCTTCGAGCAGATATCTTAGCGACATTGAGACTTTCTTTTCTCTGGACTGAATGAAGGAGTGGAAAGTTTACTGGATTCAGAGTCACCTTTGTAAGGCTTGAGCAACTCTCTTACTACACCTTGGAAGTAAAAAAAAAAAAAAAAAAAAAGCTCAATTTTTTTTTCTACTTGTGTAGAGAATAAACCCAGTTCTTCCTGACTTGTATGTTATTTCTCTGTACGAGTCTCCTTTTCTACTCATACAAAACACTTCATTTCCAGTCACCAAATGTGTGGAGGTTTTTCCCGACACCAAGCATTCCTTTGTGACACCAGCTGGGTGTCCTACAGTTCAACTCACTTCTGACACTATCTATCTCATTTCTGACATGGCATCAGATCCCACAGGTTAAGGGCTGAGTCTTGCAAGACTGCTCCCCTCTCCTGCCACTCGAAAGCCCAGGGAATCACCCGGGCTTCTGACCAACTGCCTATAGGTTGGAGGTTCCAGTGACTCCCTCCTTCAGTTTGATTAATTTGCTTGAGCATCTCCCAGAACTCACGAAAACACTTTTTACGAGTTTGTTAAAGAATATGATAGAGGATACAGACAGACATCCAGATGAAAGAGATGCATAGGACAAGGTATGAGGGAAGGGATTCGGAGCTTCCATGCCCTCCCCAAGTGTGCTACTCACCCAGCATCTCCAAGTGTTCACCCACCTGTGAGCTTGTAAGCTCACCCTTGTACAGTGATAACCCGTTTCTCAACTGCAGTGATTGCCTTCCCCACGTTGCAATAGTATTTTTGAATCAAATCTCTCCTTGTCTAAGTCCAGATTTGTTTTCCATTCGACAGCCTTGATTAATGAGTGGCTTCTTATTATCTGTTTATATATTTATTCATTTATATTCAACAACCATTTATTCTGTCTGTCCTCTGTGTACATTCCTGGGGATAAAGCAGTGAACAAAGTCCCTTCTCTGTTAGAGCTTGCATTCAGGTTTGGGGGAGACAGATATATATAGTGAAATATTTAATAAATTGGATGGTCCTTCATGCGATGGAGAAAATTAAGTCTAGCACAAAGATGGGTTGATTTAGATTGGGAGGGTTACGTTTTTAAATAAAGTGGTTGGGGGTCCATTTAAGTTATTTCTACATTTTGGAGCTGAAGGAAAGTGGAGACTTGAGGTTTCTCTAATCCTGAAGTCTATGGTTGCTGAACACAAGTAATGCTCACAGTCAAGTAAGGAAGGCCCCTGACCATTTGGAGAAATTTATTTACATTTGATTGTTCTGTTTTACGTAATAATCATGAAAGTGGGGAGAGTTAAGAAGTTAGATTTCCAGACTGGGGCTCTTCTCCAGCTGGAATGTCCAAGAGAAATCCCATTTCAAATACTTCAGGCCAGTGTTGCACTGGCAATAAAAGTAGATATTAATGGATCATCTCCAGCCAGGTTTTGGTCATTTTCTTTTGGATTTTATCACTCCCAAGGAAGGCTGTGTCCTAGTTGATTACCAACAAGCCCCAAATAAAGATTAGTTGATGTGTTAGGAAATTATCTATCCTAGAATTTCTTGAGTCAGTTATTGGAAGGGAAGTATTCTGCAGGCTTTTGACAGTATTTTGTGGCATCGTAACTTACTTAAGTAAAACATTTCCTTTTAAATGCTTTGTGTTATACATCTGTCAGAGTCTGAGATGGTACAAATGATTGAAAAGATGACACTTTCTCAGTGCAAGTTGAAAGCATTTTGTTTCATGGAAGCAAAATGGCTGAAAATTTGAAGGCTCAGAGGCCATATTTATGAATTAATTGAGATTATAATTAGTACTTGGTATTTTCTTAACAGACTCGTTCATCTGAAAGCAGACAATATAAATCAAATGAAGATGTAAGGATCAATTATGTCCAGAGTTCCCCAGATTGAAACACTAAATCCCAAGGCAACATTAAGTATTCTATATTTCTTTTATAAAACCCAAGAAAATAGCCCAGGTGAAGCCTAGGTATTTTTTTCCCATTATATCTGGCCCAACATATTCCATCAGTGTCTAATAAATTTCTCATAACCTGCTTTAAAATTACATGGCACAGCTTTCAAATGGGTAGCACTCAGAATAAAATGGATAAATTGGAAAGCTTATATCAAATCTAGTAGGTTGATCCTCTTTGGTGCAGATGCTCAGAGATGCAGCTACTTCAACTCCCCAGACACTTTTAAGGTAGCTAGCTGGTATTTAAACTCATTCTGGCATTAAATCCCAAATCATTTGAGAAGCAATAATATAAGGTAATCACTGGCTGTTGCATCTTGCCCCGCCCCTCAAATATAGTAAAGTATGAAAACTGCTGAAATTGCTCAATATTGTCTAAGCTGTCCATGAATGATGGTTATGTGTATAATGCCTACTGTTAGACTAGAGCATTACAGGGTAACTCCTGACTCTTGGATTACTTCTAACCAGTATGTATATAATACTTGAAGTTATCCTGGTATGCTAAGCTATTCATTATTGGGATAGGGGCAGGAATAATACTCTTCTGTTTTAAAAAGCGAGTTTGAAATTACGTTTTTGATTTTTCTGTTTTGTTGTTTGATTCAAACATTGGAGCCTTCTTATTTCCAGTTCTACTATCTTCCCTTTTTTAGAAATACACATAAATCATCAAATTTTTCATCTTAGTTCACCACTGTTGTCTGAAGCTATATGGTTATATAAGGCTGATGTTGTTAGGTTGATGGTTGAGCAAATGAGCAGGTTTTAATTGGTTTATTTGATTCAGCCTTCAAAAGGTTTTAAAAACATTTTAGAGTATGACTTCAAGTTTTTCAATTATTAAGACAGTCAATGGGATTATTTTCTGGGCAATCGACCAATTGAATAGTTACCAACCTGGAAAACAATTAAAGCTTCAAGTGGTCAAATATTGACTGTGCAGCCCTGGCCTTTGTTAGAATATGACTTGAAAGTAAAAATGGACTGAAATTAAAAACTGATGGATTGCATGGGGATGTGAGCCATCCACATGACTTCCCAAAGGGGAGGATTTAAGAGAGAGTAGTATCACTCATATTCACTAATGCTAGAGAGCAATACAGTTTCAAAGATGTGATGTGTGATGTGTGACCTAGGATTGGAGCACAGTTGGCTGCACCTAAAGTGAACTGATTTTCTGTGTTTTCCAAAGGGAATGGATTGTACTAAAAGCAGATGTCTGCATTCCACCTGTTTTTGCAAATTGCAGCAATTTTCAGTGGTTTCTCATTGGAATGCCTATTGTTTGCTTTGCTAATGCAACCAGTTTGCCATTGGAAAATCTACCCTAGCAAAATTAAACTCCTAGTAGCCCATTTATCTGTTCATTCATTCAGCAACAATTATGGAGGACCCATTTTGTGAGAAGAATGTGATAGGTACTGGGGATAAAGTAATAAATAAGAATCAATCCTAAAGGAACTTTCTGTATAGTATGACAAATATATAAACATTTACAATCGAGTGTAATACTTGCTATTGTTAATGGTCACGCAGTCAATCTTGATTAAGGAGAACTTCTCAGAAGTGGTGTCTAAGCTGACTGATAAAAGGAGAATAAGTAGGAGTTAGTCAGGTAGAAGTGGAGATGTGGAGAAGAGTGTTTTCCACCCAGAAGGACCACCATGTGCAAAGTTCCTTAACTGAGGGGGAGCTGGGGAATATCTCACAAAAGTTGACCATCATGTCAAGATCATGGAGTTTGGGGCTAGAGAGGATATCCTGGGCCATGTGTATCTTGGGCTTTTCAGACATAAAAAGCATATAGAACCTTACCCCAAAATTATGAGAGGCTGTTGAAAGTTTACAAGCATAATATTAGAATAGCAGAAACTTTAAGGGTGGGGGTTAGAGAAGAAACTCATTAGCAAAACTGAAAGAGAAGAAGAGAAAAACCCTTCAACTTACATTTTCATCAGATACCTGTTTACTAGAATAATAAAATAAAGCCAGCTGAAGCTGAGAGCTTATAGTGTGGATTCTTTACTTTCCAGTACCATGAAAAAACTTATGACTAATTATAGCACCTAATTGAATGCCCTCTATCACATGAAGAGTTCTGTCTCACTTCTGCGTACTCAAAGAGACAGCCAAATAACAGCTTTGTGTATGTAATTTCTTCCCCAAATTTAAATTTTAAATAAGTAAGTGAAATTGCAATAGCACATGTCTTCTCTCTTCTGCTGTGGGAATGAATTTTGTGTTTAAAAATTCCAACCAAAAATATGATAGTGAATAATTCGAGTAAAGCTGACCTTACTGTATACATCTGATTCTTTCCATGATTGCTTTCATTATGGAGTAAAACCCCTAGGAAACAAAAATTTTACTGGAACGGATTATATTATTACATTTTGTGAACTTTTGAGGTTTTGTTAAATTATTACTAATCTCTGGTTCATGCTGAAACACTCAGATCTTTCAATGTGAAAGGTATAGTGCAGCAAATTCAAGGTATTCAAGACTCATGTTCTACCTAACTTCTAACAAGTTCCCAAGACACCATGATGCCTATTGTTTGAAATGTGACTCATTAAAGTCTAAATCCATCTAAATGTATCCCAAAATAGGGCCATATCAAAGACATTAGTCCAACAGCTAAAGTAATTTTAAAAGAATCTATCCCTTAATAGATAATGTAAAGCAGGGTTGACACATTTAGAAGAAAAAAAAAGAAAAAAAGAAAAGAAAAAAGATGGAAAGTACCAGATGACCCAACATTTAGGACATACTTATGCTGAGAAATTATTTGTTATTTATTTGAAATTCAAATTTAAGTGGACATTGGTATTAGGAAAAACCCAATTTTCTCTCCTTGTGTCTGTAACGTTCACACTGAACACTTCACTTCTGATATTTCTCATCATCAAATACATTTGGGGGGAATGTTCCCCCACCAAGCAATTTTTGTGAACCAGCTGAGAGTTCTACAATTTAGGTCAGTTCTGATACTGTCTACCTGAAGATAGCATCAGCTCCCATAGGTTAAGGGCTCAGTCTCACAAGACCATTAGCCCACTCCTGCCCCACTAGAGATGCCAGTGGCAAGTCTAGGTTGTCACCTGTGCTTCTGATTGATCTCAGGTTGTTGTGACTTCCTCCTCAGGTTCCATTAATTTGCTAGAGCTGCTCACAGAACTCAGGGAAACATTTATGTTTACCGGTTTATTAAAGGATGTGATAAAGATACAGATGAACAGCCAGATGAAGAGATAAATAGGGTGAGGTCTGGGAGGGTCCCAAACACAGGAACTTCTGTCCCAGTAGCATTGGAGTGGGTCACCCTCCCAGTTTGCAGATGTATTCACCTACCTGGAAGCTCTCCAAACCCAGTACTTTGGGGACTGTTTATGGAGTCTTCTTCAGATGGGCATGATCAATGATTAACCTCATTCCCTGCCCTTTGCACCTCTCTGAGGAATGGGAGGTGGGGCTGAAAACTCGAAGCTTTTAATCTTGATTTCATCTTTCTGGTGACCTTCCCCCTCCTAGGAGTCAGTCATTCAGGGACCCACCCAGAGTTGCTTAAGAGAACAAAAGATGCTCCTTGTCCTCTTATCACTTAGAAATCTACAAGCTTTTCAGGAGTCCTGAGTTAGGATAAGGGTCAAAGACCACATATTAGAAAAATAGATGTTCCTAGTGCTCTAGTCACTTGGGAATTTCCAAGAATTTCAGAAGTTCTGTGCCAGAATGTGGGCAGAGACCAATATTTGTATTGTCTACGATCTCACAACATCCTATATCTTTCTGTAACCCTACTAAAAGGTGATGTAGGAAAATTTTCTGTGGAGAATCTAACATCTCTTCTCCCCACTTCTGTTATGTGTTCTACAGTTTCTTTTTCCACATATCTTTCAGGATTTCTCCCATTCCCATAACATCTAGAGCTTTCTCTATCTTTCCTGTGCTCCCTCTCAATTCATTCCTGTATCCTGTAGATTGACCTAGCTTCTCTCCAGCAGAATGGAATATTGGCTCTTTAGGAAGGGAAAGAAGATAGTTGTGCTAATTATGAGACCCTCTGTGGAGGCCTGGGAGAAGGTGGAAAGCCTGAATATTCCCCCATTAATTTGTGTCCCATTACATATACAGAAATTCTGAACTCTCACCACTGGGGCTAGGTTTTTCATTTCCGAGGTACCAACCACATTCTTTTTTGCATATGTGTCAGTGAAATTTAAAAGTAAAATAAGTTTTGGCAGAATGAGGAACTAGTTCTGTGATTGTTAGACAACTAAATTAGGTCTTTGGGCTTAAATTGTTTTCCAGTCTGCTTTAGATTTTATCACATTGTTTTCACTTTCACTTCATGTACTATTCTAAATCTTAGCATAGCTCCTTTTCTTAGAAATCAAAGCTAAGCTTTGAAATTACAGTTAATTGTGTTTCTAATTGTCAAACAAAAGAATTCACCTATAAATTAAAACACAAGAAAAATGTGATCATGCAGTAATATTCAGAGTTGGAAATTACAGACAATATTCATTAAAAGACTGAAAAGAAGAACAAAGCTATCACAATGCTAATTTTTATTCTTGAGAAAAATCCAAGAATAATGTTTTAAAATTCTCCGTAAATTAAAAAAGGGCTTTGACAGCTGATTGTGTTTATAATTCATGGAAAATTTCAGGTTTATTCTTAGGAAATTACAATACTGTTAGCAATAATAGCAAAGCAAAATGTTTACCATATAATTACCATTCTCCTGGTAAATTTGTGGTTAGAAAATTAAACAAAAAACCTCTCAAAAAAATTGTATATGTCAAGGACCTCTGTCCAAAGGGGAGATAATAGTAGCATTTCACAATAATTATTACAATTTAAAAAAGACATTAGGATCTTTGTACCTTCATAATTATATTGAAGATGGTTTTTCATTTGGGACATTTTGAAAGGATACAGGTTAATTAATGAGTATAAAATATCAAAGGATAGAGGTCACTGTTACAAGATTTAAAACATCTGCCTCAAAATACTCATTGATTTCCCTGTAGGCTCCTCCTTTAGATGTTCCAGCTGTTTGTCCATTCCATCTGCCAGCACCACGGGAGAGGTTTTTGTTATATTCTTGGATTATTGTGACAGTGTGGTCACCCAGTTCAGCCCCTCCCTATCCAGCTTTCTTTCCACTAGAAGATTAATTTTTCTAAATGATTACTTTCATTCTTTGTAATAATGAACTTTTAAATTACTCTACGTCCTTACCTCCTAGCATGTGCACCCCTCATTCTCTCTGCCAATGGGGAACTTACCGCTTTCATAGGAGGGTCAGGTCCATGGAAATCACTGACCAACAAAAGGAGCTTTGGATCAGGTGTTAGAAAGCCTGGCCCTGCTCTTTCTTGCTGTTTGTACTTGAGTAACTCTCTTTCAGCCTCACTTTCCTCATCTGTGAAACAGACATGATAGCTCCAATATCACAGAATGATTGTGCAGAGCAGCACATAGAAGAGTTCTAGCACATTAATACACATCCCAATCAACATATGTTATTTAATGGTTGTAAACCCTTTTGAGAAACTTTCCATGTCTCCTCATTGCCTCTTGGACCCACCAACTTGAAAGTCCTGATCCAGAAATTTTAAACCCCTCATTATCTGGCCCAGTTATACCTATGCAACTTTTAAATTATCATTAAAAATGATCAAGTACATATTACCTCTGAGGCAGTATGACAAACTCTTTGTGCCCATTTCCACTGTTAGACATCACAGGCATCATATAAAGAAGGGCATTTTCATGCCTTTTCATGGATGAGGAAATGTGGCTCGGAGAGGTTAGGTAACTCGCCCAAAGTAAAATGTCTGGAATGAGGAAGTTCAATAAGAGAATGTGATGTCTTAGCTACCAAGAAATACTATGCAAGGTAATTTCTTTTGGCTGGGCTGCCTAATTGTTGCTGAACACACTATATATATATTTATGCATTTTAAATTGTATTTATTTACACTTCAAAGGCTGTCCTTTTCTCTTTTCTGCATATTCAAACTGTATTATTATGAGAGTGCATTTACCACTCCCTGCTGTATAACTACATCCAAACCTGAACTCTCACACTCAGTGAGCACTTTTGACTGTACTGACCAGAACCACACCAGACTGTGTTATCTTGTATTTTTTCTGATCCATTCATATGTTTAAAAACTACTAAGCTGGAGCTTCCCAGGAGCGAAGGCCATTCCTTCCGTTTACACATTCCTTTTTTTGCACATCCTATATTGTGCAGGGAAAAAAATGGACTATAGAGATAGCATATGAATTCATAAAAAGAAGGAATTGTTGAATTCTCTAATATTCTCGAGATTTGCAATCTTACATTGTTCTAGAGGCTGTCTATTCAAATCCTACCAATCTTTTCAGAACCAACTCTCCTCTTTCTGGAGTAAGTCCAGGTTATAGAAAATACTTCCTCCTCTTAAGCCACCAGTCTGCTGTTCACACTGTTTCCTCCGGTAGTAATATCTAGCAAAACTGTAGTACCTCATCACTAGTTTATTAGCATTGATGCAGTCAAGCTATAGAACGATTCCTTTTTCAGAGGATTTGTGTTATAGGTCCTAAAAGTAAGGCCCAATATCGTGTTTTATATCAGGGAAAACAGAGGTCCTCAAGTGACCTAATCATAAGCTCCCTCTCCATTCTGCTCCAGCAAATAAAGTCTGTTAGCCAAAAAACCCTCCTTAACATGGGGGCCAGCACAGTTCCTGCTTATCTCTGAGCAGTGAGCTTCAGTTCCCTGGCAGCCAGTGGATGTATTTGAATAAGGCAACCATATCTTTGCGTTGGAGCCAAGATCACCCCTTCCTCTTGATACAGAGCCTCTTTCTCACAGCCTCTGGATGTTCACTCTGTTCCCACGTGCTACCCCCATGTGGTCCAGTGTGGTGCAGTGTCCTTCCCTGGGCTGGAAGTGAATGTAAGTAATAAGCTCACTCATTTGCTCTCATTTGTCCAGGGTTGGGTGTTGGGTGTTGGGTGTTTGGCCAACCCCATAATCCTAGGGCATGGATCTGTCCTTCACTCATGGCGGGAAGGGGGGTGATTAAAACAAAATTCCTCATGTAGACTTTTATAACAATGCCACTTTCTTCCCATACCCATTCCCTTAATCCCTGGTGGCCATAAATCTTTTCTCCATTTCTATGAATTTTTTTCCATTTCAAGAATGTTAAGTGGAATTATACACTGTTTAATTGTGGGGAATTAGCTTTTTTCACTCAGAATAGTTCTCTGGAAATTTATCTAAGTTGCTACATGTGTCAATACTTCATTCTCTTTTACTGCTGAGTAGAATTTCAGGGTATAGATGTATCACTGTTTGTTTAACCATCCACCATTAAAGGATATCTGGGTTTTTCCAGTTTGAGGCCATTATGAATAAAACTGCTGTAAAGATTCATGTACAGAATTTGTGTGAACATAAGTTTCAATTTCCTTGGCGTAAATGCTTCAGAGTACAATTACTGAGTCATAGAGCAGTTGCACATTTAGTTTTTGAAGAAAATGCCAAACTTTTCCATAGTAGTAGTACCACTTTACATGCACATCAGCAATGTTTTAGTGACTCAGTCCTTCCTCACCTCAACTTGCGTTTGTTGTTCTCACTACTATTTTAGCCTTTTTTATAGAAGTGTAGTTATATCTCATTGTGCTTTTAATTTTCATTTCCCTTAATGGCTAATAATATTGAACATCTTTTCATGTGCTTATCTGCCATCTCTGTATCCTCTTTGGGGAAATGTCTCTTCATTATCTTTTGCACATTTTTGAATTGGATGGTGTGTCCTTTTACTATTGGGTTTTGAGAGTTCTTTATATATTCTAAATACTAGTCCCTGACAAGATATGTGGTTTGTGAATATTTTTTCCCATTCTGTGCACCTGATAACTTTTAGAGTCACCTTTTAAAATCTCTGGAGTCTGTGGTAGGAATCTTCTGTGACTAGTAGATTAAAAAGGGCTGCCTTCAATTTGAAAGTCTCTAGCAGTGTTGAAGATGAAGTATTGTAAATACTCTACTAATCACATCAATGTACTACTGTAGAATGAACCCCAAATTAGAAAGTTGAAAACCTTGATTCTAGTCCTGGCTCAGTGAATTAGTGGGAGTCACTTGGCTTCTCTGTTCCTCAAGGTTTATTTGTAAGGAAGGATTAGTCACTTAAAATAATTTCCTGTTCTACTTTTCTATGATTCTAAGTTGAGCAGTTCAGCTGAACAGAATGAAGCTAAGTTTTTTAAGGCAAAGATACTAATTTCTAGGCTTTTAGACAACTGAAATACTGAGATAAAATATCTATTTTCTTCTTTTTTTTAATTGAAAATTTTCCAAAATATCATATTGCAACAGTGACCTTTAGAATTCTCTTGCCTTTCCCTCTTCCTGACAGTGTTATATTTCATCCTCTTTACAGAGTTGTTTACAAAGTAAAAGTTTTAATTTTGATGAAGTCCAGCTTATGATTGAGTTTTTAGTGTCCAGTCCAAAAACTCTTTAATAAGCCTAACACTTTGAAGATTGTTTTGAGTTAATTTTTGTATAATGTATGAGACTTAGATTGAGGTTCTTTTCCAACACTTCTGACTGTCCAGTTGCTCAAGCACCATTTATTGAAAAGGCTATCTTTTATTCATTGAATTACTTTGCACCTTTCTCAAAAATCATTTTGTATATTTAATTAGTTCTATTTCCAAATCCTCTATTTTGCTCCATTGATTTATCTTGCCATCAGTATCACTTGGTCTGTATTACTATACATATATAATAAATCTTGAAATTAGAAGAAATATTTCCTTCCACTCTGCTCTTTTTCTATACAGTTTTAGCTACTTTAGTGCCCTTATCTTTCTATATAAATATAGAATAACCAAATCTTTATCTACAAAAAAAAATTGTGCCCACATTTTGATAGGAATTGCATCAATGTGTATAAATTTGGGGAGAATTATCAGCTTTACCATGTTGAATCTTCTGATCCAAGAAATGTTATATTTCTCAATTTATTTACATCTTCATTGATTTCCTTCATTAGTGTTATAGTTTCCAACCTATAAGCTTTGTTAGACCTACACATAAGTATTTCATTTCTTTGAGTCATTGTAAATGGTATTATATTTAAAAAATTTTATGCCCAAGTGCTAATTTTAATACATTAAAATATGATTGACTTTTGTATGTTTGTTCTATATCCTGTGACTTTGTTGTATTTCCTCATTAGTTCTACCTTTTTTCTTTTTGTAGATTTTTAAAAATATTCTACATAGACAATTATGTCAAATGTAATTAAATGAAAAGAAACAGTTCCATTTCTTCTTTCTAGTTTGTACCCTTTTATTTCCTTTTCTTGCCCTATTGCACTACCTAAGACTTTCAACACTGTGTTCAGAGCTGTGAGAACAGGCATTATTACCTTGTCCACAATTTCAGTGGGAAAGAATTTATTCTTTTACTTTTAAATATGTTAGCTGAAGGTTTTTGCAGATGCTTTTTTATTTAATTGTTGTAGCACCCCTCTGTTACTATTTTTCTGACAGTTTGTATCATAAATGAGTATTGAATTATGTCAAATCCTTTCTCTGTATAGATTCATGTGGTCTGATAATTTTTTCTTCCCTAACTTAGTAATATGATGGATTATACTGATTGTTTTTCAAATTTTGAAATAGCCTTGCATTTAGGGAATAAATACCACTTAGTCATGGTGTATAATCCTCTTTTTACATTGCTTAATTCTACTTGCTAACCTTTTAAATAATTTTTTGTCTGTGTTTATGAGGAATGTTGATATGTCATTTTTTTTTATTATTCTTTGTCCGTTTTTGGTATCACAGTAACACTAGCTTCATGAAATGAACTGGGGAATGTTTCCTTCTCTTGTATTTTTAGAATTGATGTTCTTCTTTAAACATTTTGTAGAATTCTTTAGTTAAACCACCTAGGCATGGAGTTTTCTTTGTGAGGTTTTTCAATATGAATTCAACTTAGTTAATAGGTATAGAGTTATTAAAATGATTTACTTCATATTAAACGTGATGTGGTATATTGATGTTTTTAGAGAAATTGGTCCATCTCTTATAAATTATCAAATTTATGTGTGCAGAGTTTTCTGTACTATTTACTTTTTATTCTTTTGATTTTTGAAGTACATGTCATAACTTTTTTTTCTGATATTGGAAATTTGTGTCTTCTTTCTTTTTTATTTGTTAGTCTTGTTAGTTTTGCAAATTTTATTGATCTTTGAAAAGAGCTAGTTCTTTGCTTCATTGATTTTTCTCAATTATTTTCCTGTTTTCAATTTCATTGATTTTAGCTGTTCTTTTTATTATTTTCTTTCTTCTGCTTGATTTGGATTTATTTTGCTATTCATTTTATGGGTTCTTATGACAGGATCTTGGACAATTAATTTGAGAGTTTTTCTTTTCTAGTATATGCAGTTAGTGCTATAAATGTTTTTCTCAGCACTTGTTTGTGTCCTACATGTGTTGAAATAATTGTAGTTTCAATTTCATTCAGTTCAATGTATTTTTAAATTTCATTTTAGATTTTCTCTTTGGCTGATGGATTATTAGAAGTGTATTGTTTAGTTTCCAAACGTCTGGAGATTTTTTTCCTCTTTCTGTTATTTTATTTGTTTGATTACATCATAGAGAAAATAGTCTGCATGGTTTCAATTCTTTCAAATTTGTTGAAATTTGTTTTATAGCCCGATATACAGTCTGTCCTGGTATATGTCCATGGTGACTTTAAAAACATGTGTATTCTGCTGTTCTTCTGCAGCATATTCTATAATTGTCAATTAGGCCCTACTGGTTGATGGTGTTAAGTCCTTCTGTATTCTTGCTGATATTTTGGCTTGCTATTTTATCACTCATTGAGGAGGGTCATTGAAGTCTACAACTGTAATTATATACTTGACTGTTTCTTATTTCAGTTCCACTAGTGTTTACTTCACATATTTTACATCTCTTTTGTTTGCTCCATACTTATTTAGGGTATTATGTTTTTTGGAACCGTTCTAACATTGTATGGTGTTCTTCCCTGTCTCTGGTAATACTCATTTCTGTGAAGTGTACTTTACTTGATATTAATACAGCTACTTCTGCAGTCTTTAGATTAATCTTTTGCATTTTCTTACCTCCAGCTACCTATGTTACTATTTTGGAAATGAGTTTCTTATAGGCTGTTGGGTCATGTTTTTAAATTCAGACTGCCAATCTCTGCCTTTTAATTGGTGAATGCAAACTATTTACATTTACATTTAATATAATTATTGGGATAATGGGACTTAAACCTGCCAAAAAAAAAATCTGTTCAGTTTTTTTGTCTTCCTGTGAGTTACTTAAATATTTTTATAGTTGTATTTTAATTTTTATTTGTAGTATTTTTCAGTGTATTTGTTTGCAGAGGTTTTAATGGTTATTCTAGGTGGTACATTATATACACATAACTCTTGGCAGTCTGCTTGTGTCATCAGTTTACTATTTAGAGTAAAACAAAGACATTTTGTTTCCCTTTATGTCCCCTTCATCTCCCACATTTATAACATAATTTTATTAAATATTTCTTCTGATTACATTTTGAACAACATCAGATGATGTTATAATTTTTTGTTGTGGAAACATCAAACATAATTTAGAAAACTCAAGAAAAGAAGGAAAGTCTATTATATTTATCCGTCCTTTTGATTATCATCCACTTTCTACCTGAGGTTCCAAGCTTATTTCTTTGTTTCCTTGCATTTCCGTTTGGAGAATTTCTTTTAGCCATTCTTTTAGTGTAAGTCTGCAGGTTTTTGACAAATACTCTGGCTAAGTGTTGGTCAATTTTGTTTATCTTTTCAAAAAACTAGCTTTTAGTTTCATTGATCTTTCTACTGTTTTATTAGTCTCTGTTTCATTTGTTTCTGCTCTAATCTTTATGATTTCTTTCTTTCTACTAAATTTGGGTTTTGTTTTTTCTTCTTTCTCTAGGGTGCTTTAGATAAAAGATCAGGTTGTTTATTTCTGATTTTTCAGATTTTTCCTGAGGTAAGTCTGAATCACTATAAACTTTTCTCTTAGAACAGCTTTTGCTGCTTCTCATAGGTTTTGGATCATCATGTTTTTGTTTTCATTTATCTCTAGGTATTATTATTTTATTCTTTGATTTCTTCAGTGATCCATTGGTTGTTTAGTAGCATATTGTTTAGCCTTCTTGTGTTTGTGTTTTTTGCATTTTTTTTCTTATAGGTGATTTCTAATCTCATAGTGTTATGGTTAGAAAAGATGCTTGATATGAATTCAATTTTGTTAAATTTACTGAGGCTTGCTTTGTGGGCCAGCATGTGATCTACCCTGTAGAATGTTCCACGTGCACTTGAAAAGAATGTGTATTCTTCTGCTTTCAGATTAAATGCTCTCCAAATATCAATTAAATCCATTTTGTCTAATGTGTCATTTAAGGCTTGTGTTTTCTTATTGATTTTCTGTCTGGATGATCTTTTCCTTGATGTAAGTGAGGTGTCCTGGTGCATCTGAGAAGATTCTATGTGCGTCCTTTAAGAGTGAAGTCTCTATTTCCCCACATCCTGTAGAGCTCTTGCAGTTAAGCCCCACTGGCCTTCAAAATGAAATACTCTGAGGACTCCTCTTCCTGGTGCCAGGCCTCTGGGCTGGGGAGCTTGACATGGGGCTCGAAATTCCCACACCTGTGGGCAAACTTCTGCAAAATAATTGTTCTAAAGATTGTGAGTCACCCACTGAGGGAGTATGGGATTTGATTATATCATGAGTCCACCCCTCCTACCCACCTTGTTGTAATTCCTTCTTGATGTCTTTAGTTATGGAAGATCTTTTCTGGTAGCGTCCAGTCTTTTTTAGTGATGATTGTTCTGCAGTTAGTTGTGATTTTAGTGTATTGGTGGGAGGAGGTGAGCTCGGGCTTCTTGTACTCTGCCATCTTGGCCACTCTCCTCCTGTTTTTGTTTTTAATTAGAGCTCCATTAACTATAAATTAGTAACACTTATATCACTAAACAGTTTAGACTTTCATGAACACTTAATCAAAACTCCAGATTTTAGGTATCAAATTGCATTAATGATTGAGGCTAGAAGAATATACTTTTTGGAACATTAATTAAATTTTGTTTTCCTGATAAACATTTAAAAAGATAAATCATGTAAAATGCCAGATATACTTTCTGATGCACTGAAAAGGCACTCAATAAATGTATCACACAGTTTGCTTTTTTGTTTTATAGGATGTTGTAGTAGTTAAGACTTCTGGATTTAGAGTCTTGGGTGGGCCTACCACTAGCTGAGTATATGTGCTATTGGAAATTACTTATCTACTATGATCCTCAGTTTTCTTATTTGTCATTTGTGGATAATAAAAGTATTTACTGTAAAATATTTGTGTGATAACAAAATAAAATGACCCTGAGACTCATTCTCATTTATTTCCCAGTGGCGCATTGTAAGTGCTCAATAAATATTAATAGCTGTTGTGACTACTGTTGCTACTAAACTAAGTTAACCCCAAACAGATACCTAAGAAGAGCTAGGGGGATATTGAGAGAAGGAGGACGTTATTTTTTTTTATTTTCCTGACGTAGGGTATGGCTCTCAAATCATGAAATTTGCACTGACCACTGCCCTTGTACAATATTTGCCTCTCACAAAAATGGTGAAGAGGTGGGGTCATATATTCATATCTTTTTAGCAATTAATGTTCTCCTCACCCCTCTTGTTTTCATGAGCTTTCAAACTCAAAGAAGCTGATTTAAATCTTTCCTTGCTTTGTTCCAAAGTTCCTAACCTCTCTTTCTTAGTCTTCCTTGCAACCTCTTCTCTAAACTCTCTGGATAAGTTCTTTATTATATAGAGCCACACATCCTTGCTAATTCCCTTCTCATTTCATTTCCTCTTACCTGAACTCTGTCCACTCAGGAGTGTTCAGGATCTGACTAAGTGAACAAGAATGATTCCTTCTCAGAAACAATGAGTGGTATTTCAAGCACTTATAATTTAGTATCTTTTCCTTCTGTCACTGGATTATTGTTATTAGCAAAAACAGTGGGATAGCTTCTAGAAACTCTGACTCTGTGATAGAAGCAACTTTCAAACTACTTCTCCTTTAAAAATTTCAAAGGAAATTATTTTCCAAATGATAACACTCACTACCTGCCTTAACGTTCAAAACAATTGGCAAGAATCGGTTTATTGATGATTTGTTAAGATTCTCCTTCATTTCCCACTTGATTTCTTACATTTCCAGCCTGATTACTTTCCATTCCAAGTATGCAGTTATTTCTTCTCTACATGGCTGCTTCTATTTCTTTTTACACCTGTACAGTAACTGCTTCTTACAGCCAAGGGATTAGATAATTAATTTAAAGACAATAGTACTGAATCCTGTGGATTTTTCAAAGCAGAAGTTTTATTTCATAGAGAGTTGAATTCTTCTTTCTTTTAATGGAATTAGTGAGCTAGAATTGCATTATACTTTTTTTTTCTTCCCAGAACTACGATGGCATAGGTAATTAAGTTAAAGTAAGAAGCACAATTCATGTCAGCTGTTTTCTCCCCTATAAGTATATATCAATGCAAGTGCAGAAATAATTTTGTTGAAAATACTAAATTTATGGCAGGTTGCTTTTAGATATTATTTTTATCTGTCAGGTAGGAATTTTTCACCCATTGGTTGCCATGAACAGAAATGTTTATAAACCAATATATGCATATAGGTTGGCTTCAGAACATGTCTTCAATTAATTGTACACATAAACATGAAATGCTTTCTCTACCTGCAAGAAGCTTATGATCTATTTGGAAACAGTGAATATATACAAATAAAGTTGAATTAGAATAAAAGGAATCAATAATAATCTAGGACAAATATATAGAAAGTCACCCACTGTGCATAAATAAGAGTCACATAATGAGTGGAAACAGAGTTATTGGAGGGACAGTGAGATGCTGAAGGCTTATTAACATTAAAAATTATATTTTATTAATTTTTATTGCAGTATAGTTGATTTGCAATGTTTCCAGCGTACAGCAAAGTGATACAGTTTTTTATATATATAAATATATTCTTTTTTAGATTCTTTTCCATTATAGGTTATCTCAAGGATTGAATATAATTCCCTGTGATATACAGAAGGTCCTTGTTGTTTATGTGTTTTATATATAGTAGTATGTATTTGTTAATTCCACATTTCAAATTTATCCCTTCCCCTCCTTTCCACTTTGGTAACTATAAGTTTATTTTCTATGTCTGTTAAAGATTATCTTTTAAAGAGTATCTATTACCTGCCAGGCATTGTGCTGGGCATTCCCTGTTGGATGTTTTTCATTTTAGAAAAACTCTGATATGGTTATTGTTAAATCTACTTTTTACATGAAGAATTGCACAGAGACTTTTAATAAATGCTAGTAAGGGGCCCACATGAAATTTGAACACAATTATTTGGATTTGAAGCTTGGATTCTGTTTTATACCTCATACTGACAAAATACATCGGGAAATGAGAAGTAAGATTTGATCTGATTATTAAAACCGAAGTAGGAGATAGAAGGAGGGAGAGTTAAGAAAGGAGAAAGAAGAGAAATGAATGTTTGGGGGTTATAAAAAAAAAATAACAAAAATGGAGGCAAAAAAGTATAGAATGTCTTTGGTGGACAGTGATTATATGGATTTGTTTGGATCAAATGTAGTTAATGCTTAAAAATGTCATTAAGAGCATAGGCTCTGGATTTTGAGGGATTGGATTACATTTAAGCTCATTCATTTATAACTGACTTCCCACAGATGGATCACAACATCATATAGAATAATTTTAATGGTTAAAAGAACTAATGCAATTTGGATGCAGGTTATACAGGGGTCTTTTTACGTGAAAATTTGTCAAGCTCTGCAGTTATATACCCTTCTCTCTAAGTATGTCAGTAAAAGAATTTTTTTTGATCTAAGGAACTAATACTTATAACAGTACTGGCATAAGTAGTAAGCATTCATTTAATGTTAATTTATTGTTTCAGTATACCCAGGACAGTGAGATAGGAGAATAAGGTCTTAGCAGAACATTAGAACCACTTTAGAGGGTCTCTATAAACTTGTGAAGTGAAAGACAGATTGAAAAGATAAAGATATTTTTACAGTGTTGTTTAGAAAATCTAGTCTTTGTGACAGTGTGTAGAATGGATTGGAATGAAGGGTATAAATCAGTAAGAGTATAAACAGAAGGTATAAATCAGTGAAGGATTTAAACAAAAAGATATAAACCAGTGAGACCAGTTATAAGATTTTGGCTGTCAAACAGGCATCAAGTAACATGGTTCCAGTCAGACAATGGCAAGGAAAACACTGAGGATTCTATGAAGGAAAAATCAATAGTTGGGCAGTGAGATGTAATAGGGAAAAAAAAGTAAAGATTCAAACATAACTTCTGAAGTTTATGCAGTAAGAGTGAATTTAAAAAAAAATGATGTGGTTGCAATGATGAAGAATTAAATCATGTTCCAAGTGTCAGTGTCTTGTTGGCAGCTGGAAGTGTAAATCAACAATAGAGGACATCATCTGAGAGCAAGTGTGGTTTTCCAAGACCTAGTTTGTAACTGCATGAAATGTAACTAGTTTCTTGTGATTATTGCATTAAAGAAAATCCAAAAATCTAGTAATTCAAAGAGACTAATTTTGGTTACAATTATGTATGTGTTTTATAGTTCTACCTGTTAGTTCTATAAGTGAACCATGTTTTCCTCTCTCTAAACTTAAATTATTCAGGAAAAAAAGCATTCATCTCAGCCTATAGAAATAAATTAAATTCCTTTGTCCAGTATATTTTCATTATAGGGAATTCGATTTCTGTAGTCATAATGGACAGAGTTTAAATTAAATGAATGTCACATTTTTGTTTAAGTGAAAGTACTTTTTTTTGAAGACCCTTTATATTCTCTCCTTTAAACAATTTTTATTCTCTCATGAACTTACTGGTAGGACATTTGGAAATAGAGGATTCATTCTTCTGCATTTATGAGAACAGTTAAGTACATTCTTGAGGACGTTCTTACGTATCTACCAAAATGCTGGTTCAATCATAATATATTGAAAATCCATATGCTCTACTCAAAAAATTCTAGAACCAAAGTTCACACAATACTGAGCAAAGATAATGTCTCTTTCTCTGGGATTAAAATAAAATAATGTAAGAATAAGTATTCAATTTTATGATCTAGGGAAAGTGCTCATATGTGTGTGTGTATACATGAATGTTTACATATGAAAGTGTGAGAGGAAAATTTTTAAATGAGTTTACTCTAGTTCTTATCCAAAGGAAATTAATTTTATAATTAAATATTTAGAAAAAGTTAGTTCTGTGGTGATGAAACATGTTGAGATACATGAGACTGATACTTAAAAAATAGTTGTGTTTCCTAAGGCTTTTAATTTTTTCCTGGAATCAAACATTAATATTTAATGCCAGAGTGTGCAAAGAAATGCCAATGACATAGAGGATATTCCTCTCTCAGTCATGCCTCAAAAATAGTAAGTCTTTCAGCAAACACACTTTACGGTATCCAGAAGAATGTGGAAGTTGAGTCAAGTCATCAAAGAATGAGCCTTTGAAGTTAAGAGCTAGAGTGATGCTGTTGGTCTTTGTACCTCCTCTCCCCTCCATCTTCCTCAGAGGAAATGACAGTCATTCATTGGTGATTGCAGCAGTGCACTTTCCTGTTTGTCACCTACATGCATAGAATTGCCCAGCATTATATAGTACAGAAAAAGTTGTAAGATACACTCCCTGTCCTTAAATATCTCATTAGATACATAGGACATAAACATTTGAAAAGGGAAGTTAATAAAATAAGGCATTATACATAATCTGGTGTGGATAAGAGCATATAATATAAAATAATTTGGACTTTAAAAGGGAAAGAAGGCAACACTGATGATCCACTTTATGGTAAGCACCATGTAGCATGTTTTATAATTGAAATGAGACTGCTCCTTGCTGCTATACCCTCAGCATCTAGAAGAGTGCCTTGGATTAGTAGATACTTCATAAATATTTAAGTAAATGAAGAAATAATTCTCTCATTCAAGCCTCACAAAGTCCCTTGGCAGTAGATACTAATTTCCCATTTTATAGATGTTAAAACAGAACTTAAAAGGCAAATGATGACGTAGTAGCACAAATTAAGATCGAAATCTAGGTCCACCTCTGACCAAAGATCTTACTTGTGCCACTGAAAACTAGGAGAACTCAATGAAAATGACCCAGTTCAGTGTTGATTTGAACAAAAATATAAAGTCTAAGCAAATGGGCAAGGATCCTATCTATACAAGTTTGATAATTTCTAGTATGAATATTGTAATTGATAATATCAAGCACTGAAATTGTTAGAACTCAGATACATCTGTTCTAAGCTAGTGGGCTGCCAACCTATCAGTACTTAATTTGCAGAGAACACAAGCACTGTTTTCAAAGAAATATATGCATTTTCCTACAGTTAAAAATGAACAGACGGTAAGAATGACCTTCAACTTTTTACAGCATTTTTACACCCAACCATAGAAAGTGCCACATGTAAGATTCACACTTGACTAGATTGGTGACAACTGCAGCTACCATCCTAACGACCTACAAGATATGCTGATACAAAACAAGAGGACAAAATTGTGGCGTAAAGCCTCATACAAAAGTTTGGTTTTGAAAGTGAGATTTATACACAGTGTAAAGTTTCACAGTTTGATTAAAATAATTTTTGCCCTTCCAAAAATATTTACACAGTGTTAGCAAATATTCTATTGTAAATTAGAGTGTATAGATTTAACAACAAGAAAAAAATAAGATCAACTAAATTAGTTAGATAAAAAGTCATGAAAATATAATGGGACATCTGGTGTGAAAAAAGCAGTATTGTTTTAGAAAAACAATGCTATAAGAGGTCTCATTTATTTTTTATTTAAAAGTTTATTTATTGGTATTGTGTATTTAATATGATGTATTACAATTATAATACATGCAGTGAAGAAGAGAGATGATTAGACATCATCTTATCTATTTGTAACAGTATAGGTTTCTGAGACTCAGAATTAATATGAATCTGGTTCAAATAGTAGTTGAAGAACTTTCAAACAATGATCAACATGCGTCTTGTCAAATTGAATCAAGGAAGACAAATACATGTCATCTATGCACTTGCCTCTCACTTGCCTCCACGTGCCCTTGAGCCCATGGCCAGTATCATTGTTCTCTATGAAGCAGTAGTAATAGTTTAATTGTACCAAGTAACATGCTCAATGCTTTGCTAACCTGCTTTATATACATTGTCTCATATAATCTACCCAGGAGTCTTGGGACACCCATACTAATGTATAGATGAGTATATTAATCAGAGTTCTCCAGAAAAGCAGAACCAATAGGATATATCTCTATCTGCATTTGTTTCTATGTCTTTATCTGTATCTATGTCGTCTATCTATTTATTGATTATAAAGAATTGACTCATATGATACATAATTATGGAGTCTGAGAAGTTCCACAGTCTACCATCAAGAAGCTGGAGACCCAAGAAAGCCAGTGGTACAATGCCAGTCCTAATCCAAAGGCCTGAAAACCAGAGAAGCTGATGGTCCAGCCAGTGAGTGCTAAATTCTAGTTCAAGTCCATTGGTGAAGACCAATGTCCCAGCTCAAAAGAGATTTAGCAGAGAGAGCTAATCTCTCTTATTTTTTATTTTTATTTAGTTTTTTTTATTGTATTCAGGCCTCCAATGGACTGGATAAGCCCTATCCACAAAAGAGAGTTCAGTTTGCTTTACTCAGTCTACTGATACAAATGTTAATCTCACCCAGAGTCACCCTCACGCAGACACACCCAGAATAATGTTAACCAGTTATCTGGGTACCCTGTGGCACATACAATTAACTGTCATGTTGAGTAGGCTGGATTAGAGAGGAAAGTCGTATTCGTGGCACAGGCATGGAAGAGTGGGAGAATAGCACCTGTGCCCCGCCCTCTGACTCTTCCCACCACATGGCATTGCCTGGCCTCAGCACAGTGCTTTGGGTGGTCACCATACAAGACCAGAGTTGGCATTCAGGGTGAATCATGTCCTCTACCCCTGAGTTTTTTCACTGATAATTCTCCATTTCAGAAAATAGATTGGTACATGTTGGGGAAATATGTCTCCAAGTCCCAGGATATAATACTTAAAGTACAGCATGTGGATTCACCCATATTTTAATGTTAATCTTTAAAAAAATATCATTTTTGTATTTCTCACATTGGTTCTATAAGGCTTATGCATTCCTAAACAGATGTAACTGTTAACAAAAAGGAAAAAAATTGTTTACTATCCTGACATTTATGGCATAAGTCAAATTACTTTTAATTAGAGCATTAAAAAAAAACCAAAACAAAACGAAAACACCCACATTGTCTACAAGTCAGAAAAGTTTCCTGGCACTGTTGACTTTGCAGCCATGAAAGTATTATCTGTTTCAGGTGTTACTCCCTGTCCAGTTATTTCCCAGAAGTAGGTAGAGAATAGCAGATCTGTGGGGTGAGCTTTAAAATTAACTTATCCTACCAGCTCACTGAAATTCTCATCTGTGAACAGGGAAACACATCCAGTGAATGAGAAATGAATGGCAGAACTATCCATTATTCTTGGCAAACTAAATTATAGTCTCACTCTCTATTCAAGAATAAGTGGTTTCCCCTGGTTTCAGAAGGGACAGGAAAGAGAAAAAAGAGAAGCTATCCTGGGCCAATACCTTTGCATCACTAATACGATCGCATCATTAAGCAATTGAAAGCCAAGGGAAAACTGCAAAGTTATTTTCAGACAAGTAACATTTTAGAAAGTTGGGTTATCACAGCTTCTAGTAGCCAGGGTGGGAATGAGGAAGCAGCGTGATTTAAATTTGCACACCTCAAACTGCCAACTCCTTTGATGTTGAGTGGTTATTAAGAGTAAGTTCTTAATTTGCAAAAGAATCTCTGCTAATACCCCTGCTAATTGAATTACTAATCATGTAATAATCCCTGATGTTACATTATCTACAGAATGGAATGACAAGGTCATAATCATCCAGAGCATTTCTTTAAAAGACCTGGGGAGGAAAGCTAGCTAAGCTACGGCTAGTTGAAAAGGCAAGATGCTATGAGGACATTCAAGTGGGCATAGTTCATTAAACTATCTTCCTGGCTATTCAGAAAGTTGTGTTCAGTAGTATCTAAGTCATTTAATACCTGGAGTGTAGCATTCAGATGGTTAAACAAATGAGATCTGTACAAGCCTCGTCACCCTGTAATTCACATCTCATTTGCTCTTTCCTTTGTGCTAATGTCTGCGACATCACTCTTAGTAACTAGAGAACTATTGTAAACTCTCAGCCAGAAGTGTGTGAAGCAGTGTTATAATTCACAGACATGATGTATGTTCTGCGTTCACTTTGGAATGGAATGTAGACACCTTTAAAACACTGTGTATGTCTTGCAATTTAGGGAACACCTATGCTTAAAAACAATTAAACCTCAAGAGGACCACATACTGCTTTCCTGAACCCAAAGTCATATTCCTGAAATCTCATGTTATAGAAGTCTAATTCAGCGAAATATTCTTTTACAAGAGTTGAATACTGTCATAGTAAGGAAGCATCTGGTATTCCTGATAAAGCTGTGAGCTGACTTTACAAACCCTTCTCAAGCCTCTAAATGAAATGCTATGAAAGTACCAAGCCTTTCCATTGTCCAGGGAGTTGCTGACACTCAAATAGAGCTCGTGGTCTTTCAGTTTCATTCGAGATGTTTGTGGGTATCTCTGGTAAGCCACCATATTTTACAAACTAGTAAAAGCAGGTACAGACTGCACACATCTCCTCTGGTAGATTTTAATTGAATGGTTTCTTTTCTACAAGGAAATTTTAAGTACAAATATCTGTTGAACTACATAGTAAATGAGGTGAAACATCCCTTTTAAAAGTAGATTTTTATAGTTGTGGAAATTCTCCCAAGGCCCTGAAGACATTCAGATTGGGATAGTTCTGGATTCCTTAGAATTCATTATTAGCCTGTTTACCTCTAAGATAATTTTATGGAAAATGACTTTTTTCCAATCTCAGATTAAAACAACATTCTAGAAAACTGACCTCAAGGCTCATCTCAAATACCAGTTAGAAGTTGCAGGTAATTTCTAAGTCATAATCATCCCATTTGAGTGAAAACTGTCCATTTTTGCCCAAAGTATTAATTGAGGACCTATTCCAAAGAAACAGGATACAAAGATAGTTAGATGTTGTCATTAGCTTTAAGGAGCTTACAGCCTATTTGAAGAGGCAGATATAAAACCGCATTTTCCTGTAATATAATGTCTTACGACATTTCAGTGAGAACAAAGTCGTTCTGTTTTTTTCTCCACTGTGTCCCTAACGCTTTTTATGACCCCTATGCATAAGAATCGCTCTGTTAGCATTTGTTGAAGGAAACGTGAAAAGATGAATGTGTGATTATGGAATGCAAAGGATATGTATTTTATCTGAGCTGAATTCAAAGACTGCTCCCTAGAAGGAATTTTATCTAAATTAGGTCTTAAACTATGACTAAAAATTCTCTGGACAAAATAAAATAAGAAGGGGACAGGCTTTCTAGGCAAAGGAAATAATGGAAGCATAGAGTCATGGGCAGCATATTGCATCATGGAAATAGATGCAGTTTTGTCTTATGAGGGATGATGTGCAGGATGAAGAGAGCTGAGAGGGGAAGCCTGGTGAGAATGGAGCCAGAAAAGCCCTTGGACACCCATCTTTATGGTGGACTATGGGAAGACAGTAACTTGGTCACATTGTCTTTGTGACAGCTCGTTCTGGCTCAGAGGGGAGTAGATCAGAAGGGAAAAGATGGAAGGAGGGAGATCTGGAGACCAGTTAGAAAGTTGCTGGAAGAGTCTAGGAGAGAGATGATAATAAGAATGAGGTACAGAGGGTAGCAGAAGAATTGGAGAAGTATCTAAGTGGTGTAATCAGCAAGACCTGATAATAGATAGGAAATGAGAAATGAGTGAGAAGTAGCAGATAAAGATATTTCTAACATGATCATCACCAACAGAAAATAGAAAGAGTAGATTTATGGGGAATGATGATGCACTTTGAATTGGGTGACTTTGAATTTGTGGAACATCCAGGTGGATATAGCCCACAAACAGTTGGATATGTTCTGTGATGTCCTCGGGAGAAGTCAGGGTTGGAGATGTATTTTGGGGATTCACCAGCATGTCAGTGGTAACTTAAACCATGTGAGTGAATAGTATCACTGCAGGACATTATGTGGAGGGAGAGGAGATAAGCCTGTTTAAGGGCTGAGCATAGAAGAAAAACTCCATGGAAAATACAGAGAGTTGTGCGGAAGGCCAAGGGACATGGATAGTTTCTTTAAATTCTTATCTCCTATATCAGTTATCCAGGAAGCTTGTTAAAAGTTCTGGTCAAGAGTGAGGTCCAGGAATCTACATTTTGACTAACTCCCTGAATTACGCTCATCTACACTTGAATTTGAGAATCTGAAGGGTTGAGAGTTTCATGCAAAAAAAAATAGTCTAATGCCACTTGCTCCAGAGAGATCCGTTAGAGGGGTTATTAATTGGTTCAGTCCTTTTGGAAGACCCTTTGGCAGTATCTGTTAAAACTTTTGTTTTTGGACCCATCAATTCCATTTCCAGGAAATCATCTCAGAAAAATACCCCCAGCATGTACACGGAGAGAATCTATAAACATCTTCATAGCAGTGGTTTTTTTTTTGGGTTTTTTTTTTTTTTTTTTTTTTATGACTAAAGATAGGAAACAATCTAATGTCCGAAAGTAAAGGAATTCTTAAACTATTTGTTGTACTTCTTTTGCATGATATTAGTTGAGTAATGAAGGGAAACCCAGATAGAAGTGGCTTAAGAAGGGAAAGAGTGACCTTGCGGTGGTGGAGACGGAGTGTAGACAATTCTTTCGAGAGATTTAAGAAGAAAGGCTCAGGAAAGAGCAGTAACTGGGTGAGGATGGATGCAGGATCTTATTTGAGATGAAAGAGGAAGTGTGAGCATTATCTAGATGGAGGACAGGAAGAAGGAAGTAAGTGGTAAAGAGAGAGTGCTGAAGCTCCCCCAGCCTCATTTGTATCCTGAGATGACACTTGGAATGGATTTAGTGTTACTCTGAATGGCTGCTTTGGCTTCCTCATAACAATTTGCATTCACTGTCTATTTTTTATGAATGACCTTACTCTCACACTGAACGGCACAGAGCTCCTATATGATTTATCTTTCTAGTAATAGCCCCAAAAAAGAAAAATAAAAGACAAAATTACCTGTGTTCATTCTTTAAAGTTTCAAAGTGTGAACCTGTTGTTCTGAGCACATTCAGGACTACACTGCACAAGTATGTAATGTATATTAACGGATGTCATAAAAACAGAGAATAATAAATATAATAAAAAGGTTTTGTGGGCCCCTAAAAGGACTGTGAGCCCTCAGTACCATGTCCCCTGTGACTGAAGAAGTCAGCTCCATGTGAAACAGGCATAAATAGTATCCTAGGTAAATATACACAGCATATGAAATGGAGACTTCTCTAAATTTTAACTGCTAGTTGTAAAAAAATTTAAAATTTGATCAGTTTGTTTCCCTTTTAAGATTATACGTGTATTTTTCTGTCTGTTTTTCAATATTTGAATCAAATAGCCCACATCTTTTAGGATCTGATCTGAAAAAGGTGGAATTAGTGATTCTTCATTTCATTTCTTGTGGACTGGAGGAAAAGGAATTTTTTTTTAATATGATTCTTTTATCTCTTCATTTGTTATCTCTCTTCTTCTGTAGCTGTGATTTTCTTAACATTAAGGGCACCTTCAGGAAAAAAATAAATCATAAGAAAGAAAATGCGAATTAAGATAATTTGGGACAAAGATAGCACTCTGCCATCTATAAATTTGGCAGAACTTTAAGAGTTGTATTAGTATTGGAGGTTCTGTGGGATCTGGAAGACTCACACAGTGCTAGTGGGAGAGGAGTTGCAATTCAATGGTGGTCCATGTGGCAGTGCTGAGCTTAACCAAGCATACGGATGCTAGACCCGTAAGTTCATGTCTGGCTTCCAGATCCACAGGATGCAAGTACTAGGATGATGGTCTTTGCTGCACTGTGGTGGTAGCAGATAGTTGGAGGTGACTTTGGTTCTATTATCAGGAGAAAGGATGAAGACATGTCCTATACATGCAATAGAATGTTCTGCAACAATCTTAACTAATGAACTTTACTTACCCATGGCTGTATGGATCTCAAAAGTGAAATTCCCTAAAGAAAGAAGCAGAATGAGATATGTGTAAAATTCTTATTCTTGTAACTTAACATACAGATCAACACTGTATATTTTCAATAATCCATAGATCTAAATAAATGTTTCAGAGGAGCCATATATCTAAATAAATCTATAAAATATGGATTGGAAGAACATTTTTAAATATACTAGAGAGGATGCACTGGCAAGGGGAGGGAACTGGCAGTGGAGACACATATGTACACTGAATAGAAAAAAGAGGGGCTGGAGTCATGGTGACTGTTGTGCCACGATTTGATAAATGTAAGCAGCTTGATTCTGTGTACTTTCAGGTCAAAGGATTTCTTGTAAACAATAAATAGAACTTAAAAAAGGGAATGGAATGTCCTGACTATGTGTAAAACCAGGGTTTGCAAACTTAATTGCTAATGGGGCTGTGGAAAACAGGTGTGTGCATTCTGCTTCCAAAGGTGCCCACACTGCTCCTCCAGAACTGAGACCATTAAGATACACCGACCTTTAATTGCCAGAATTTTTTGTTTGAAGAGAAAATGATGAACTTGACTTTTGGTATTATCTTCCAACTTTAAAACATTGGTTATGTTAAAGTATAATTGAAAAAAGAGTATAATTATGACTTATACAAATATACAGTGAATACATATAAACTATTTTACTTAATTGACTTATAAGGAAAACAATAAGATGTTCCAGCTAGTTCCAAGGAGAATCCAAAGAGCAGACACATATATAGGCAATCAGGATTGCTGAAAGGAATTTGCTTACTTCATGTAAATTCGGTCAGTATCCATAGGGCAATAATAATCAACTACTGTTTCTCCGCTGGAAACAATTTGCATTTCTATGGACAAGAATCATTTGTGTTTGTGTTGTTATCAGTATTTTACAGCTTACAGAGTTGTAAAATAGCTCAAAGACAGTGAAATGCACAGAGACCCCATCGTGTGAGATAACCCAGGCACTATGTAGTGTCTGTTAGAGGGGGGAAAATAAGCTGTAATGTTTTTGTTCAACTTATAAGTATTTTACCTTTTTTCCGTTAAAGTGATAAAGTCCATTGAAAAAGAATAACAACCACTATATAGCACAAATATAAGCTATCTGATGTGTATTTGGATGTGAAATCTCCTCTGTATTTCTGGCATAGGATGAGAGAGAGAAAGTAAACCTTTGATTTTTTGATGGCTGTAGGATTTATAAGAGCTTTTGAAACCTCCTTTTCCTTCCTTTTTAAATCCCTTTCTTTTTCCTTCTTTGTTATCTACATGTACAGACTGGCACCTGCCTCACAGCTCCAGAAATTGTCAGATAAATGGGTAAAGAAAATATGATTGTTAATCATTCTGTGTTAAAAAGAGTAGTGAATTGGAATACATAAAAACAAGACTGCATGCATCTTTAGGATGCTAATTCTTTAACCAAATGAAATTTCCAATAAGATTCTGGCCTTTTTTTTTTTTTTTTAATCAGAAAAGTCGTAACTTGTAGAGGCTGTGGCAAGAGAAGCCAGTGAAGATAAGTTGAGAGAATTGAATACTCTTATGGAAAGCATAGTTTGGAAACTTTTGCTAATCTCTAAGCTTTGGCTTTCCATTAATTTTTAAATAGCAGAAACTACAGGTTTCATTTTTAGTTTAATAGTCACTTGAAAGTCACTTGATCTTTTGCAGAATTTGCAACAATATGTCATCGAATCATCTCGCCAAAATTCAGCTAGATTCACACCATTCATCTCCTTTTGATTACAGCTTGAAGAGGAATGCTTTGTCTTTTCAGAATTATTGTCCCCATATAGTAGAGTAATAAATGCAGTCTGCAGTCTGATCTCAGCTTTTTCCAGAATTCTGTGTTGGTATAAATCCTGAAACATTAACTTGAGCTAAGTTAATTGCAGTCTTGAATTTTAAAAACCTACTTCATAAGCTTTCTCTCTATGGGGCAATAATTCCTGTGGACTCCAAACCATTTTGTCATGGAGTTAGGTGAGATAGGTAGATATATGATCCAAGAGCCTATTTCTAGAAAAGCTTTTGACTTGCTGTTTGAAATACCTTAATACTTGCATATTTATGTTAATTCAGTGTGACCTGTGGCAACAGACATTTAATCACTGGTACAGAACTTGCTATGTAAAGAATACTTTTGTTCTGACTTAATGTTTGTTGTGAAACGTACACCATCAATTTCCCTCAGTGTTTCTGTTTAAATCAGTTTCATCTCTGTCTTGGAGAAGGAATGATTGTGCAGGCAGCTCAGATACGCTTTTTCAGCAATGTTTTCATTCAGTCTAAAAATAAGGACATTTTTGGATTTGTTTTGTGTGTTCCACTACTTTTGGTGGCATTTACCCAAGGGCCCATCTTTGACCATTGTAAGGAATTTTCCCCTGTTCTGGCTTTTAGCCTAGAACTGGCTTTGCACATGTCCTCTTTCAGGATAGCAGTAAAGCTGACCATGGCACAAACTGCTTTTTCTAAGGAACATCCTTGCCTGGAAGATTGCTGATTCTTCCCGGAGTTTCAGATTAGAAGGCCACCTTTGGGCATGTGTGTTAAACAGCAAAGTGAAGAGAGTCTATCCTGTGGTTTCACAAGAAAATGTCACATCCCATATGATAAGCTCTGTTTCTGGAACAAAAAGAGTTAACTGCTTTGAAAGACTTAGAGTTCTTTACATATTGCAGGCCCATCAGCATCTCCTCTTTCATAAAGAGACTGAATGAACAAATTTGGAATACTAAACGATGATTTTTAAAGAAATGTTTAGTTATTCACTAGGTTAAGGAAAAAATAATCAGTGAGTCTATTTAAGGAGGTTTTTTGAACCTCAGCATCATTGACATTTTGAACTGTTCATGTTTTGATCCATCCAGTGCATCGCAGAATGTTTAGCAGCATCCCTGGCCTCTATCCCTTAGATGCCAGTAGCACAACCTTCAGTTGTGACAACCAAATGTGTCTTCAGAAATTCAAATGTTCCTCCTCCCAATCGGTAATCACTGATTTAAAGTCAGGTGAAATGGTAAACTGCTAAAGTTGTCAACCTTTACTTTTCTAAATTTGGTGAATAGTTGGGAATACTCCATTTTAAGGAAGAGCAGAGAGAATAACATATTATCAGCGAGGATTCCATTCTCTGTTAACATCAGTTTTACACCAGCACCACATGATAACCAATATTGTGCAGGTGCTCTGCCCTGGAGTTTACTTCTGGACCGCTGTCTCCCTACTCGCTTACTTGGTATGGTAGGTGCGTCTACATAGATTCCTCTCTCAGATTGGATAATTTGATTCTTAGCACAAATTTTATAAGTCAATTCCATGGTGGACAGCAACACTTTTGAAAACCATAACAAATTGATTTTGTCTGCATTGTTTTCCCCTCTCTGTTATAAAATTGAGAAGAGCTCTCTTAAGAAAGGCCACAGTTGTGCAGTCTGTGTCAAATAATGCAGTTGAGCTATTTGTACGAACTAATCAGCTCTCCTATTAGATTTGCCAATTAGTCTAAATTCTTCCTCATTATAGAAAATTTCAAGAGTGTAAACATTCTCCCCCAGTTAAAACCGTGAAGAATGTCAAACTGAGCCTTTATGATGCCTTTCTGCAGACAAGGCGTCTATGGTGGCAGTTAAAATAGCTTTCACTTCTACAGAATAGAGAATGTGTTTAAAAATTATGCTTAACTTCAACTTCACCTCTGGGCCCAGGACTAAGCCATAGATTTAAAGATTATTAAGCAAATGAATCAGATTTGTGTCATTTCTGTTGGTAGGCAGCTTTTCATCCTGAGAGAACCTTGATTTAATGGCACTTTTACCTTCCTTAATTATATTCAATTTGTTGAGAAAAATAAATATGGGAAATCATGATATTAAGATCCAGGGACTTAACCTTTATAGGGTTCTAAGCTATTCTGAAACCGGCATCAAAGCATGTCTGAGTCCTTTGAAAAGCAAAGAGGACCGCAGTGACAGCTCTTTCTGGTTAGCCACGCCTCACAGATAGGAAGTGGTCTCCCAGTGTTATTGTTTTTTCCCTTCACTAAACCTTTAAGTTTTAAAACCACTGTCTCCTGAATCCCAGCTGAAAGGAGCATCTGCTAAAATTAAGGAGGGCTTTTGAGAAGGAATGTTGTGATTGTTAATCGTGAAATGTAATCCAATCTCTAACCTCAATCAGTGGTCTTCTCTTACCTAATTACACGATTCTAAGAAAATCTAATGAGGTGCTGTCAGATTTACATTGGAATTATTTTAAATGTTATCACAGTAGCCATGGTGATGATATATGAATGGACAAAATGCCAGAGATCTGGAGAAATGTCACAATTACATCGCCAGTCACTCTTCACCTAAGCATTAAGTCAGCATATTTTAAGCCTTTTAGGTTTTCAAGAAAATGAGAGTCTTCTGTGGGTAAAAAGAAGTGATATAAAATGGAAATTGTTGAAATCACACTATCAAGTTTTTTTTTTTTTATTTCTTTTTGATAATGCTCCAACATCTAAACAAGATTCAGGTAATATTTGCTCATTGCTTTTTAGTTCTTCGAGCATTACTATTTGGCTTTTTATAGGACTTGTAATGTGGGCTTCCTTACGAAAGTTTTAGTTATTTTAATGCTTTTGTTGTATTTTCTATGGCTCCTTAGGGAGCTGAGATAACTCGTTATGTGTATTTAATCTTAAAAATCTAGAAACAAAATACTTAGAATAGTCATAGATTCCAGTTATTGATGCGGCTGCCACTACCAAAAAAAGGCTAAATTTCACTTCCATGAGGACTTCCTAAGTAACCAAAAAACCATATGCTTATTCAGCCTCAGAGATAAGCAAGTTAGGCACAAAGAAACCATTTTGAAATTTTCTAGCTCCTCAAACATCTTGATAAATGTTCAGTTTTATTTGTCCTCCCATCTCTGACACAGAAGCAGGACAGAATGTGTGCTGTTTCCCATTTCTGTCCAGAAACATATTTTGGCTGGGAGTTTCTTTTGAAATGGTGATACGGAATTGGCTTAGCAAATACCACACACACACACACACACACACACACACACACACACACACACACACACACACACACACACACACACACACACACACACACACACACACACACACACACACACACACACTCGCTACCCCTTCCAGAAACTATTGATCTTCACATATTCTTGCCTCATATTTCTTTTCAACCCACTCTCCACAAAGCTTCTAATTTTGCATCAAATTTGGCAAGTAAAAAGAAACCAACTTAACCACCCCAGAAGTGGAAAATAATGACCTATATTTTAAAATGCATCAACTTTCTGTTTTAACACACATTCATAGTCAAAATTGAATTTTTTTTCTGAATAATTTCAGGGTGGATTCATTGCTTCCTCCAATGATAGCCATTCATCTTGATCCATATCAATTGCACCTGCTGGCCATACAGTTATGAGTGATGACCAGACTAGGATGCATTGACTGGAGAACAAGCTCCAACCCCATCTTGTCACTGAATTTTAGATATATTTCTAAAAATGTGCCTACCAGCTTACCATAATTAAGATGTTTGGAAATGCTAGAGGAAGTTCTACTACAAGGAGGACAAACTGGTAACAGGGAAACCCTTATAAAAGAAAGTGATAGAAAATGCTTTCAATGGATTCAAGACCTCTGCTTGTTTATAAGAAATTAAATGCCTCCAACTTTTACATAACTAAGATTATCCTTGATAAATTAGTCACTGTTCATAATGCTATCCCTGATTTATGGCGGAAAGTTTGGAGTATGTATGTTCTTCATTAACTGCTTACAGATACAGCAGAATATCTTTCGATTTTTGTCTAAATTCAAATCTCTCCTAATGTCTCCTTCTTCACCTTTTCCCTCTTGCATTGTTTTATGTACTGAGAGTTCCTAGTCCTCCCAAGACCCTCTTTGTTCTCTCAGTTTACAGACTTCTCACTGGCTCCACTTGCCCTTACTCTCCTTCAGTGAGAAGAGAACTTGGAGAAAAATCAAGAACTTGGGTTCAAGGATAACACTAGCACCCGACATTTGCAAGCAGGGTAGTGCAGAACACTGTCTGGTGTAAGGCAGTTTCATTTCACAGCGTGACTCTCCCATTTACTAGTTACATGACTACAACCACATTATTTAATGTCTTTGTTCTCATGTATAAAAAGGACTGATAATAAGAATACTCACATCAGAGTTGCTGTGAGAATTAAATACATTTGTGACACTTGGAACAGTGCCAGGGCCCATACCAATTGTCAAAGAAATATTAGCTATCATTATTATTTAGAACTGCTATTTTGTTGTTGATGAAATTATTAATAAACACAAAGTCCCTCTAAGACAAAGTATGGTAATCTTTGGGTTATAAACTCCATGTTGGGAGAAACCATGTCTGTCTTGTTCAACATTATATTTATAGTCATGAATATAATAAATATAAAGAGCTATAAAACAAAAAGGTAAATAGGAATGACATGTAGAAAGATGAACTTGTCTATTTGAAGAATTTTTTAATTGGCTCAGCTTCAACTCCTAGCCCTGGAAGCATTTTGCGTAGGCTTTCGGGCATAGCACTTTTCCACTCATGTTGTTTGTAGTGTTCATGTAAATGTCAGTCCTTCCTGAAAAGTATACTCAAGGGAAAGAAATGTGCTGGATAATTTTTAGAATGGCTAGTTTGTTGGTTGAACAAGGAAAAGAAGAAACAAACTATCCCACTGAGAATTATTTATTAATTTCACTTTCAGAAGTTTGATTTACATAAATAAGGCAGATCTGAGCCTTTTTGAATCTGCCTTCTCTCATCTCTGTCTCACCACATGGTATCAGAAGGCAGTGCAGAAAGTGAGAAGGCACAGTGTCACGCAGTGTGCATGAGTCCCTGTGCTAGAATTCTTCAGTGTGCATGTCATTAAAGGGTGAACATCAAGTTGTATACTGGGAATTAAACAAGGTCATATGAACAAGGATACCTGTAAAATGAGTTCAAGTAATTACACTAGACAAAGAGTTTGATTACTCTATCTGATCCATTTATCTTTCTTGTAATTCAGAGATATGTCTGGGAGGGCAGGAGTGACATCAACCCAAATCAGTGATTCCAGAGTAGCAAATGATGAACATAATATGGGACATGGCCCTGTAATAAACCTGCTGGGAGTAGAGCTTGAAAAGCTATTTCCTCATAGTGTCATGAGGCCCTTCGTTTATTTGTCCTAGTGACTTTTTCCTTCATCAGGCTGATTGCTGATAAGGATTCACATATTATAGCAAATGTATCAGTCACTGAAGCCACCACTGCTTGTTAATGATGTCCAAATCAGTATCTTCACAGATTTTCTATTCCCTGTTCAAAAAAGAGGAATGTTACGAGGAAGATTATCTTACTTGAGAATACTCATAGCAAGAAGCAGCCAAAAAGTTAAGAGAATGACAGTGAACTCTATGTGCTGGGACTGGGGTTGGGGGGAGTGGGGATGGGAATTGAAATGCACAAAGAGAAATTGAATGGAAAGCCTCATATCTCAATTGAAAGATTGTAAACACCAACAGGAGAATTTTTTTTTCTGAGAGTTAAGGTGAAAGCTTTTTTAAAATACAGATCTTCCTTACAGTGGGGTTACATCTTGATAAACCCATCACACACTGAAAATACCTTAAGTCAAAATACATATAATACATCATAGCTTAGCCTAGCCTACCTTAAACATGCTCAGAACACCTACATTAGCCTATAGATGGGCAACATCATCTAACACAAAGCCTATTTTATGATAAAGTATTGAAACACTCATATAATTTATGAGATCCTGTGTTGAAAGTGAAAACCAGAATGCCTGTTCTAGGTACCAAAGCATTGTTCAAGTGTGTCAGTTGTTCACTCTCATTATGATGTGACTGATGGGGGAGCTGAGGACTGATGGGGAGGTAGTACCACGCTACTACCACCATCACGGAATGGTAGTTGTTCAGTCTGGTTGGTGGAACAATTTTTCAAACTTCTCCTTTCAAACTGTTCTAGGTGTACTTCACTGCATTTTCATGCATTTCATCAAATGAAAATGCAGTGAAGTATACCCAGACCAATTCTCTGATAGGACGAATGCCTAGGCCCCTTGAAATTTTGATGTCATTGATTAGACGTTCATGCTTGCCCTACGAGAGTCTGAAGCCTTCTCCAATGTTTCAGTGGGTTCCTAGGAACTTAATCATTTTTGGTCGATTCTGAATTGTTCTTCAGAACCAGACACAGAATTCAGTTCATCCTCAATTGATGCCAGAAAATAAATAAATCATAAATAAATAAATGAGTGAATAGCATCACTCCTCCTGTGCACTTTTGAGTGTAATGTGTTGAATCTGTTAGTGAGGATATGGAAATAAGTTGGAAGAGGCATTTCATTACAGGTAGTCAAGTTAAAAATGAATGTTGGATATCCACATTCATAAAATGCCCACTGGTTATCCTTTAACCAGGACATTTACCTTGTCTTTCACCATATGTTGGTACCAGCCTTCTCTGTTTCTCTTGCTTTCTCTGCTCCTAAGATGGTCTGCTTTGTTCATTTTCCTCCTTACTTCTCGGAAGCAACCTTTCTCCTCTCATGAGATGTACCTTGGCTTATGGATAAACAAAATATGATATATATGTTTATATGCACAATGGAATGTCATTCCATCTTAAATAGGAATGAAATTCTGATATATGCTATAACATAGATGAACTTTAAAAACATGCAAGTGAAATAAACCACTCACAAAAGGACAAATATTGTATGATTTTGCTAATGTGAAGTACCTCGAGGAAACAAATCCCTAGAGACAGAGAGTAGAAGAGAGGTTACTAGGGGCTGGGAGAAAGGAGGAGTGGAGAGTTATTATTTAATGGTACAGAGCCTATACTGGGGCCAGTGAAGTAATTCAGCAGTTGAATTGTGGTGATGGCTGCACAACGCTGTTGGAGGGTGGTAGAATACTCCACCCTAAAACACGCCACTTTGGCATACTGGCTTTTTGTTGAGCTGTGGGGAGAGGCTTTCTTTGAATTTCCCCTATCTGCCTAGAGGAAGATTCTTCAAAAGGAATTCAGTAATTAATCCCCTCCCTGGCAGCTTCATCAACCTGGGAACTTTGACTTTTATCACAGGAGGAGACTCGGGGTTGACATCATACTCAAATTGTCACAAACTATGATATCTCCCGCCTCCTCTTCTAATAAGCACCCATTCATTTTTCATAAAATCATTTACTCTCCTCTTAAAGGTCCGTGTAGCCCCTCCACCCTTCTCCTCTTTCCATGTTAGGACGGTGTTTTAAGTCTGCATTCTAAGCCACCTGGGTGATTTACTCATTTTTCCCTGGGTCTCTCCCATGTATACATGAGGTATACATATTAAATTCTGTTAATTTTTCTCTTATTAATCTGTCTTTATTATAGCAGACTCAGCCAAGAATTCAGAAAGGTGGAAAAATTACTTCCCCCACTACGTTGTGAATATACTTAATACCACTGACCTGTATGCTCAAAAATGAGTAAAATGGTACATTTTATGTTATATATATTTTACCATTATAAAAAAGTAATTTGGGGCCAATAGGTTAAAATACTAAGCCTTACTATTAAGCAAAGAAATTGAAATTATTCACTTAGCAAATAGACAAAGATTTAAAAATCATGATGCTCAATAGTGATGAAAGCAGAGTTGGGTAAATACTCTAACATCATGATAATAGAATATCAGTGCACAGTGCTTTTCTGAAAAGAAATATGAAAATACACTTGAGAATTTAAGCATGTTAATTATTGATTCAATGATTTCATTTCCCTTAAGGAAATAATTTGACTGAAGACGACTCTTTATGTATTAATTGTTCATTGAAGCTTTTGTTGTTGTTTATTGTATTCTTGTTGTTAATATCCCACATGAAGGAGCTGGTTTTGCTGTTTCAGCATTTAAGGAGATGGATGGTTTGTGTTCCTAAAACTTCCTAATGGGAAGCAGGGATGGGTCACGGTTCTATGGCTGGAAAACAGAGTTAATTCTGTTTGTTTTCTGCTATCAAATTACGGTGTCTAAAAGATGCTAGTTTCCTCAAGGTTTACATGTATGATGCTCAGTGCTCTCTGACACAATTCCTATAACTGTTTTACTAAGTAATGCTAGATCCCAATAAGGAAAAATTAAGGAAATTTTTATAGTAACACACTAGGAAGCTGTCATAGACTATTCTAATAAAGTAACTATTTCTATTAAAATATCCCCACACTTTTAATCTTTTTAGAGCTCAAGTTTAAAATCTGACCCTTTGCATCAAGCCCTGACCCTTTCATTTACTTTCTCTGGGTGGAGCTTAAAAACAACTCATTTGGATCACACAAACACACAAAATAACCTTTCCTTTCCTGTTTAATAGCATTACTTACTAGATTCTTTTCACCAAACATCTGATAATGTGGAGTTTAAAATTGAGAAATCTGAAATTAGAACCAAAAAAAAAAAAACCAGAGTTGGATTTGTGTCCACATTGAATAAGGTTGTATACTGTTTAGAGTTTTTTTTATCTTTCCACTATGATACATTATGCTGATTTATGTCCATGAGTTTCAGACTTGAATAATGCTCTGAACCATTTGTTGTGATTAATGTTCTGGAAGCATCAACTGTCATGTTATAGAGCCCTTACAGATATGATACAAATCTCACCTAAAGTTTAATTTCTTTAACCATTTCGTAAAGATTTCATTCATTAGGTTCTTGAAAAGTTTGGGCATACCTATGTTTCATAGCTCATCAGTCTTCTTTAAGAAAGGGGGAAAACAACATTTCAAATGCTGGTTTTGTCTCTCCTGGTGTTGAAGTGGTGGGAAAATACTTGAAAACTTAATTCAGCCATTTCTGCTAAAATGAAAGTAAGTTTGTTGAACAATATTATATTCAAGTCAAATATTTGACCCAGATCTCGTAAGTAGTATGAAATAAATATAGATAAAAAATATTTTCTGACTATTCTGATAGGAATGTTTACTGCATAAAGTATCTTTCACTCATTCTAACTATAGTGCTACATACTTGTTAAAACATTCTAGGTTCTCAAAAGTGAACAACCAAAGTCCCTTTTTGCCCAAGTAGAACCTAATCTATTATTGTAAATAAAGAGAAATAAATAAGCAATAAAGTGAATATATGATGGTGTTAATTACTATGGAGAGAAATAAAATATGTAAGAGGTAGAGAGAGTGGCAGGTGAGGGTTACTATTTGATAATAGACAGTCAGGAAATAGTCCTTTCATTGGTGGCCTTTATTGTCACCAGTAGATTTTCTGCCTCTGTTCTGTTATCTAATGCTGTGTAACAAACCATCCTAAAACATGTCTTGAAACAATGACAGTATTTTGCTTATGAATCTGTAGTTTGTGCATCATATGCTGGACGGCTCCTTTTTGCTCCACTTCGTGTCAGATGAGGCAGCTCCTAGGTTGGGGCTGGGATCTTCCAAAGCTCACTCAGTCATTCATGTACCTAGTACCTGATTTGGGAAGACTCTGGAATAGCTGAGGCTCCTCAGGTATCTCTCTGTCTTTGTGGGCTCTCTCCATATGATCTCTTCATCATGGCAACTTGAGGGCAACCAAATATCTTATGTATCAGCCAGAGAGCAGTAGTGTCCTAGTCTGGGAAGTCTCATAACATCAACTCTGCCAAACTTTTGTCTAAAAAGTCACGAGCATGCCCAGGTTCAAGGAGAGAGGAATAAATAATGTAAGAAGTTTCTGGAAGACAGCCTGTGAAACAGAAATGTTGCTGTGACTTTTTTTCAGATGCCACAGGATCTCTCTTTTTATTTAATATGTAAAACTGGGAAGATGGCTTTAATTGAGCACAGAAGTCTAGATCTCTTATCTAAGGTCAGAAATGAAGCTGATACAGCTATGGGATGTCAGTTCTGCCTCCAAATGTCTGGCCTACACCGTCTTAAAACAGTAACTGTTGCCCTTGCCCTTAAGATGCTCATGAGTCTGGCATTTCACAGAATTCTTTTATAATGCATTCCATTTAACTCTGCTTGTGAGAGAAAATGATCAAGGGCAGATGTGTGTAAGCCTCACAGGAGCTAGACGTGAGCGGGCAGGGGTTGTGATGACTCATATTGTTGAGCTCAACTTGAAAAAGATAACACACCAACTCCTCACGTTTTTCACACTGAGGAAGCACCTCAGCAAGAGGTTATGAAAAGATTGTAATAGGTAGTAACAGCCCAGTACCCAAGACCTTAAGTACAGATCCCATGCACAGTGTGATTCCAGAAAGATGAAATGCTTTCCAGTCACCATTCCTGTGAAATTCCAGGTCATTCAGAGAGGATGGCAGCAGCACAGGGTCCCCTCCAAGTTCAGGAGCTGGGATCCTCTAGCCTTTGTTTTTCAGGGTTCCTTCCTTGTTCTTTCCTTATTAAACTTTGTAACTGAAGAGTCAAAGATCTCTTGTGGTTGGTCCCTGTTCTTGTACCTCTCCATTCTTGGAAAGTCCTTAACCATTTAACATCAACTCCTATAGCCTTTGCCAAAGGCCAGCATGAGAAATAAATGTTTTGCTGAAGATTATGTGGGTACATGGAGAGGAGGACTGATATACCGCAGTACACACCACAGAAGTGTTGAAAACCCCTTTCTCAGCTCTCTCAACTTCACTTTGCCTTGTGTGACCACACACCTCTTTTAAAAATCCCTTCTATTCCCTGGAATAGTTCAGTTCCCTCAGTTTACAAACCCATTCACAAACCAACAAGAGCATAGAAGATGCCAACACTAAGCATCAGGACCTTGGAGAGTCCCACTCACACTGACTCAGTCTAGGCTGAGTCCCTGGGCTCCCTAGCGTATAGTGGTTCTCAAGTATGCGCAGTAGCATTCTCTGGGATACTGGGGCTCCAACCCAGACAAGCTGAATCTGAAACTCAGGGGAGAAGATCTTAGGCTTTAGGTGATTCTGAGATGAAGGGGGGAAAGTCAAGAACTACTTGAGCGGGGACTGTGTTTCTTTTTAGTGCTTCTGCCATATCTTCTTTCTCATATTCCTTTTACCTGGTCCCACTCCCCCCATCCCTTCACTCAGATGATCTCTCTATCCCAGGAGGCAGCCAGTATAAATCTTTGGTTAGAATTTTGAAGTATAGATTTTGAGAAGCATTTCTTTCAGTGGTGGTTCAATGGTTCCTATAATTTACAGGACTAATAAAATCTGAGCATGTTTCACATACAAAATTAGGACAGTAATTCCAAAAGACATATAACAAGTGAGTCAAACACATGGAATTGTGCGTTTGTGCGCTATTCCTTTTACAGAGAGAAATTGGCATGTGAAATTTAGTTGATACATGCTATCTCTCAAATAGAATAGGATATTTATGTGTCAAGGTGTATTTTTGTATGCTTGTATATATTTTCAAACACAAAGTTATTTCCTGCATTAAAAAAACACTGAATATGCATATCTAACAAATTGTGTATTTTACGAGTTGTGATGATTCCTCAAAATAATTAATGTAAAGATTTCAGCACAGTGTAGGGCCAGGGCTAGAGTGCAGTGAATGAGGCACCTGGTACAAAATTTAAGTGTTAAAAACTCAATAACCAAGGTAAATAATATTTTCCAGCAATATCTTCCAAAATCAGAATTAATACACAAAAATACCCAAGATACCCAAAGTATCAAAATTGTAAATAAAGACAAGCTCAAACAGAAGGAAAAAATTAAGTGGATTCC
The DNA here is from genome assembly GCF_048773025.1 of Camelus bactrianus. Lineage (NCBI taxonomy): Eukaryota > Metazoa > Chordata > Mammalia > Artiodactyla > Camelidae > Camelus > Camelus bactrianus. The sequence goes on from NC_133555.1 coordinate 14,614,606, forward strand.
ATCTTTATTGGGAATTTTGCAATTTTCTTCATCATGGATTTCTTGTGTTTATTATGATTTTAAAAGTATTGCATTTAAATATTATTTGTCTTGGATTGCCGAGTGTTTTCTGTCCTCTCTTGGATTTTGTGAATCCAAAGCAGTTTCCTCACTCACCTCATCCTAGTCCTGGGACAGTACCTGGCAGGTAGTTGCTTCTCAATAAACTTTGATTTGTCACAAGCAAGTCCCACTTTCTCATGTCTTGCTCAATCTCAGTGGTGCTAAATCCTCCAGCTCTCATAGCAACTAGCTTCCTGACCGAAACATATCCCGTGATTTCCTTTCTTCCCCTGCAGTTGGACTGAGCACTCACTCCATGCCCCCCTGATTTTAATTTTTACAGCTTAGTGCTCAGTTAGATTTATCCACACAAGCTCTTTTCCACACTTGGATTCCCTCTTTATTTCTTGCAAACTGTCCAAAAGTTTCCTTCCACTCTCCAGAAAACACCATCTATTTCTCTCTCATGAAACGTGGTTTTCCTCAACTACCAGCACATTTTAAGAAAATAACATTTTGCCTAATCATACTATGGTGACAGTATCACTTTTCTGTCATTGAATATTTAAAGTACTTAATTTACAGATGTCATGGAAGGAACACTGATCTTTGTGTTACAAGTTCTGGATTCAAATCATGCTTGGCCCTCTACTCAATGCTAATTGCATGCCCTTCAGCAAGTTATTAAAGTCTATTATATCCTTTATTTGAAGACTATTTTCTAATGTATTACACATTTGTATGTGCTACCATCAGCACTGCTATTAGAAATTTAATGAGAATTCCTGGGCTAGTTTTAGAATCTAGCCATCAATATTTATATCAATTGTATGTAAAATACATCTTCAGTGGCATAAAAATAAATTATGTATTCTGGCAAATAATTTTTATCATGTAAATATTTTTTACATATATGATCTGAAGCAAGTGTAAAAGAGATAGTAGATAACATACTGCATGATTGTAATGTATAAGTTATAATAGTTATTATTTCCTAAATACATCCAGTTCTGTCCTCACTCTAGTCCAGTGGTTCTCCAGCTTGCACATGGATTCTATTGAAATGCATATTTCTGGGCCTCACCCCAGAAATTCTCACTCAGGGGGTCTGGGGGTCAGGTCTAAGAATTTCAGTTTCTAGGAAGTTCCTGGATACTGCTGATGCTGCAGCTCCAAGGACCACACTTTGAAAACCACAGCTCTTGTTGAATCTGTACTAGGGGAGTTCTATCCAAATATTGAGCAGCACTATGATTCTATAGCACAAGGATACAGCAGAAGAGAGAGAAATGAAAAATAAGCTGGAGAGTTTAATCCTGCATTGTTGCTGCAGCCAGCAGCCACCACTGCAACACCTGTCACAAAATAACATCGTATGGTTTTGCAAGTTGTTTTCTAGATTTTAATCAAAATTTTTTTTTTAGCTTACATAAACAATTCTCACTCTGTCATAGCTCCTTGGGCCTCATTACATCATATGAGATGGTGAGAGACGACTGAGTGGAGAGCACTTTTTTCCTTTTTTTTTTTTTTCTTTCCTGCATATTCCAGGCTTTGATTCTGATTTCTGATTCCAGAAACTTTTTGGATTTGACATAGGCCATTATCTCCTCACTCTGCCAACCTGCTCTTTCACTGGCCTAGTCTCAATATGAGTGAAATGCCCTTATGAAGCCAGGAAGCTGACTTGATTGCTACCAAGAAAACCCTACCTTCTTTGTCTGTTCCTGTAATCAGGTTGGAAGGCAATACCTGGAAACTGCGTCCTGCTCACAGAGTTAGAATATTCACCATTGCATCTGAAGTTCGGTTCATGTGAAATCAGTTGAGTATCCAGTCATCCTCTCTAGTGTTTCCTCGGCTCTCAGAAATATTTGTCCAGCATTGCCCTCTAGTGCTTGTGGGCATGTTTCTAATGGTGCTTCGCATCTTCTAATTAGGGCGTGTGGAATTAAGTTAATGACTTATAGAAAGATGCCTTCCCATGGTTTCACAGCAGACAGAGAAAAAATCAAGACCCAGATAGTAGGAGAAATTTTATGTGTGTTTCTTGCTTGTTGACAAAGAGTAAAAATATGTAGATTTGTTGGGATATTCTAATTTCATTTACTTTATCTGTTAGGGCAGAGACTTACCTATACTATCCTATCTAAGAAAACAGTCCGTGTAGGAGGGCAGGTGATTTGAATGAAATAATTTAAGTCACATTTGTGTGTGTAGGTTTCCTGCAAGGTCCTTTTGTTCTGCAAACTTGTTCTTGTATCTTATAGGCACAGGGTAAAGCTAGTTGCATCTATGGGATATGCTAAAAATTTTGTTCAGGATCAGCTAAAAAGTATTTTGGATGGTTATTTACTCTGTGATAAAAGATCTTATTATTCATTTTAGAAATATCTGAGCTTTCTCTTTCCACTTGGAAAAACAAAAACAATAAAAAAGAAGAAAATGAAACAAAGCAAAAAATCTCCCCAACAACCTTGGTTTCAGTTTGAACATTCTTAGACCTGCAGGCAGCTGCCTGCGCAGCGTGGCCACCAAAGGTCACAGACAGTGTCTGCCATCCTCATCTCTTCCTGTGACAAGAAAAGTGCCCTCTCCCTCCTGTTCTGAAAAGCCAAAATCAAGTGTACAACCTTCCTGATCTCCTAAGTTGCTTTTTTGGAAATAGAGCTTTTTGTTTCTGATTGGATTAGAAGAGCAGCTATGGCTCCTGCTTTACTGGAGAGCAAGGATGCAGTGAGACTTTCCAGGCTGGTTTGACCAGCAGTCAGTGCCACCTGGCAGTCACATCACTGAGGACTTAACTAGGTGGTATAAAGGGATAGTTGTATTCTGTAAACAGAATTCCCAGGATATAAACTAACTCGTTAACTCTCAAGTTAATATACATCAACTGAGAATATAAATTTCTTTAAGACTTGCCTTGGCTTAAAATTAAAATTAATCAGAAACAATAAAACTGCAGGGATACATACCAAAATACATTTTTTAAGTGATAGAATTATCAGTAATGAGTCTTTTCTCTTTATACTTTTTTTCAGAATCTAAATTTTATACAAAAATCATGCTTTTTCAGTTTTATTGATGTATAAATTCTATGAAACAAATCCATATATTTTAAGAGAACAATTGAATGGTTTAAAATACATTTACAAATATTATACCATCATCATCACAAATCCTCTTTAGAGCATTTCTGTCATGCCCAAGAGAAACTGTGTATATATTTGTAGTTACTCCCACTTCCCACCCCTAATCCTGGGAACCAATTATTTACTGTCTCTCTGCATTTACCTTTTCTGGACAGTTCATATAAATGAAATCACAGTATGTGGTTTTGGTGTCTGTCTTCTTTCATTCAGCAAACTGCTTCTGCTTTTAGGGTGTAACAGTACCTCTTTCTTTTTGTGGCTGACTAATATCCCACTGTATAGATAACCCATATTTTGTGTGTCAGTTCATCAGTTGATGGGCATTTAGTTGTTTCCATTTTTTGGCTGCTATGAACTATACTACCATGAACATATTTTCATTTCTCTTGGATTGATAACTAGGAGTGGAATTGCTAAATCATATTGTAAATTTATACTCAATATTATAAAAAAAACAAAACAGTTTTCTGCAGGGGCTTTACTGTTTTACCATTCCCACCAGCAACGTATGAGTGTGCCAGTTTCTCTGCATCCTTACCAGCATTAGGTGTTGTTACTTTTTTTTTTTTTTAATTTTAGCTCTTTGAATATGTGTGCAGTATATCCAACTGTGGTTTTAATTTGTGTTTCCCTAATAACTAACTCCCTAATGTTGAGCATCTTTTCTTGTGTTAGACCATTAGTATATCTTCTCTGGTGAAATGTTTATTCAAATATTTTACCCATTTAAAAAAAAACCTTCTATTTTGGAATAATTTTAGATTTACAAAGAAGTTACAAAGATAGTACAGAAGATTATTGTATACCTCTTACTCAGATTCCCCCAACATTAACAGCTATGCTAACATGGTATATTTGTTACAACTAAGAAACTGACACTGATACACTTCTATTCACTAAACTCCAGACTTTTAATTTTGCATTAATTTCCCCTTACTATTCAGTAGTCAGCCTAGGACACTGCACTGCATTTAGTTGCTTGTCTCTTAGTCTGTTCTGATCTTTGACAGTTTCAGTCTTTCACTGTTTTTCATAACCTTGACCTTATGGAGTACTGGCCAATACTGGCCTGTAGAAAGTCTCTCAGTCTAGATTTGTCTGATATTTTCCCCCATGATTAGGATAGTGTTATGAGTTTTGGGGAAGAATGCCATGGAGGTGAAATTTTAAACTATTTTTTGTTTTATTATTAATGAGTTACCAGCATTCTTCATGTATTTGCACGTAAGTTTTTGATCACGTATGTTATCTGCTCACATTTTAAAAGTACATTTTAGTTATATAAGTAATATAAATACTACTAAAAATGTGAGTGCAGAAAGCATATTTTGGCCAACTCAATAAAGTGATGCAGAAAATAATGAAAGTCTTCTATAGCTAATGTGGACTGCAGCCACCACTAATACTTGTTATTCTTGAGCAAACCTTTAGAGGGTAATATGTTGTCTCCTGGTAAATTCAGTCCAGCCAGATTTTTCCAGCAGCATTCTCACTATCATTCTTTCTTTGATTGACTACCAGGTGAAGTTGAGTTGCTTTTGGGGACCATTTTGTTACAAAGTTTGTAACTTAATGTGGCCTAATATTTGCACCCAAAAAGCAAGGGATTAGAGAACTTTAGAAAGGCCACGAGGTTCACATGATCTACGTCTCAATCACTCCATTCATTGACCTCCCCACCCACCGTGTCCTTACAACTGAATGCATATATTCAAATTTGTGCAAGTTAAATTCTCCATAAAGTGTGAGGCTGTGTGAGAGTGGTTTGTATTCTAGAAAATGGTACCTACAAACAAAGGAAGGGTCTTAAGATTTGTTATTATTTTCTGTGGGTCCACCTACCGTGAAAGGGGCAGGGGAAGGATGTATGGAGTAGAATCTCTGGGGGCAGGGACTTGAGCCATTTTGTCAAACTTGGTACTCAGGGAGCTGATGGACAGTCTTATGTAGACAGTAACAGGAGGAGTGGCATCCTTGTGCTCTTAGTGGAAGTTTTTCATCCTTCTCCAGTCAGAATCATCTCTCCCTCCCTCCATTCCCTTTTCTTCAGCCCTCTTTCTTTTATCTATCATCTCCAAGTATGTATAACAATCTTCTGTGTCACAATAAGTGACTCACGTCATCCTCAGGGGAGAATTCGTGTGTCGCTGGAGCCAAGAAGGAGGGGAGGCAGAGGGAAAGGTAACGAAAGCCCTTATGGTCTGATTGAGAGATTTAGCAGTGGCTGGGGAAGGGCAGTAAGAACAAATAATACTTAAGAATACTATTTTACTACATTCTAATATATGTGATTCTTTGACAGCACAAATCCGTGGGAACTGCTGCAGAGTCACACACACATGCGTCGTTACAGTTGTTTATCTGCCTTTTTAATGTTCCAATTATTTGGTATTTTTATTACAAGTTATTACCACTAGCTAATGGAAATGTTGAAGTGAAACCACTTAGAGTATTATGACACTGAATGTCAAAAACACTTATGACACGTTTGAATTTTCCTACATATAGAATCTCCAGTGTTGTACCAATGAACCAAATTAGCTTGGAAGAGACAGGAAGATTTAAAATGTACCTTCTGTAAGGAAATCTTGGTGAGATTATGCCCCCCCCCCAAAATCAGATTTCCAAAAATAAAAATGAGGCAGATGGCCACTCATTCTAAGACACAGCTAAGTGACATAGTGATGAATTCTTCTTAATGTTGAGTACATCAGAATATTTAAACATTCAATATAAAATTAAAGTCTCACTTAACTTTTCAGGAACAGTCCTGTTCTGTAAGTCTAGAATCACCTCAGTTGGAAGTGTTTTATTTTCATCATTTAACAAATAGAAGATGTATTGAGCTGACTTTGGGAATAACACCACCAGAACATGCCTTTTGGGATTTGATGCAACAAAGATAATTACCAAACTGTTCTTGCAGTAGTCTGTTAGACTAGTTATGAAGAGAAGATGAACCAATAAGGAAATGATTAACTAGTGATATAAGAGGAGGCCAAAGAGGTGATGGCCAGCACAGGATAGCCTGGAACAAGCACAGGATAGAAATCTAAAAGTCTGGGGTTGACTTTCTAGCCTTATGTAAAAAAAAATAAATGTATTGAGATGTAATGCACATACTATACAATTTTCCCACTTGAAGTGCACAATGTAGTGATTTTTAGTAAATTTACAGAGTTGTGCAACTATAACCGCAATCAATTTTGGGCATTTTATCCCCCTGCAAAAAGCATCTTGTACTTATTTAACAGTCATTCCCCATTTTCCTTCAGACACCCCTCCCTTCTCAGCCTAAGGTCACCACTATTTTCTTTTCTATATTTATAGATTTGCCTATTCTGAGCATTTCATATGAATGGATTCAAATAATATATATTCTTTTCTGACTGGCTTTGATCACTTAGATGTTGTAGTCTGCATCAATATTTTATTTCTTTTTGTTGCAAATAATATTCTGTTGTATAAATATGCCATATTTTGTTTATCTGTTCTCAGTTGATGGATGTTTGGGTTGTTTCTCTAATACTATTTTTATCTGTTGTGTGAACCTGGAGAAATAATCACTGGGATTAGGATCCAGGCTCTGTATTCAACTGCCTGACTTCAAAATCTGATGCTGCTACTTACTGAGTGTGTGTCCTTGGGCATGTTTCTTGACCTCCATATGGCTCAGTTTTCTCATCTGGGAAATGGGAACAATGGTAGTAGTATGTTATGAGATTATCTGAGAGTTTCAGGAGTTAATACATGAAAAACCTATAGTACAACTTTTGGTCCATGGTATATTCTCAATATGTGGTAATCACTATGATTGTGGTCTTCTTAATATTATGATCCTTCCTAGCTTTCTTATCTCCTCATCTTAAAATTAACAATTCTCTAGCAGAATGTTCTGAGATTCTACAAATGAGGGTATTTGAAAGCCTTTGACTCAATATGTGGCACATAGTAGGTGTTAAGTAAATAGGACTGAGAGGAGCACTATCATATGGTACCCTGGAAAGTCAAGATGCAAAACTTGAATTTGAGGAGTGAATCTTGAATTACATGCTGAGGCTGAAAGGGAAAACGATGTAAAGACCCAGGAAGAAGACTGCTCTTCTGTAGAGTTTGAACTCCTCAATGATTAAAACGATTACCAGAGTCATGAATTTAGTTTTATCTTCTTTCCCAGATTCTAATGATGGACTTACATGTAGCACAATAACCAAAAGACAAGGAGCAGGACAGGCAGTAGAGATGAGTGAAGCAGGATTGGGTTAGCCCATCATTGAAAGAAAGGAAAAAGGCACATTCAAACATCCTAAGTTCCAAAAACACCAAAGCAACCACAAAGGTTGTCAGACTCTCATGTTGCTTTAAACATAGCTAATTTTGGAGGTAAGCAATTGCTTTATGTTTCTTGCCCTTGCCTCCCCAAGGATGATAAAAGCAGCCTAAAGGAGGAAGAAACCTGGGTGTCTGGATTCTGTTCCAGATGATGTTTCAAAATAAATGCAAGATCTTAAGTCCTTCCTGGATCTTAAATCTTCTTCTATTTTGTAAAAACAGAGGGTTGGAGGAGAGAATTTAAAAGGCTCTTTTAACTCTAGGAAATTGAGCTATTTATTTATTCTTCCATCCTGATCAAGAGTCCCCAGGGCTTTTAGAAGTTGAGTGCCCATTTGCAGATCCAGCTGCGGTAGTAGTTGCATATGGCTGCCCATCCACGGCAAGGTAGGAAGGAAGAAAAAATAATGGAGGGAGAGCCTCTACCTGAGGCTACTTGGGCAAGTTATATCATGAATGAAGCCTAGTTTCTTGTATGAAATGGTGCAATACTATTGCCTACCTTATCGAGTTGTAAGGTGATTGATCAAGTGTTAATGCTCTGAGTTTTTTTGATATCATGACCCACTGGAGTGAAAAGGTCCAAAGATGAGGTTTCTAGGTTTTAGAGAGTGACCTCTTCCAGGCACTTTCTTCTCCTTTTCCTTAATATTTTCTTGAGGTTGGAAAGAGATTTTTTTAAAATGTTGAACAAAGATATATGTTAGTTTATTGATCATTCATTGAATGGTGTGTTTTTTAATACATAAGTTGCATTTTTAAATCACACACAAACTTTTAGGATGAATCACTCTTAGCCAAAGGTGTAGTTCTTTTGCTTTCAATATACTCTTAGAGTTTACTCACTAATGTTTTATTTAAGTTATTAGTGCTGTATAAACGTTCAAAAATGAGATTAGTCAATATTTTTTTCTTTGGTTTTTTGGTAGTGGTAGGGTGGGCCAAATAATGACTTGCCACGAAGATACCCAAATTTCAGAACCTGTGAATATGTTGCTTTTCATAGCAGAAGGGTCTTTGCACATGTAGTTAAGGTTATTTGGCTTGAATTGGGGAGATTATCCTGAATTCTCTGTGTGGGTCTGATCTAATCCCACACATCCTTAAGAGCAGAGAAACTTCCTCAGTTGAATGCAGAGAGAAGTAATGGAAGAAAACTGGGGAGAGCTTTGAAGTGTGAGAGAAACTTGACCTAGTTACTAGCTTTGCATGTGAAGGAACAGAGCTACGAGTCACTTCTGGAAGCTGGGAATAGCGCTCTGCTGACACCCAGCAAGGAAACAGGACCATAACCACAGGGAACTGATTATGTCAACATCCCCGGTAAGCAAGGGAACAAATGGCTTCCTAAAGCCTCTGGAAAGGAACAAAGCCCTGCCAACATCTTAATTTTGGTCTGATGAGACCCACGTCAGACTTCTGAGCAATAGAAATGTGAGATAATAAACATCTGTTGATTTAAGGCACTAATTCTGGTGATTTGATATGGCAATAACTCAATTCTAAGAGCCCATGACAGATAAAACATACTAAACCTAGGTGAGGATTTGAGTTATATCATTAATAAATTAGAACTAACTAACACATGCTAACACAGGAAACTATCTTTGTCAGGTTTTGAAGCACATAGGGTGTTTTAAAAAGCATTTCGAAGTTTTCCTTTTATCATTCTCTACAGCGGTTTAAAAAGTGTCAGATTTAGGTTATGTGAAAATGTTTAAAAAGGTACTAGGATATGGCCTGGGACTCTCTGAAATGAACTATTAGTGTTTTCAGATTTTTTTCTCTTTTCTCTATCATTAGAATCCATATTGTTATGTTAAAAAAAATTTAACTTCATTCAGGTTTTCAAGTGTACTACTTTGTTAGGGTTTTGAAAAATTACTCCTATAATTCGTTTACTTTCATTTTTATTTGTGATCATTTCCATCTTTTTTTGAATTGTCCTTTTTTGTTCTTGATTATAACTAGGGATTGATTCTACTATTTTATTGTTATGTGAATATAACAAGTCACTGACATTTTAAAGTAATTTTTATTGCTTTTTTGTTTCAATATTTTCTGCTTTCTTTTCACTTTCTTGTCATCTTTTCACTTTCCTGTCATCTTGTTTTAAGACTTGTGTGTCCTTTTTTTCCCTCTTGAGTTAAATATTTAATTCACTTATTTTTGTATTTCCTTGAATATTTACGTTTGATGCTATAAATTTTCTTCTGAATACGGCATTAGCCATATATCCTAAGTCTGATACAATGTACTTCTATCATAATTTTTTTTAAGAGACATGGTATTTTCAACTTTGAATTCTTTAGTTTAAGAGCTGCTTGAGAGAGTTCTTCCAAGAGCTAATTTTTTTTTTGCTCACTTTTCTTGTAGTATTTTCTTACTTATTTCTATTTTTATTATATTGATGTCAAAGAATGAATTCTTTATATTTTTTACCTTCTAGAATTTGAAATTTTTCTGGTGGTCATATTATTTAGTCATTAAATGAATATGTATGTTCTGTTAAAAGTTTAAATATATATTAAATATTAGATATATGTCTGTTAGTTCATATTAAAATGTTAACATATTAAGTATGTGTTAATTAGTTCACTTTGATTGGTGATATTACTCAACTCCTATGAAACCTGTGGTAGGTTTAGTATGTTTTATCTCTCATGGGGTCTCAGAACTGAGTTAATATTTTCTAATATGATGTGTTTCTTTTTTGTCCTTTCATTTCTTTTAGTGTATACTTTGATTTCTTTTACTGCTTTGTACAATTCAAAAATCATGAGCTTCCCAAAAAAAAGATAAATTGAACTTAATCAAAATTAAACACTTTTGTGTTTTAACGTATACCACCAAGAAAGTGAAAGATAGCCCACAGAATGGGGGAAATATTTGCCAATCACAGTGCTCAGTCTTCCTGTCCTCTGCAGAGTTAAGGAAGGCAGGCCTTCACATGCACAATGAGTCAATAGCATTATTATTTCATTAAGGTGCAGTATAAGTAGTATCTGAGTTCATTTTTTTTTTTTTTTTTTAGTTTGGAATGTGTCAGGAGATCAGGAGGGTCAAAGAAGTGTTGTACATATCAACATGGAGCAAATGTAGAACCGAGGTGGGTCAGATACACCACGCAAATCTCAGCTCTGTCATAGGGACTTGGGTTACCTAAACCCTCAGCCTGTTCCATGATTTAAAAATGGAGATGATATAACACCCGTTGGACTTACTATGGGCTAATAATGAAGAAAATGTTTTTAAAGGGCCTGGATATAGCACTTGTCTCACTAAGTGTTAGCCACCAACTGGATTACTATAGCTATCCAAGGAAGTGGGTAGAGGGGAGGAAGGTGGGACGGAGAGAAGAAAAAGATGGGGAGGAAGAAAAAGAAGTTTATATCAGCCTACATATGCTTTTCTCTCATGGAACTTCGCTTTAAAAGCCAAAACTTAACCATTCTCAGACAGAAGCAAAAGACCTATATTGCATGTTAATGGCCCATTATTGAAAACAGGAAATCAAACCCAGGATATGATCTTCTTTTGCACAAGATCCTGGGATTGCAAAGAGATAGAAGTAAACATTTATGAGCTGGGATAAAATTGGAAATATTCTGACCCTCAGGGCAAAGCGGCCATGTGCTAGTACTAATTAATCCTTGTTTACCTTGGCAGAGCAAGAAATGTTCACATGCAAAGGAGAAAAGAGATATTTAAAACTCACCACTTTCTTTCACTTGAACTTAAACACTTTGTCCATTAACCTGGTCTCTTGTAATATTACTTTGAAAAGTAATTCTCTCAGGAAGAACTCTTCATATGAATGAGAGATTAACACCAGTGAATCCAAATCATGAGCATTCTTGCATTGAAATGCTTCTTCTAGAGAAAATGACTTGCTAGGTAATTTTTTCACAGTAATTATTATTTCAAGCAGCAGCAGTGCAGAAGTTTTCCCTGTGGATAGTGGGTAAGACTGCTTCTAAATAATTCTTAATGCCTGAAATGGTTGCTTGTTCCTTTTCAGGCAGGGGAGGATGGGGAGAAATATAGGTTGGATGAGGGTTGGATGAATAGTCATTTTAATATCATACACGTGCACAAAAAGACAGGCTACTGTGCCCTTCCTTGAAGTGATAGTTTTGCCCAAGCAAGGGAACATTGAATCAGTCCCATAATCTCTACTAACTGGTTGAAGGAAAATAATTAATGATTCTGACAGGGCTCCAGGGCTCCTGTACAAATGTGTGAATTTCTCATTAAGGTTCTCACATGATTCTTCCTGAATAAAGAAGAAATGCCTTTTTTTTTTTTTTCAGCCAGTAGATTGGCTGAACATTCTGTGACTTGAGCTGAGTTCATTGTATTTCCTCTTCCTTTTCCCCATGGGATGTGACTCTTTCTCTTATGTCTCATCTTTGTTTAGTCATGAAAGAATGCTTCCTTTTCCAATTATGAGGTTTCCTTGATGGCTCACTGAAGAGAGGTGGGTGGAAGAAGCAAACTCTAGAGGCCCCACAGCACAGCCACCAGCAACAGAGGCACTAGGTCGCAGGGCACCACAGAGAAGCCTGGTCTAAATGAACCACGTAGCCTGCTGGGGAGCCTTTCATTTCTCTACAAATATCAATACAGAACAAAGTAAGGGGATAGGTTAGAGCTATTCCTGAAAGCTATAAGAAGGCTCTTAGAAACCTTTAAATTTTACTCTGAAGAGGACAGGAAGACTATGCAATGTGGTTTGCAAATTTGCGAATATCTTCCCCCATTCTATGGGCTATTTTTTCACTCTCTTGGTGGTATACTTTAAAGCACACAAGTTTTTAATTTTGATGAAGTCCAGTTTACCTTTTTATGGGGGGTGGCAGCTCATGATTTTGGAATTGTACAAAGCAGTCTATTAAGGTATGCACTGAAGGAAATGGAAGAAAAAAAAAGAACATCGTATTAGAAAATCTTAACTCAATTCTGAGATCCCATGACAGATAAAACATACTAAACCTAACATAGATTTCAGAGGATTTAAGTAATATCATTAATAAATTTGAACTAATTAACATATACTTAATATGGCAAAAAAGGCAGTATTTCTAGGCTCTGTAAGTATACTCATTGAAAGAAGCAGCTTATTAGAAGCATTTCATTGTGTGTCAAAGGAAATAAACAAGGGAGGTTCAAAGAAACTTGCTCTGTTTTTTGAGATATTTTATAATAATCAGCCTCTGAAATGCTTAACTACATTGTCAAAATGTTTTATTTTAGAGTTCAAACTCAAAAATTGCTTTCTTTCTTAAAATATGTCTGAATTCACATTCTGATGATTGTCATTTCTTAACTCTCTATACTTAAAATGTATACACTTAAGTAAAGCAATGTTACAGAATTGTTTGTGTACCAGCAGAATTTAACTACTGATATGACTGAGTTAATTATATGATTTTTGGAGTGCAAAAAACTGTTTTATAACTGAAGATTCTACTGTAAGTCAGTGTTTTAAGAATTAGCGTTGGGCAGGAATTAGTCTCAAAATCTGTGAAGATGTAGAACACAGCAGTAGAATTAAGACAAATGGATAGAATTTTACGGTGCTTTTTTTTTTTACTCCCATAAACTTTTCTTAAATCTTTTGTGTCTATGATTTAATTGCCGCTAATGAATATTGGTGGATGAACTTAAAATTGTAGGCTTAATGCAGAGCAGTGGTTTTGTTTCTTAGGAAAATTTTTGTTTATCATTGTGAGTTTTTTTAGACTTTGTTTTGTAACATGGATATAAATATTAATATTTAATTAAATTGAATAACCCTAAATACCATGAACTTAACCAAATTATGTGAGTTTGTGCTAACCACATTCATGATACCATTACATGGTAATAATATTTCATTAAGCTCTGAAGGGAACACTACAACTTCCAGGTGGTCCAACACATGAACAATTTTAGGGGCAACTGAACAATAAAAATATTGTTGCTTCCCATTACAGATTTTAGCCTGATTGCAAAGGAAACATCGGTGGGAATGATTATTATTCCCATTGCCAGTCATTTATACAACTAAATGAATTTAGAACTATCTTTTTATTAGTCTCTGGCACCCTGTTTATTTTATAATAACTTTTGTTATACACTGTCGTTATTACTTAAAATTTTTTTTCTTGCCTCTCTGCCACCCTAGATGTTAAATTCTCAGTTTTATCTCCAAGCCAAGCAAGTCACAAAATGAAATCTCAGTAAATACTTATTGATTAAATTTATTTGATCAAAAGAAATTTGTTTCCCAGCTTCCAGTCTGGTATATATTTCTACAATGTATTCCTTTGGTCCCTGATAAATTGACTAAGCAGCTTTAGAATGAAACAAATTCAGTCTGTGGATTCCTGAGTTTGAACCTCATATTTCCACATGGGGCTACTAATTGTAAAGGGTGTTGCTGCAAGCTGGAGGAGGCTTTCTAAATCCAAGGCACATGTACATACCTGGCACATACTTCAAAATCCGTGGCTGTTCAGTGTCAGGGAATAAAGCAGACTGTTAAGAATGTCAAAGCAAAGCCAGAGCTGAGCAGTAGTTGAAGTGGTAAAAACAGATTTTATTCAGGACTATTGCAATAGGGGTAAAAGAGCTCAGCACAGAACTGGGCTCAATTCCAAATACAGCGTGGGCCAATGTGAGTTTATAGCCATGGAGCTAGGGAGGGGTCAGTAGACAGAAGATTATTAAGCAAACACATCATGGATAAGGGGGGAATCTGGCTAAACCAACCTAACAGGATGCTTGCTGAAGACATGCTGGGATGATCAAATGTCACCTAGGCAATGGTGGGGGATGAGGAACCCGATCAGATATGGAAGGTGAAGAGATACCAAGAGTTGGGGGTTCTGGTTAAACTGACTTATTAGGGTTCTTGATGAAACTGAATTTTACAAGTGATGGGCATTGGAGAATGTTCAGGAGGTTGATTTGTCAAAAAGGAAAGTAGTAACCCTCGCTCTTAATAACTGCCGAGTTTGCCTTATAACAAACTGTAATACAAAAGAGACCTTGAAAAAGATAAGTTTTCTTATCTTTTTAATTGCTTTTCAGTAATATCAGTATTTTGTAAATTATAGAGATAAAATAAATCCTCCCATACATATATTGAAATTATTTCTTTCTTTTCACTCCACTAAATTATATCCCGGTTCATTTGTTGAGAATATTACTTTCATGTCTCTGTTCTAAAGAAAGTACGTATCACGGGAAGACATTAAGTGCCGCTTTGCTCTGTTTGAAAAGATCGTTACGCCCAACCCTTTGATGTGTTGGTGTCTGTGTCCCCTAGGTTCCTTGTTGTGGAAAACTCTACTGCCAAAAGATGCACATTTTTCCTCCCCCTTTTGACACGAGGTACAAAGCATCCTGTGATTTTGACAAGAGCTGCTTGTTGGCCACATGAGAAAATTCATGTGACATTTTTTTTTGTTGTTATTGTTAATGTTTTAAATTGCAGTCACTGGCATGGGCAGATACTGCCTCCATACCCTCTCCTTGAGCCCACCAGGAAGTCCACCAGCTGCACTGGACACGTGACTGGGTTAAAGTCATTCTGTAGTAACTAGTCCTTCAGCCCCGTGCTCTTAAGAAGAGCTTTATGAATTACCTGTGCTCAATAAGTAAGATTTTTTCCACGGGCACCCCTCTACCCTTCAACTTTGAAAGCAGAAAATCCAATCAGATTTTGATGGACCAGGAAATGAAGCAATCCCCCAAATGTGGTATTGACTCTGGGAAACCGAAATCCTACTACTCAACTACTCAGCAGCTGATTGGCTGCCGCCCACAGTCTGACCATGGACAAACTTGAGCTCCTTCATTTAAGATGCTGTCCATTCCTTTGTTTCCTGACACAATCTTGTTTTAAGCTCTTTCAATTTTTTCTCATGTTCACCTTCTAAATAGATTTTGTTCTGAGGCTGTTGGCAGCATACAGTGTATCCCTTTGTTTTCTGTTTTGTTGTATTCCTTTTCCTTCTTCTCATCTTAGACTCATCCAGATTGTGTCACTTTTTCACAGAGCCCATTATTACAGTTCACCTTTCCTCTCCCTTTGACAATTTCTATCTTCTGTATTCAAGCTCTTTTAAGTTCCTTCAGCCTGGAAGGGCTAGAGGATCTTCCATGGGTACATTGTAGGGTCATTAGACTAAATGCAATAAACCACACAACGGAGATGCTAATTGCAGAGGGCATCACCCAACATCCATTCCCCTCTAGAAAGTCATTCTCTCTCCATCCGCAGCCATATATTTTGAATGAGGTTAATTATAAGCAGTCACGTACTGGTAAACAATGAACAAATGCTCTTGGGTGTAGAGAAAGGACTAAAGCCCCAATTTGTAATATTTGCTGGTGTCCACGGTGTAAATCTTCCCAGGGTTAAGCTAGGAGTCACCGAATGCAGTGTGGGGAAGAAACATACAGTAGCACAGCATTTTCTAATATTTCCATCATACAGACACACTAGACATAAATAATCCCAAGAGTGTCTCTCAGAAGTATACGAAGTGTTTCTGTAAAAAGCTGGATAGCCAGAACTTTAGATTTGTGAGCCATAAGATCTCAGTCACAACTCTTCTACTCTGCCAACATAGTGTGAAAGCAGCCTGAGATCACATATCCATGCATGGCCATGACTGTGTTCCAGTAAAACTATTCCCAGAAAACTATTTCCAGAAATCAGAAGCAGGCTGGATTTGACCTGAGAGCTGTGATCTCCTGACCTCTGGCATAGATAATGGTAAAATATAGCTTAAAAAAAATTGAGACGTGAGTTTTGGGTATTTATTACCTTTGTTTTTAAAATTATATACGTTTACATATTTTAATGTTAAATAATATCTGTGTTAAACAAACAGTTTGCAAAATTCCTGATAATTTAATAATTTGCCCTTGTGAAATAGTACAAACCAGGGCCAGATCACCACTGGATCTCCCCCTGCTCAAGGGATGGTGTCTTACTGACTGAGGCTAATCAGCATATTCAAAAATCTTGAAGATTTTTATTGGTTTGGGGCATAAGAAAGTTATCCAATGCAAGTGAAGGGATTCAGGGATATATTTATATTTAGTGGAGCCTGTAGAAAATAATGTTGTCTGTATTCCCCAAGAACAACCAAAAGAAAGCATCCCTCTTCCACTGGGTAATGTGGGAGTGTGAATATAATGTCTGGAACAGTGGCAGCCTTTTGCCACAATGACGGGATAGCCTGAATTCTTCTGCAGAAACATTTATTGTGTGAGGCCTGAGGATAGAATTGACACCAAGGAGGAAGGGAGAGAGATAGAAAAGTGCACCCTTAATAACATTAGCTGAGTGATTGGATCAAGTCTTGCCTGAAACCAGGACTGTCTTTTAATTTTAAGTAAATAAACATCCTTCACTGTTTAAGCCAGTTTCATAGGACTCACTGTTACTCGTAGCCAAAAGATTTGTGAGTGAGGCATCTATCCATTCTATACTTCACAATTTTCTTTCCAGATGACTCCAGGTAGCATGCAAGTATTATTACTGTTAAGTGGGAACTCTTGATGCAGTTCAAATTTAAGTACCTTATTCCTAGCTATTATGTTTTTGTCTTTAGGTCTTGGTTTTGTGGGCATCTTATTTCCCTCTTGAATGAAGCGGTGTAAGGATACGTGGTGTGATTGTCTATTCTTAGATCAGAAATTTTCAAACCTGCTGATCCGTCCAAGTCATCTAGATGCTTTAGAAAAATACAGAGATATTGAGTCCTTACAGCTAGGAATTCTTCTTCAATATGTCCAAGGTAGGGTTTGGGCATCAAATTCTGGGTCCTATGAGCAAGTGAGTCTGATGTACTGGTAGGATTTAGAGCCCCTGTTGTGTGTTCCTCTCATTGCTTGTTTTATAAGACTCGGAGTATATAGAGAGCAAATAATTCACTGGAAAAAATGAGTCTTGTAGGTTTTTTTTTTTAATAAAGTTAACTGTATTATGAGGAAAAATAGATAACAACTTGCATATGCTTCCATTCAGTCATTCATCCCACAATTCTCATTTGGTGTCTAAATGACAGATGGAAATGAGTAATTTTTGAATACTGGAGGTACAGGACATACAAAGACAAATGAGGTCTCTGCCCTCATGGAGTTTATAGTCTTAATGGGGGAAACAGACAATAACAAGTGAACGTATGAATAGGCAGTTACAGAACCATAGTTGCCAGGATGGAAATAAACATGGTCATGGAGGTGGTGTTATAGTGCCTGGACCAGGGTGAGGCAAATGAAGTCCCATTCACCTGCTTGACTGAGAGCTCATGCCGTCTTCGGATGAGCTAGCCATTCAAGGAACTATTGAGAAAAGGCTAGCTACTCATGCATCCATTTAGCAAATAGTGACGACTTACTGAGTGCTGGATGGGACATGATGAAGTCAGTTCCCTTGTAACAGCCTTCTGGGTATAGAAACAGAACTAATAGGATAGTGTTTAAAATAATGTATTCCCTTTGAATAGGTTAAAAAAAAAAAAGCACGAGGTACAATATTCAAATGGTACGATAAGTCAGTCAGCAGTGAGAATAAAATCTCTCCTATCCCCAGCAATCCAGTTTCATGTACAACAAACTAGTTACCTCTTTATTGAGGGTTATTCAAGAGAGGCTAAAGGCATATGCAGATCCGTGTATGTTTCTCTTAGGGGGATTTACACAGAGTGGTATACTGTAGTGTACATGCTGTTCTGCAGTGGGCTTTCTTTTAACTTAATAATATGTATTGGACATTTTCCCACATCGTACATGCATAAACTGGATCTTTTAATGACATGATAATAATCTTTTATGTGGCTGTATCATCATTTATATAATGAGGTCCACAGTGAAAGGTAGATAGGTTGTTTCCAATCTTTTGCTAGGACAACTTCTACAAAGACTTTTCTTACATAGTCATCTTTTAACACATTTAAGATTGTCTGGAAAATCCATTCTTTGAAGTGGAATTATTGGGTCAAATGATACCAACATTTGTGATCTTGAAAGATATTCCTAAATTGCCCTGAGTACAAATTGTGCCAGTTTAAGTTTCTAGCAAAACTTGGTAAGGTTATCTCTGTCCACAGAACTCACCAGCAGAGTGTTACTTGGCTGCTGTATTTGTCAATCTAGTAGGTGTAAGTGACAATTCTTTAACTTTTCGTTTGTTTTTTTTCTTATAATTGAGGTTGAGCTTTTTAAAAAATATATATTTAAATGCTACCTTTTCCTTACCTGTGAGTTTTCCCTTCATATCTCTTACAAATTTTTTTCCTCCTGGGTTGTTAGCCTTTTAATTTTTGATTTGCAATAGTTATTTTTATATGAAGAAAAGTTAAACCTTTGATGATTTCTATTGCAAATATTATTTACCAAAAATTGCCTTTGGACTTCATTCATAATTTTTTCCTACATAGAATATTGTTAGTGTTTTGAAATCAGATATAACCAATTTTGGGGTATTAAATATTTTTCCATGTTTTATTCTAGAAAAATGCTTGTGTCTTTTTATGTCTAATTGTTGATCCTTCTGGAATTTATCTTGTTGAAGGCAATAAGTGAGGGATACAGTTATTATTTCCAAGCATATCCATTTCTCCTCCCTGACAAGCTGCACCTACTTTATCAAACACTGTAGCCAGTTTGCCATATGTATTTGGGTCTAATTCTAAACTCTGACTTCTGTTCCACTGACTTAGGACAGTAAATTAGGGAAGGAATGGAAAGAAGTTGGAAAAGTCAAGTAAAACTTGTAGCAGAGCTCGCTGGATTATCAGAGTAAAGGGTCTGGGTCTTATTCAGTGAAATTACTGAGAACTAAAGGATGATGAACCGCTGAATGAAGAGAAGATGACACTAAAATGGAAACTGAAGTCAGGGAATGGGATGGTCTGCAAACAGTCTTCTCTACCACACAGTTTTCCCCAGGGAGAGTTGCAGTTTTGGGGTTTTCTCAGCTTGGGGTTTTTGTGTTGTCATAAGTAACCCAAAGGCATCCATAGCCTGTAAAGTACAACTGGGGTCACATCAGCATCAGTCCTGATTATCCCCAGAGCTGAGCTCCTCTTTGACTAGAGGACCAGGCTTCCTGTTCACTTCCTGTCTGAGCCTTGTCTCCATAAATACCCAGGAAGGTCCTTTGGGCTGCCTGTCATTCAGGAAATCCACTCGCATTCTCCCAGCCTGTGCAAGCTGGGAGATGTGTTTAGGAGAATCACTGGTCCTGGTGAGCTGAACACACCCCCAGGGCCACTCTGCCTGGCTCAGGGGGGCAGTGATGCTGCTCTCCTGTGCTCACTGTGCCCATGGGGGCTGCTGCTGGGAACTTACCAGGAAATGGGGGAAATGCCTTCCTGCCCCTCATGGACCTTGACCTTCACCTGGATCCTGAAGTAACCCCGCTGGTGCTGAGAATCTTACAGACTTTCATAAACTAGCCTCTTGGAGCCTCTACCTATAGTCCGTTTTTCCACCAGGACTCAAAAGATGTCCATGAGGAGGGACACGGGGACAAGAGGCGATCCACTTAGTACCATATTGTTCTTGTCACCATTTCCATCTCCCCCAGGAGCCCCTGTACCAAGGAACATAAACAAAATCCAAACAAACAGGACAAAAGTAAAGAATTTTTTCCCCCTGCTTACTACAAAATACCAAACGAAAGCAACAAGGCTGGTATTGCACCCCACTGAAATACAGAGTACTTAGAGGCAGGTGGGGCTGGGAGTTAGGCATTAATTAAGTCCAGAGCCAGGTGTGTGTAGAGT
The DNA here is from genome assembly GCF_048773025.1 of Camelus bactrianus. NCBI lineage: Eukaryota > Metazoa > Chordata > Mammalia > Artiodactyla > Camelidae > Camelus > Camelus bactrianus. The sequence goes on from NC_133555.1 coordinate 14,634,926, forward strand.
CAGGGTCTGGCCAAGTCGGGATAAGCTGTGTAACAAACATGACTGCAGTATTGCCCATGAAGTCCCATGTTTTCAGTTTTTCACTGCAGGAATAATAATTTTTGAGATGCTGTAATTTAGCTTTGCCTCCAAGCACACAAAATCAATGATCTCACTGTAGAGAGAGTATCCAAATACTCATTTAGATTTCCTTTCTCAAATAGGAATGCAATTTAAGCTGTCTGGTTTTCTTTCCCCAGAAATTACACATATAAAGGATTCTTTTTACATATTAAATTACCAACTTTATAAACAATAATAAAACCTGAATAAGCAACAAGATCAATAATTTTCTATAAAATGGCCACACTCCCTTCCCACTTCCTATCTTTTATATTAGAATGTGACCATGAACACTGTATCTAAATGAACAGAAAAAGACTCTTAGTTCCTTCCTTTAAAAGGATCCATTATGTGTCTTTTACTTTTGCCATGAGACAAATATCCATAAAGCAATTCACCAGCAATTCAACAAGAGACAACAAATAGTGACAAATACAAGGAGAGATTTACTCTGTCTCTTTCTCTCATCTGTTTATTCCATCCCCAACCTGTACAGTGCATTGGGCTGTTTATTGAGGAGACTCTGGAAAAGTCGGGAGATACCTTATCTACCCAAACAAAGAAACTATTAAGAATAAATAGAACATTGAATTTCTGGAACAGTCAAGTGATTTCTCTCGGTATTATTTATTTTGGCATCCCTATTGCATTTTTTTCCTGGCTATAAGTTCTTATATTAGGTTAGGGCTTTTTGTGTCTGGGGTGTGTGGCCTACCTGTTTAAGATGGGAAAAAATAAACAACTTAACCAGTCAAGAGCATGAATAAAAATTATGCCATAAATAGGAAAAGAGAACAGTTATAGAGCACAGGAGGACGTGATGGGGGTCTTATTCAAAATGGTCTAAGGAAAAGCAAATGATGTGTGAATCTCTGCTCAGAAATAGGTTTTGTTGTCTTCTAGTGACTATTCAGATTTGTGTATGAGTGTGTTAGAGAAGGAAACCATGTGGACCTCACACTGGGTTCTGCATAGTTGCCTTTGATTACTGAGAAAGACTCATTCATGTTCCTCCAGAGATGATGGGGTTTATCACAAGGTTAGACGTAGGTAGGACCAGGAACCCAGAGAATTCAGTGTCCTCTACTAGCAGCCCAGTTTATGCTTATTAAAGATGGGCATAAGTGACAGAACTTTAGAAATCAAAATAGACACCATATGTAGACACCATAGGCTGAGGTCTCAAGAAAGGGCAATTTTAACTTGAAAGTCTGAAAATATCTTTTTTCAATTTCAGCATTTTTGCTTTCAAATTATATCTGCTTCTGAACACTTTGAGCTCATACTCGGTCTTTTATAGTATCTCAGCCAAGAACCGTTGGCCTTGATGTCATAGTTATTTGCCTCATTTGCTTGATATTTTCAAGATTAGGTGCTCAGAAGAGAAGAACACATTGGTTCATGCACATGAGTGAGACTAAAATGAGATTGTCTTTGGCTCTACTCTTGCACTAGGTCCAATGGACCCTGGTAAGTTTGTGAATGTACTTCAGAATATGGCCATTTCAGCAGCTGGGGTTGTGGGGTTGTCAGTGTCCCTTTAAGTGGGTATCCAGCTGGTGATGTTTTTGATGGCTCCAGTACACCACCTACTCATCTCTTTGGATCCATATAAGAACTCCCTCCCTCATGAGTGTTCCCAAGACATGTATGTATTTTGACTTTACCCATTGCTTTTTTTAAGAGCAATATTATCATGTTAAATGCATACTATTCAGTGATTCAATGAAAACCATTTATTTTAAAGTCCCAGTATAACAGGGACAAAATGATTAATATGTGAGTACTCACTGTCTTTACCCACTCTGGCTCTCTAGGAGGACAGGCTATTACATTTTTGTTTAAATTGCTAAAAAAAACAAAATTCAACTGAAGTTTTAAAAATCCTACCGGCTACATTTGATGATTCATGAATTGATCAGGGTCCCATTTGGCAAATAGGAGCTCTGAGAAGCCGTGCAAAATGAAAGACCTTTATAGGCAGAAGGGAGCAGGAACAAGGAAGTTGTACTAGACTAAAAAGCAGATTGGTTATTGCAAGTTTACTTTGCTTTCAGGGAAATAACCTAACCAGTGCTGGTCAGGTGATTCCTCATTGACTGTTTTAAGATTCCATTTTGGAAGAGCCAAAACCGTAATTAAGTCTCATTTTGGTGGCAGGGGGCTTAGCCTAAATGACTCTATTTGGGGCCTGTTGTCTTGTTTTTAATAAGATTTAAATTCATAAATTTCATTATTCTTTTGTTGAGTCAAAATTACTCTCCTTTGAGGCTTCAGCCTAGTATTTCTACATATTTTGATTTTCTAAGGTGCTGGTGTTACTCCAACCTCCACTGATTCAAGTGATTTAATGTAGACAAATCACAAGCACTTACAGATACATTCCTAAATATAACCCCAAATTCCATCCATTAATCTGTTTCCATTAATAAATATTACTAGATTTCCATCATTCAAAGTGATAGGCAAACTTTTTTTTTTCATGTAACAGAAATTTATGGAATATCTTCAACTGACCAAGAGCTACTTTAGTTTCAGGGAATACCACAGTGAATAACACCGACAAGATCCCAACACTTACAGCTTCCAATGTATTGTAGGAAGACAGGCAATAAACATTTCAATTTCAGGAGAGCAATATAAAAATAAAACAAGATGAACTTAATTTATTGATACACATTGCTGAAAAATACACTTAATTGTTGAACTATGTAAACCTGACCCCAGTTTGTAGTCCTGAGATCTTCACTGAGCTCAGTACCTTTAAAAAGACACAAATTGATGGGGTTTTATTCTTTAATTGCACATTTCTGCAGGCCTCTAATTATATCACATAGTTGTATTGTAATATTAATGATATTAAGGACAGGGAGAAATCTCTGTGACTCTGGACTTGCCAAAAATATG